>NC_136063.1:1358618589-1359063568 GCF_964261635.1 Lissotriton helveticus | reverse complement strand
CTGACCACAGCGTTGTAAGGTATTTTACCTAATAACTGGACAACACAACGTTTTTACGTTTGCCCTTTGGATTCCGCAATCGCAATCTGCAATTGGGTATTTGACCTGTTAACTGTAAACACTCTTGAATGTCACTCGACCCTTCTGCGACCCCACGCACTCTAACCGAGATGCAAACATTTGATTTGTGCAAGTTCCTGCATATAGCCACGCATCAGGCAGGATTACATCACACAAGACAACTTTACAAGAGCATTTATCTGACAAAGTATGTAATGTTGCTTTAGTTTGAATTTTCAATAATATGTCTCCATTATGTTCATACTTGTTTTACCGTTCCAAGATGTCTGCCATCAAGATGTCGGGACACTAGTCCGCTGTTTGTGTCCATGTACTGTTTGTAACTTATTAACACTTTTTACACACATCCACACTTACGTGATCAAGGCTTGTCTCAAGCCGAAACATGTTGTAGGTGTGAATAAACACCCTTGGACTTTGAATTCAGGTATGGCGTGTTGGTTTCTGAGAGCGTTGCTATTTGGAACTATTTTTGAAATATATATATATGGATGAAGCTCACCCAGCTCTGCATATGCCTACAAACACAAAGATTTCACTTTGGTTTCCCCGCGTACTATCAGCTCTGATTTGGAGCATTCTGGGAGTTGCAGTGCTAGTAGTTCTACATTGCAATTCACGATCACATGGTTGGGGGAGGCGTGCACTCAACAATTAAGAGTGCTGCAGAGACTGACATCAGCTGGGTGCACGGGCTTTCAGTTGGGCAGTGGCGTCTGAGGAAGGCTCACGCCAAAATTCATTACGCCTTATCTGCTTACTAATAAAGAACCTCGCAACTATTCCCCGCTTGTGGCGCCTTCCTTCGGCAATGTTGGAGGTCGTTTTAGATGTATATGGATGGGTGTTTTCTATTTGCCACAACGGGACATATCCATCATAAGCATTTGATTTATGTATTTAAACGATCAAATTTCATGCATTTTTTGGTTCCCGCTGTTCTGGATTGTATTATATTTCTCCATGTCACACAATCATTATTTATTGCAGTTTTGACTACTTTGCGTAAAATAATGTCTACATTAACTCTGTGAAGATCAAGTGCAAGTGTCGATACCTGTTTATTCGTCTTTAGCCAGGGATATTGCCTGATGTTAAAATGGCGGCCTGCGAGACCATTCCCGTGAGATCTGGTGAGACAATGTGTGTATATGTTGCAGCGTTATGGCGGCCGCCTGTAACTGACGAAGGCGTACCGCCGAAACGCGTCTTTTCTGTGTGCAATAAATCCGCTTTCGATTTGACCCCCGCGAGTGCAGTGTCTTGTTCGTGTGCACTTAATATATTACGCGTCTCTGCCGGCGCATGACTGTCACCCGCTGCTGAGTGTCTCCGGCGACCACGGTAGAAACTTGGAGCGTGTTACTCGAAATAAGAGTGCCGGAGCACCGCCCGAAGCCTGCATATACAAAGCCGGCATAACCAGTTACCGCTGAGAATCCGATGGAGCTCGTGTAGCAGCCATTGCACGGCGCGTGAGAAATGCGGTAAGGCCAATGATTTATCTTTTCGAAGCGAGTCCATAGCCGTGAAAATTGACTTTTGGGGCATTTGAGGGTACAGCGAGGGGGCTAGCACAATTGGTTAATCAAACCACCAATGAACTCGATGTACAGTGAGGCGGACCGCCGTGACGCTGCTTCTGCAATATTCAAGACGAGAACTGATGCTCGTCCAACAGTAAATGGGGGGACTTCAAGTCAGCCCCCCAAGGACTCAAGGCTAAGTATTTAGTATTGGAAAGGCTATATGAACGTGAGACAAGGAAGTGGTGGGAGGCAACATCACTTCAGCATTATATAGATGTGAACCGTGTACCACGAGGACTAAGGATTTACACCATACCGACATATGAAAGCCCAATCCTAAACTCCTAGATGAGTGGGCTGAGTACACGGCAGCTTCTTCCCAAGGCCTGCTGGTTACGCTGGTGAAGTATGCTTGGATAGATAGACAAGAAACTTTGGACCAAATCAGCGATTTTGAGACAAAAATTGCTGAAGAAAGGGAGAAGGACGAACATGAGGCACCAAGAGCCTCAATGAAAAAGAGACTGGAGACCTATGAGGGCAAAATTAAACAACGAAAACAACACAAGTTTGAGAGGGACGCTCAGGATTACGAGCAAGGCAGAATTCTAACGTTTGCCCCTAAATACGATGCTCCAAGGAGAGCTCTGAGACAGAATCGGCTGCCGCAAAAACAATTGCCCACTGCCCCGGTAACCTCGGAATCGGAGGTATCAGGTGCTGAACTCTCAGACAACGAAACGGGAGGAGCGCCAGGAACAAGCACATCAGTAACTTCCCATTTTCACGAGGAAATCGAATTAGTCAGACGAGCGTGGCTGAGAGGGGGAAAAGGGAGACCACCTGAACCAGCCACAGGCACACAAGGAGAGGTGGGGGGCACCCGTCCCAAAAGAGGTGCAAACAACTTCAACAAAAAGAAGAAGTGAACCACCCAGTAGCAGGGACGCCTACTATGATGACAAACGACACTGAGAATCTGACAATTATCACCTTGACACCGAAAGTTCTGACATCCTCGGAAATATCAGTCCTCCAACTGGGATTGACTTTTTGCCACAACAGTAGCTTTGAATTCGTGCAGACACGAATAGACATTTTCAAACTTGTTAGGAAACTCATGTTACACAAATTCTTTAAATTGAAAAATCTTGATACGATGGCAACTTCGACAAGTACTAACCAGCCTATCATCAATGAAAATGAGTTGGAGCTCTTGGCCATTATGGAAGAGCTTAATGTGGAAGGCGCAACAGCTAGCCAAGAAGAGAGTGGCAACACCGAATCTCCCCACGATGTAGTTCAAAAACGACAACCCAGTCCATTTAGACCCACTTCCAAATTTGTCCCACCAACAAATATGGATATGATTGACTTGTTCCACAAAAGGGTCATACTCGATTTGAGGAAAATGAGGGAGGATCCATTGGAGAGAGCCATACCACAATGGAATTTGACATTTGCACAGAGGAGTGCATTAAAGAACTTGGAAGCAGATAAAAACATAATAATCAAAGCCTCTGACAAGGGCGGAAACGTGGTGCTGCCGACCAGAAAAGACTATTGCAATGAGGCCCTTCTACAATTGAGTAATCGTGACAATTATGTTCCTATAACTACGAAGGATTACCTGGAGAGCATCATACAATATGAGGCATTGACACGAAAATGGCATCTAAAAGGTATGTTGTCAATGGAGGAATTTCAATTTCTGCAGGTCCCCGAACCAAGGATACCTACTTTTTATCACCTACCAAAGGTGCACAAAGACCGGTTGAAACCCCCAGGGCGCCCTATAATTTCATCAATTGGAGGATTGTTGGAAAATATGTCCAAGTTCATTGACTTTTATTTGTTTCCGTTTGTGGAGGAACTCACCAGTTATACTAGAGACACCAAAGACTTCCTACGCTATATCGAGGGGAGTCCGTGGGACCCTGATTTCCTTTTGGTGACCCTTGATATAGCCAGCCTTTACACCAACATCTCTCATGAACAAGGCCTAGACGCTATTACCCAGACTTTGCAACAAAGACCACATGAACTCAGAGAACATAGTGAGATGCTCATTGACTTTCTTCGTTTCTGTTTGTTTAATAACATCTTTATTTTTCAGGAACAGATCTATTGCCAGAGACGGGGGACAGCCATGGCAGCCTGCTTCGCCCCCAGCTACGCGAATTTATTCGTTGGCTGGTGGGAGAAGCGGGCTGCATGGTCGGACTCCTGTGACCATTGGGTTGATAAGACCATAATTTGGAGGCGTTATATTGATGACCTCTTTTTGGTCTGGAAAGGTGATAGAAAGTCAATTGAGGCCTACATCAGACATCTCAACAACAATGACTTAAATCTTAAGTTTTCTGGGGAAATCAGCAATACTGAAGTAACCTATCTTGACGTGAGAATCTTTGTAAGTGATGACAAATTGCAAACATCACTCTTTAGAAAGCCCACTGCGGGAAACTCAGTGCTTCATGCACGTAGCAGCCATCCCACATGTATCAAAAACAGTATCCCCTATGGGGAAATTTTGCGCATTAAGCGCAATAGCTCCACACCTAGTGATTTCCAAAAAGCAGGGGAAGCGAGCATTCAAAGATTCAGGCAGCGTGGCTACAAGGAGAGAGTCTTAAGCGAGGCATGGAGAAAGGTGCAGAGTAGAGACAGAACTGACCTGATTAAAGATACGCCCAAAAACAGAACTGTCCCAAATACCAATCTCAGGCTCATTACTAATTTTTCTAATGCTGCAAAGAGCTTGAAGAAAATAATCTTTTCTAATTGGAAAATTCTTAAATCCGACCCTATCATCGGCCGTGATATACCTGCACAACCGTCCATAACCTTCCGTAAGACAAGATCACTAAAAGATCTATTGGTACAAAGCCATTTGGCACCTATCAGTCGAGGCATTCAGGGACTAAAGGGCTTCTATCCCTGCAATAAATGCAAGGCATGCACTGATAGTAAAAAAGTCACCAGCTACCAGGTACCGGGTAAAAGTGATCCAGTAGTGATTAAAAAATTCATGAATTGTCTGACACCCTATGTTGTATATTGTCTGAGCTGCCCTTGTGGCCTCAGATACATAGGGAGCACTAAACACCAAGCTAAGATTCGTATCCTGGAACATCAAGGAGCGATACAGAATAACGATAGTAATTACCCAGTAGCGCGACATTTCAACATACATCATAATAGTAATCGCAAACTCTTGAGTTATTTCTGTCTTGACCATCTGGCTATAGACCCCAGGGGAGGGGACCGAGAAAAACGCCTCAGGAGATTGGAGTCTCGCTACATTATTGATTTGGCCACAAAAACACCTTTGGGTCTCAATTTGGGAGAGGAGTTGAAGGTACATCTGTAAATACTGTATGGATTGTATATATTAACTGATATTTTCTGTTTATTTGACTCACCTTGGGAACTTAGAGTTTTGGGGTTGAACTAAGAGTTATCTTCCCTCAAATTAACACTGTATTTTGCACATATTAGCTCATGTATATTTGTATATATCATTTTTTTTGTCAGAGTATGGTAGCACTAACTAGATTCAAGCCCCCCCACACACTCCGGGGACTGCCACCTCCCCAGGGCACTAATATTCAAAATAGGGGGGTCCGCGACGGACCCCCCAGCCCCGGGGACCACCACCCCTGGGGCCTTTAACTGTTGAGAGGGGGGCCACGTGGCCCCCCTCCCAACAGAAATACCCTGACCCCCTAGGCCTGCTTAGGAGGTCCCACAAGGACCCCCAAGGCCCCCCAATTTTTTTTTCTTTTAAAAAAATCACGGGATGCGCGTAGGGTACGCGTATAATGTTAATTAGCTATAATGTTAATTAGCCCCCGGGGGGCCAAGTGCCGGGGGCTTTATAAAAATAAAGTGTGGGGGGCAATCTCATTTGAGATGTCATCAGTGATGTCATGAGTGATGTCACTGACCATGTCATGAGTGATGTAATATGTGACGTCATCAGCAGTGCATTGCAGGCGCGCAAGTTATAGTTCGCTGAACTAACTATAACGGGGGAATTTCAATGGTTTTGTATGAGTGAAATGTTCAGCTAAGTATAACGTGTGAAACCTATGGTTTTTTCAGTGAATTTCTAAGGTGTTTTAAATGCTAATTCCTAACTATAACGTGGCTGAAACCTTTGCCGAACTCTCAAAATGGCGGTCGACCTGGCAAGAGCGGGCCCAGCATAAAGAAATGGCCCGGTCACTGGTTGACTCCACCACCGTAGTCCTCCATGACCTTGAAGATTCTAGAGGAGCCGCGGGAGTCTCCGACCCCCGATGGGGAATGACTGCCATGATCACCCGTGGAGTGACGAAACTGTATCCGCGGGACGTCGGCGCCAGCCTCACTTTGAATTACTAGAATCCTGCAGACCTCACTTCCGGTGAAAGCACAGTGTGACCCGGTAGGAAAAATTGTTGCACCCCCTCCCCTTTTTGACTGATAGTTCAAACCACCGATCCTTTCCTTTGCCCTTTTAACGGAACTTTGGACTGCCTCCCCCTCTTTTACATTTTCTAGAGAAAACAAAACATTAACCACTACATTAGCATAGCAGTTGACACCAGAACTGTTTTCAAATTGAAAACCAACAACATCTTCAACAGAATCCTTTTTGTTTCTGCTGTGACCCTGCTACAGCACAGGCATTGTCCCCAG
The DNA here is from genome assembly GCF_964261635.1 of Lissotriton helveticus. Classification (NCBI taxonomy): domain Eukaryota; kingdom Metazoa; phylum Chordata; class Amphibia; order Caudata; family Salamandridae; genus Lissotriton; species Lissotriton helveticus. The sequence goes on along the minus strand of NC_136063.1, from coordinate 1,359,057,272 downwards.
CAGTAATTCTGCAATGCCGGTAAGAATAGCTGTGGTGCCTACTGGACTCACTCACCCCCGCGGCGCCCCACGCCGTTATTTGCTGGGCGGCAACTTGCTAGACATCACTTTCGTGCCATCTAGATTTCAGCGCGTTCTGCTGCCTTGGAACTATTCGCACAACAGACCGCTACTGACAAGAATATTTCATTATTGGTGCTGTCAATTTCAATAAATCTATTGGATAATTCAAAAGAAATTGCCACGGTCTCTTCGTTGTTTAAAAGTTTTTACTGTTTTTGTTTTGTTGTATATATTTATATGTTATTAAAGTTTTATATTCCTACTACTTTGTTGGAGTGCTATATATTTTTAATGTGACACATAATTGTAAAAACTTTGATGTACAAAGAGTCATTCCTGGAATCTTCCGCTTCAGGCTCGGTCCCCTCCCCAATCACAATACAGGATAGTTTTCAGATAGTAGGAACACGTGTGGTGTGACGGATCTCATCGGGTGTGGGCCTTGATCTACTATAACTCCTTTGAAGAGGGGTGATTCTTTACAGCTGGGGCCATAAACTACATCTGCAGGGCTAGCTGATAGCCTGGACAATCGGACACAGAGGAAGAGGAGTGTCAGAGGGTGCGGTAGTGAATAGGGCGAAAGGGAGGTGTCGGGCGGGCACAGAGTGTGATTCTCAGGGAAGAGCAGCGCAGATGGGGGGAGGTTTATTGCCCATGCATAAGACAGAGAGCGGGGGTGACCAGTGCCTGGGGAAGATGCTTGCGAGGGTGAGGAGCCATGCTACGAATCGACAGCGTGCAGAGAGTGGGTCTGGTCAAGACATCTAAAATGGCTGCCGTGCACGACAAAAGTGTGGCATTTCAAAAAAGGCAAGATGGCGCAGACAATGTTTTTCAACACTTCCTCATTTCCTTCGAATCGAACGTTAACAGACGTTGGGGCATATTACCAAAGTTAAGCGATATTTATCGCTAACGATGCTTACCAACGAATTTTTTACCGCTAAGCATCGTCAGAAATTATCGAAGATAAACCTTGCTATTATCAAGGTTTATCACAAATGCGATAATAAACGGCCGCAATGCATGAATATCGCTAAAAACTCAGCGATATTCATACATTACCGAGCTAATGCTCTTAGCCATGTTATCCACCTCCCATTGGATAACATGGCTAAGAACTGCTCAGGGCAGGTGTTATTTTTTGGAGATATTCGCGCTTAGCGCGAATATCTCCAAAAGTTGGTAATAGGAGATAGATATCTTGCATGTTGTAATGCAAGTTATTGTGGTATATGGAACTCATACCATAATCTCTCAGGAAAGCAGAAACTGATCCTTTTGGGACCGCCTAAAAACGCCTAGGGGGTGAGGAGTACTCTACTTTGCCCCCTTTTCACGTTCCGAACTATTTTATTTTACTCTCTTCTGTAATTACACAAAATAGCAGCGATAAGATGCATCGGAGACACACAGTGAGAGAAAGGAGGCCGGAGATGAAGAAGAGATGTCAAATACACATTGGAGATAATATAGTGGCAGAAGGGAAGTAAATATGAGTAAACTTACCATGTAACATAAAAATGTTGCACTCTATACTATAAGTCTCATTTTATACTACAATCACTTCGCTACAACCTCATAAATTAAAAATAAAAATGAATAATGTCTCAAACAATTTTTGATTTCTAAATATAAATTTATTCTTCAGAATTTTCTAAATTTGAAAGAACTAGTACCATGTCCTCATCAGCAATGTCCTCATGAAAAGTCTGCAATAATGATTCTTGTAACTCTATGGTCTCCAAACACTCGATAAATTCGCCATCAAGAGATTGATCAAAAAAATCATTCAAGTCATCTCCTCCTTCTGACAATATTTCATTATTGGTGCTGTCAATTTCAATCAATGTAGTGGAATCATTCAAGTCATCTCCTCGTGACAATATTTCATTATTGGTGCTCTCAATTTCAATCAATGTAGTGGAATCATTCAAGTCATCTCCTCCTTGTGACAATATTTCATTATTGGTGCTGTCCATTTCAATCAATCTAATGGAATCATACAAGTCATCTCCTCCTTGTGACAATATTTCATTATTGCTGCTCTCAATTTCAATCAACGTAGTGGAATCATTCAAGTCATCTCCTTGTGACAATATTTCATTCTTGGTGCTGTCCATTTCAATCAATCTAATGGAATCATACAAGTCATGTCCTCCTTGTGACAATATTTCATTATTGGTGCTCTCAATTTCAATCAATGTAGTGGACAAATCAAAAGAAATTGCCACGGTCTCTTCATTGTGAGCCATTTTATTTTGAAATTGCTTGCTGTAAATTGCAGAAAAAAATAATCACTTTCATTTATCGTTTTTAGTAATACATAATATAAAACTAACTTTATCAAGTATTTAGTATAACAGAAGGACTGCAAATAAATAACAGAAAACATTTTTCAAATTATCTTCAAGTGTACAACATAGTTCCCCTTACAAATTAACAACTCACCTTTTTAAAAGTAGGAGAGGTGTTAGTACTGTGTAAATCAAACACCAGAAATTCACCACCAAAAATTCCTCACAAATGTACCTCAGACAGTAGTATCACAAAATGGCTGTGGTTTCCTCTCATTTGACATATATACATAACCAATTAACTTTCATCACACACAAATACAAAACCAAAGTAACATTTTAATTGGTTCTAAATTTCAACACTTTCAAATGTGTTTTCCCCATGCAATTTTCCATAGGACATTTACATATGTCTACAGCCTGAATGGCTGAACGGAATTACACCAAACTTGGCAAAATGGTACATCAAACCTAAGAGGTCAGGAAGGATCTACTATGCCCCCTTATGGTCATTTCCCCCTTCACTTTGGCCTCCTCTTGTCTCTCAATCCTACCGAGAGACAAGATGGCGGCCGCTACGGACTGTTTGGAATGTTGACAGACGCCGGAGAACCAATCAGCTTCGTAAAGCTCCGTAACGCGAAAAGTACGCGAAGCGGAGCGCTGTTACAGATATATATCTTTTTTTGAACGTTAATTTCTCAAAATCCACTGGAGCACACATATTGAGACCTAGCAAAGGCACATCGGTCTACCAGTCCCTAATATTTTACCAAGTTTCGTGCAAATCCATTCAGCCGTTCGATTATTATTATTATTTATTTTTTTTGCCCCGCGGGGCCCTTTTAAAACCTCCACATCAAACCTAGGGGGTCAGCGAGGATCTACTATGCCCCCTTATGGTCATTTGCCCCTTCGCTTTGGCCTCCTCTTGTCTCTCGATCCTACCGAGAGACAAGATGGCGGCCGCTACGGACTGTTTGGAATGTTTACAGACGCCGGAGAACCAATCAGCTTCGCTTCACAAAGCTCCGTTGCGCGAAAAGTCCGCGTACTGGAGCGCTGCCCGGTCCGCTGTTACAGATATATATCTTTTTTTAAACGTTAATTTCTCAAAATCCACTGTAGCACATATATTGAGACCTACAAAAGGCACATCGGGCTACCAGTCCCTACAATTTTGCCAAGTTTCGTGCAAATCCATTCAGCCGTTCGGGCTAAAAGTGAGGCCAACCGCCCTATGGAAAACTCAATGTTAAAAACACGTTTTGGGACCCCCCTTTTTTCTCGGCCCCCCCTTGACGACCCCCCCCCAAATTTTTAAGGGCTGCTCAGAAACAAAATGTGCCATTTTCCTGAAAATTTCAGCCAATTCCGTCCACAAACGCCAAAGTTATTAGACATAGAATTTTCAAAAATCCCATAGAGAAAAAATCCTAACTATATATACCTACTGGCGACCGCCAGTAGGTAATATATATATATATATATATATATATATATATACATACGCGTACTCGCTCTGCCGCACATTGTGAAAGTGAATATATTCGCAAAGGTTTGCAAAGGTGATCTCCCCACACTGCACTGAGCAGTCGGTGTGTGACTTAATGTAAATAAAACACACTTGTTCCTTAATTGTATTTTGGATATAGAAACACAATTGCTGCACAAACTAAATGTTTTTGTTTCATCTGATTTGATTCTCTTGTACATTGTACATCAAACCGCTTTTACAAACAGGCCTAAACCAGTTTTTTCCATAAGATATTATGACTGAATGAGGTCCCACGAGTCTGTTTATAATATCTCTTCTCAATGTGAAAAATAACCATCAAGTATGATATCACCAGGGAGGTAACGACAACACAAGGCGCAACATACAAATTAAAAGTACAAAATTGTGCTTTATTATTAAGTATATGTACTCAGGATAAAACCATTGGGGTTCAAATATATAATCAATTTATACACTTGACCTATTCTAATTAAAAAACAACACTAATTGACAAACAAAATAAAAATATCAATGACACAATTAATAAATTCATAAGACAGTGGCAAACAATAACAATCTTCGACGCGCGTTTCGGCGTTTGAACAAGAACGCCTTCTTCAGGAGCCACAATTAAAATCTAAATCTATAATATCTCTTCTTGCAACTCAATTTTGTTGATAGAAAATAGGGCACTTTTACTTATAGCATTGTGGCTTTGACAAAGACCGGGCAGGTTGAAATGCACCAGCCAGGCAAACCCTATTGAAAAATCTCCTGGAGTGTGGGCCTCTCCTTACACGGCAGCCTGAGTGCATGTGTGCATCATATATGGGTCCTGCACCCATCTGGCCCTGCAAACACCCTGCAAGGAGGAAGTATCATTTATTCTTTCTATACAAACCCAACTTAAACTAGGCAAACATTAGAAATTCGAAAGTTATAGCTATAACTTAATTTGCAATTTATGCTCCAACTTAAACTTATTATAAGCAACCCACCTTCATATACAGTATTAGCACCTCAATCGCCATACTACATTAATTATTACTCGCACCTTCTCCATGTACTGTTTTCACACAAAGTATGACATTTAAGATATCCAGAGTGGTGTTAAGAATACTAGTATTTCATATGTTACAAGTGATGTAATACCGAAGGATATAACCAGTCCATGGATAAGGTGTGAGTTATAGTTGTAGTACAGCATGTTGTACAGTGGAGTGGCACGTCCTACAGTAGAACATGGTGTTGTAGATTATCATAGAGTAGATTACAGTGTTATAGAGAGTAGTGGCATACAGTGGAGTAGGGTGCAATAAAGTGACATTCTGTGGAGTATTGCCAAGAGGAGTGTTGAAGAGCGCACTCGAGGAGAGTGCTATACAGTGCAATGGGGTATCATGTAGTGGAGTGGTGTATCGTAGAGAGGAGTGGAGTGGCTTCTCTTTTAAGTTTTATACAGTGTACTACATTGGCATACAGTGAACTGTCATAAAGTGCTGTGGCATACAGTGGAATAGCGCAGAGTGAAGTGGCATACAGTTGAGTGGCCTACAGTAGAATGCATATAGGGCAGTAGCATACATTGGAATGGCATACAGTGGAGTAGTGTGCACTGAAGCAATGTACAGTGGAGTGGGGTAATGTGGAAAAGAATATAGTTGAGCGGCATAGTGATGGAGTATTGTCCAATGGGATAACATAGAATGGAGTGGTGTAAAATGAAGTGGCTTAGAGTGTTGTGGCATGCAGTGTAGGGGCATAGAGTGGAATAGCATGGAGTGGAGTGAGAGTAGAGTTGCGTACAGTGGAGTAGCATAGAGATAAGTAGCCTAGGGGGGAGTAACATAGAGTGCAGTGGCAGAGATTAGAGTGGCGTACCATAAAGTGGCATAGAGTGGAGTGGTATAGAGTAGAGTGGCTTGAGAGGAGAGGCTTACACTAGAGTGCTGTAGAGTGCATTGGCATAGAGTGGATTGCATAGAGTGGAATACTGTATATTAGAGTAGGGTTCAGTGCAGTGGAGTTGCATAGAGTGGAATAGCATAGACCAGACTGCCATACATTAAAGTTGCCTACAGTGAGATAGTGTAGAGTGTATTGTCTTACAGTATAGTGGTGTACATTGCAGTAGCATACACTGGAGTGTGTTAGAGTGAAATGCTGTACAGTGGAGTTGCGTACAGTGGGGTAGTATAGACTGGAGTGTCATACTGTGAGTGGTATACAGTGGAATAGCGTACAGTGGAGTGGTGTACAGTGCAATGGCGTACAGTGGAGTGTGGTAGAGTGGACTGGCCTACAGTGGACTGCCTTACAGTGGAGTGACGTGCAATGTAATGGTGTAGAGTCAAATCGCGTAGAGTGTGTAGAGTGCAGTGGAGTGCCGTACAGCTGAAGACTATACAATGGAGTGTGGTAGAGTGGAGAGGCATAGATTGCAGTGGCATAGAGTGGAATAGTGTAACATGTAGAGTGCAGTGGCATACAGTGAAGTGTTGCGCAGTGGAGTGGTGTAGAATAGAGTAAGGTACAATATAGTGGTGTACAGGGGGATAACATCAACTGGAATGGTGTGGGGTGGCATAGAGTGGAGTGGTGTAGAGTGGAGCAGGGTAGAGGGTAGTGGGGTAAGCTGTAGTGGCATAGAGTATACTAGCTTACTGTGGAGCGGCATAGAGAGGAGTGTTGTAGAGTGTAGTCATTTGCAGTGTAATAGCTTAGAATTTATTGGTGTAGAGAGGAGTGGTGTAAAGTGGAGAGGCATATAGCAGAGTAGCATACATTTGAGTGGTGTACAGTTGAATAACATCAGGTTTGGTGGGCTACAGTGTAGTGACGTAGAGTGGAGTAGCATATAGTGGAGTAGAGTAGTGTGGTGTACAGTGCAGTTTCGTACAGTGGAACAGGGTAGAGTGGTGTGGCATAGAGTGGAGAGGCATACAGTGAAATAGTGTACAGTGCAGTGGTGTACAGTGAAGTGGCATAAATGGAGTGGCATAGACTACAACAGCGTAGAGTGTAGTGTTGTATAGTGGAGTTTCATACAGTTGAATAGTGTACAGTGGAGATGCAGAAAGTGGAAGGGCATACAATGGAGTGGCATAGACTGGAGTGTCATAGAATGGAATGGCATACAATATCATAGCGTAGAGTAGAGTGGTGTAGAGTGGAGTGGTATAGAGTGAAGTACAGGGGATTATCTTAGAGTATGGTGGCTTTCAGTGGAGTTTTATAGAGTGGAGTGGCATAGAGTGTAATAGAGTAGAGTGGAGTGGCATAGAGTGGAGTGTCAATTGAAACAGATTCAGCGTGAACGTGTGTGAACAGGTGTAGACGTAATGTTGCAGGAATATACATTATGAGGTGGAAATGGAAATTTTTGGTAGTATGTGTGAATAGTGTAAATAGTGCTAAAGTTTTATGTGTAAAAAAACGCAGTTAAACATTTTGCCGCAGAATACCATGCTAAGGTTCCGGTCTATGATGGTATTTGTGTATGAGAAGGCAGTATGTGATTGGCTAATGGCTGTGTTCACCAAAGATATAAGTCAGCCATGTCATTTTTATCGCAGTTTTGCTGTGTTCTGTGTTTCATTGTGTTCTAAGTTAGTGTCGGAAAATGAGTCATTAGTTGTGTCTTCTACACAAGTAATGGGTCTACATTTGTCCTTCACTGGGAACCAAACACCCAAATGTAGCACTTGATTCTCACAGGTTGGCCAAGCAGAGCAATATCAGGCCTACTCAGGGGAGGTGGTGCAGGCTAGTAATCACCATTCACAGATGCACAATACTAACATTCAATAAATGATTGTCCAGTGTGTGATTTTTCTTTTGAAAATGGAAAAAGTGCATTTAGTACCCACTACTCTGTACAATGCAGCAATTTACAAATATACATAAGGTTGACGGTAATACTGCTTGATGACAATGCGTACTCCCTTTGGACACACCCGCCCTCCAAAAGGGGGCTAGTTCAACAAACCACATGTCAAAACATCAACTTGTACTTAAATGTAATGATGGCGCATAACTTGGGGTTAAAGCACTTAGTACTGGCAATAAAGCACACAAACTTTGATCACAAGTGCCTGTTAACATCATTATCTCTACAAAGCATTTCACCATAGGGATAAGGGAATCAACTAAACATAACCAGGACTGTGAGCACTTAATGTTGGCAATAAAGCATGCAAACTTTGTTAATGGTTTCAGCACTTTTTAGCATGAAACACACAAATCACAAGTATGGAATTACAACCTTTCACCCCTGAGAGTGTTTGCAACATGAAAACATATGTTTCACCTCTTCAGGCCACAGGAACTGCAGCCATAGCCTTTGCCCCTAGAGGACATAGTACTCCCAACTGTAGCGCAAAAGCTCCAGCTGGGGAGTGTTTGACCATCCTTGAAAACCCTTGAGGGGTTATCATTGTAGAGAGTTACTCAACTGATGGTGGGGACTGTGGAATCCTTTCGGTGGAAGGCTGCACTGCTCCTGCAGCTCCCCCTGCACATTTAATTCATTTTAATGGTGTCCCTGTCATCCTAGGGCCACCACAAAGCAAATAATGGGGCCAAACAGGCCAAACCAGGTCAGTCTTCAGGGCATTGTGAGCAGTCCTCACGCTTCATATGAACTGCGCTCCCACTGCGTTGTGGAGAGCTGCAACTTCTTTGATCCTTTTTGTTAATCCAACAGCCATGTGCTTCTTATTCTTGGGGCACATGCACATGAGTATAATCTTATTGGGGGGGCAGCCTGCGTGGCCCATGCCACCTCCCTTGTGGCTAGCACTCTGGCATGACACTGCTGGAGCCGACAACCTCATTCTGGTCAGCCCACTCCTGCAGGTAGATGCACACTGGATGGTTGGCTTTCCTTCTCCTCCAGACTTAGACAAGAGGAGCGGGAAATTGAGTCCTTAGCCCCTGCCTCATATCGTGAGGAGGAGCGACGGTGCTCCCGCCACCATGGCTTCTTCACAGAGCCCAGGGATGGAGCTCTGGGTACCTTCATCCTATTGATGGGGTGCAACCTCACTCCCTCATAAACATCTTCTTCTCGGAGCAACCTACGAGCCCATGACCCCTCCTCAGAGGGTAAAATGAGTCCACCCACAATGCTCCACTCTATCGGGATTTCCTTTTGGGGGTCAAAGGTCTCCAAAGTTTGAAAAGTCATGAATCTCACCTGTTTGGGTTTATTGTGGACAATCTGGATCTTGTTTTGATCCTAAAGGTGAGCTCTAGCCACCTGGATCATTTTCTTCAGCCCTCCTGGCTTCAAAGGTACAAACTTTGCAAGAAGTTGATTACACTGACACCCTGTGTCAGCCTTTCACTTTTCTCTTCCTCTGAGCTTTTCTCACCCTTGGCTCAGGAGCCCAGTCTTTCCCCCAACTAGTCCACAGGGTGTGTAAGGGGATGAGTTTGCCTGGTCTAGGGAAGTGCCACACTGTCCCTGGGGTCAATCAGAATCCTTGGTCCAAATGGCAGTCATGGGGTTCTTTCTCCCAATTGTCCATGGTTCCAGCCTCCAGTCCCTTTATCCAGGAGAATAACAACCATGAGATTCTCCCACTTGCTTGAGACCTTTCAAGTGGGGTGGTAGGTTACAGCAGGGATGCAACTTTGCCCTACCCTGATGTGCCACATCTAGGTGTGGGCGGTGAACTCCACTCCACTGATGGAGTTCATGGAGTTTTGCTAGTCCGCGCTCCACTTGGAGGGCAAATTTTGGCAAAAAACTCCACCCTCTACTGTGTAGTGGAGTTTACCGGTGCCTACCCCTAGTTTATCGTTCCTATTGCTGGGGTTGTGAGACAAGGCTGGCTGTGAACTGATGGGTTGAACCGAGCGGTTCCAAGGTGCAGTATCAATTGTCTTGTACTGAAGCTGGCTCGCCCACAAGGTCCAGGCTAATGCAGTGACTGCAGCACTGGGCGCACAGAGAGGCACATCTGCCAATGACACATGCAAGGAAAGGAAAGGCTAGCTTCTCTCTGGAGTAAGGAGGAACTTGGAAAATGCAGCCAGGAAGTGTGAGGTGGTGGTTGTGCACGTTTAACAGGGAAAAAAGTATCATGTAGGACAATGTTCAGTGGAACAGGGGTGTATTAGTCTGCGGCAGTCCTGAGGAGGGCTGTCTAACAATAAGGGGTGTAGGAATTGGGGTGAAAACGATTTACCTTCTAGTCTACACCTATTAAGCAAATTATTTTTTACTGGAGGCCTGGTATGGAGCACAACGTGAAAACAGTGTTTTTACTATGCTAAGGTGTCCAATTTGTCTGAAAACCCTTTGATTAATGATGACGTCCACTTCACGTAGAATTAGCACAGTAAAAGCGATTGGAGTGGCCGGCAAAGCTTTTCAAAGATTGTCATTAGATGCCACACAGAATACCGGAGACATTATTGGTGACAAAAGTGCGACGGAGCAGACTGTATATAAATGTAACTGGACCAGCCCTCCATTGTCCTTTAAATTATTTGATTTTACACGCTAAGGCAGCAGACAGGCTGTCAGGTACAGTGTATCCTTTCAGCCTTGTTGATGAAAAAAGTGTTTTTTTTCTCTCATTTACTCCTCCTTGGGTGTGATATTGGTTTATGTTAGCCCGTTTCTCCATGTTAATCAAATCAGTTTTGAGAAAAATCAACACAGCACTGAGTAGTGACTCTTCTGGGCCCTGATGGTGATCCGAAAGGAGAAGCCCCTAATGGTTTATATAGTTTGTAGGAAATAGGCTTTTTTTGGAATTGAAAGTAAATTTTACAATTAAGCATGAGAAATATTGAGGCATGTTCAACTTTTAATGTAAAGAACATAAATTGCCAGCTTTAAAAGCAACTGCAAATGTTTCCACAATAGTTTGTAACCCACATGCCTTCACCTTAATAATTTATAAGAGTAATAGCAAAACTGTACCACGTGCCTTTAGCGGTACAAAAGGGGGCGGTGATAGACGGAGCATCTGAACGAATCAAACACTCACACCCAGTCAAAAGATCTGGGTTTGATCCATCACCGTTCTTTAGCCCACTCTGCCACCCCAGTTCAGACATGGCTATATGCAAATCAGTCTGACCCTGTGCCTCATGGGAACAGTCCAGCCCAAACTGCCAAGCCATGCCTTCCCTGGACAGAAAACAAGCTTCCGAGGACCGGTTTCTGGCATTCCAGCAGTCTTCAGCGCGGCTTGCTTGAATCCAGTGGCAAAGTGAGCAAATGACTCACGTCTGAGCATACCCTGCCACACTTGTGGTGGCCAAAGCAGTACAAAAGGGGGTGGTGATGGACAGAGCATCTGAACCAATCAAACACTCACACCCAGTCAAAAGATCTGGGTTTGATCCATCACCATTCTTTAGCCCACTCTGCCACCCCAGTTCAGACATGGCTATATGCAAATCAGTCTGACCCTGTGCCTCATGGGAACAGTCCAGCCCGAACTGCCAAGCCATGCCTTCCCTGGACCGGAAACAAGCTTGCGAGGACCGGTTTCTGGCATTCCAGCCGTCTGCAGCCCGGCTTGCTTTAATCCAGTGGCAAAGTGAGCAAGGGACTCACGTCTGAGCATACCTTGCCACACTTGTGGAGGCCAAAGCGGTACAAAAGGGGGTGGTGATGGACGGAGCATCTGAACCAATCAAACACTCACACCCAGTCAAAAGATCTGGGTTTGATCCATCACCGTTCTTTAGCCCACTCTGCCACCCCAGTTCAGACATGGCTATATGGAAATCAGTCTGACCCTGTGCCTCATGGGAACAGTCCAGCCCGAACTGCCAAGCCATGCCTTCCCTGGACCGGAAACAAGCTTCCGAGAACCAGTTTCTGGCATTCCAGCCGTCTTCAGCCCGGCTTGCTTGAATCCAGTGGCAAAGTGAGCAAGGAACTAACGTCTGAGCATACCCTGCCACACTTGTTGCGGCCAAAGCAGTACAAAAGGGGGTGGTGATGGATGGAGCATATGAACCAATCAAACACTCACACCCAGTCAAAAGATTTGGGTTTGATCCATCACCGTTCTTTAGCCCACTCTGCCACCCCAGTTCAGACATGGCTATATGCAAATCAGTCTGACCCTGTGCCTCATGGGAACAGTCCAGCCCAAACTGTCAAGCCATGCCTTCCCTGGACCGGAAGCAAGCTTCCGAGGACCGGTTTCTGGCATTCCAGCCGTCTTCAGCCCGGCTTGCTTGAATCCAGTGGCAAAGTGAGCAAGGGACTCAGATCTGAGCATACCCTGCCACACTTGTGGCGGCCAAAGCGGTACAAAAGGGGTAGTGATGGACGGAGCATATGAACCAATCAAACACTCACACCCAGTCAAAAGATTTGGGTTTGATCCAACACCGTTCTTTAGCCCACTCTGCCACCCCAGTTCAGACATGGCTATATGCAAATCAGTCTGACCCTGGCCTCATGGGAACAGTCCAGCCCGAACTGCCAAGCCATGCCTTCCCTGGACCGGAAACAAGCTTCCGAGGACCGGTTTCTGGCATTCCAGCCGTCTTCATCCTGGCTTGCTTGAATCCAGTGGCAAAGTGAGCAAGGGACTCACGTCTGAGCATACCCAGCAACACTTGTGGCGGCCAAGGCGGTACAAAAGGGGGTAGTGATGGACGGAGCATCTGAGCCAATCAAACACTCACACCCAGTCAAAAGATCTGGGTTTGATCCATCACCGTTCTTTAGCCCACTCTGCCACCCCAGTTCAGACATGGCTATATGCAAATCAGTCTGACCCTGTGCCTCATGGGAACAGTCCAGCCCGAACTGCCAAGCCATGCCTTCCCTGGACCGGAAACAAGCTTCCGAGGACCGGTTTCTGGCATTCCAGCCGTCTTCAGCCCGGCTTGCTTGAATCCAGTGGCAAAGTGAGCAAGGAAATCACGTCTGAGCATACCCTGCCACACTTGTGGTGGCCAAAGCGGTACAAAAGGGGGTGGTGATGGACGGAGCATCTGAACCAATCAAACACTCACACCCAGTCAAAAGATCTGGGTTTGATCCATCACCGTTCTTTAGCCCACTCTGCCACCCCAGTTCAGACATGGCTATATGCAAATCGGTCTGACCCTGTGCCTCATGGGAACAGTCCAGCCCAAACTGCCAAGCCATGCCTTCCCTGGACCGGAAACAAGCTTCCGAGGACCGGTTTCTGGCATTCCAGCCGTCTACAGCCCAGCTTGCTTGAATCCAGTGGCAAAGTGAGCAAGGGACTCACGTCTGAGCATACCCTGCCACACTTGTGGCAGCCAAAGCGGTACAAAAGGGGGTGGTGATGGACGGAGCATCTGAACCAATCAAACACTCATACCCAGTCAAAAGATCTGGGTTTGATCCATCACCGTTCCTTAGCCCACTCTGCCACCCCAGTTCAGACATGGCTATATGCAAATCAGTCTGACCCTGTGCCTCATGGGAACAGTCCAGCCCAAACTGCCAAGCCATGCCTTCCCTGGACCGGAAACAAGCTTCCGAGGACCGGTTTCTGGCATTCCAGCCGTCTTCAGCCCGGCTTGCTTGAATCCAGTGGCAAAGTGAGCAAGGGACTCACATCTGATCATACCCTGCCACACTTGTGGCGGCCAAAGCGGTACAAAAGGGGGTGGTGATGGGCAGAGCATCTGAACCAATCAAACACTCACACCCAGTCAAAAGATCTGGGTTTGATCCATCACCGTTCTTTAGCCCACTCTCCCACCCCAGTTCAGACATGGCTATATGCAAATCAGTCTGACCCTGTGCCTCATGGGAACAGTCCAGCCCGAACTGCCAAGCCATGCCTTCCCTGGACCGGAAACAAGCTTCCGAGGACCGGTTTCTGGCATTCCAGCCGTCTTCAGCCCGGCTTGCTTGAATCCAGTGGCAAAGTGAGCAAGGGACTCACGTCTGAGCATATCCTGCCACACTTGTGGGGGCCAAAGCGGTACAAAAGGGGGTAGTGATGGACGGAGCATCTGAGCCAATAAAACACTCACACCCAGTCAAAAGATCTGGGTTTGATCCATCACCGTTCTTTAGCCCACTCTACCACCCCAGTTCAGACATGGCTATATGCAAATCAGTCTGACCATGTGCCTCATGGGAACAGTCCAGCCCGAACTGCCAAGCCATGCCTTCCCTGGACCGGAAACAAGCTTCCGAGGACCGGTTTCTGGCATTCCAGCCGTCTTCAGCCCGGCTTGCTTGAATCCAGTGGCAAAGTGAGCAAGGGACTCACGTCTGAGCATACCCTGCCACACTTGTGGCGGCCAAAGCGGTACAAAAGGGGGTGGTGATGGATGGAGCATCTGAACCAATGAAACACTCACACCCAGTCAAAAGATCTGGGTTTTATCCATCACCGTTCTTTAGCCCACTCTGCCACCCCAGTTCAGACATGGCTATATGCAAATCAGTCTGACCCTGTGCCTCATGGGAACAGTCCAGCCCAAACTGCCAAGCCATGCCTTCCCTGGACAGGAAACAAGCTTCCGAGGACCGGTTTCTGGCATTCCAGCCGTCTTCAGCCCAGCTTGCTTGAATCCAGTGGCAAAGTGAGCAAAGGACTCACGTCTGAGCATACCCTGCCACACTTGTGGTGGCCAAAGCAGTACAAAAGGGGTGGTAATGGACGGAGCATCTGAACCAATCAAACACTCACACCCAGTCAAAAGATCTGGGTTTGATCCATCACCGTTCTTTAGCCCACTCTGCCACCCCAGTTCAGACATGGCTATATGCAAATCAGTCTGACCCTGTGCCTCATGGGAACAGCCCAGCCCGAACTGCCAAGCCATGCCATCCCTGGACCGGAAACAAGCTTGCGAGGACTGGTTTCTGGCATTCCAGCCGTCTTCAGCCCGGCTTGCTTGAATCCAGTGGCAAAGTGAGCAAGGGACTCATGTCTGAGCATACCCTGCCACACTAGTGGCAGCCAAAGCAGTACAAAAGGGGGTGGTGATGGACGGAGCATCTGAACCAATCAAACACTCACACCCAGTAAAAAGATCTGGGTTTGATCCATCACCGTTCTTTAACCCACTCTGCCACCCCAGTTCAGACATGGCTATATGCAAATCAGTCTGACCCTGTGCCTCTTGGGAACAGTCCAGCCCGAACTGCCAAGCCATGCCTTCCCTGGACCGGAAACAAGCTTCCGAAGACCGGTTTCTGGCATTCCAGCCGTCTTCAGCCCGGCTTGTTTGAATCCAGTGGCAAAGTGAGCAAGGGACTCACGTCTGAGCATACCCTGCCACACTTGTGGCGGCCAAAGCGGTACAAAAGGGGGTGGTGATGGACGGAGCATCTGAACCAATCAAACACTCACACCCAGTCAAAAGATCTGGGTTTGATCCATCACCGTTCTTTAGCCCACTCTGCCACCCCAGTTCAGACATGGCTATATGCAAATCAGTCTGACCCTGTGCCTCATGGGAACGGTCCAGCCCGAACTGCCAAGCCATGCCTTCCCTGGACCGGAAACAAGCTTCCGAGGACTGGTTTCTGGCATTCCAGCCGTCTGCAGCCCGGCTTGCTTTAATCCAGTGGCAAAGTGAGCAAGGGACTCACGTCTGAGCATACCTTGCCACACTTGTGGCGGCCAAAGCGGTACAAAAGGGGGTGGTGATGGACGAAGCATCTGAACCAATCAAACACTCACACCTAGTCAAAAGATCTGGGTTTGATCCATCACCGTTCTTTAGCCCACTCTGCCACCCCAGTTCAGACATGGCTATATGGAAATAAGTCTGACCCTGTGCCTCTTGGGAACAGTCCAGCCCGAACTGCCAAGCCATGCCTTCCCTGGACCGGACACAAGCTTCCGAGAACCAGTTTCCGGCATTCCAGCCGTCTTCAGCCCGGCTTGCTTGAATCCAGTGGCAAAGTGAGCAAGGGACTAACGTCTGAGCATACCCTGCCACACTTGTTGCAGCCAAAGCAGTCCAAAAGGGGGTGGTGATGGACGGAGCATCTGAACCAATCAAACACTCACACCCACTCAAAAGATCTGGGTTTGATCGATCACTGTTCTTTAGCCCACTCTGCCACCCCAGTTCAGACATGGCTATATGCAAATCAGTCTGACTCTGTGCCTCATGGGAACAGTCCAGCCCGAACTGCCAAGCCATGCCGTCCCTGGACCGGAAACAAGCTTCCGAGGACCGGTTTCTGGCATTCCAGCCGTCTTCAGCCCGGCTTGCTTGAATCCAGTGGCAAAGTGAGCAAGGGACTCACGTCTGAGCATACCCTGCCACAGTTGTGGCGGCCAAAGCGGTACAAAAGGGGTAGTGATGGACGGAGCATATGAACCAATCAAAGACTCACACCCAGTCAAAAGATCTGGGTTTGATCCAACACCGTTCTTTAGCCCACTCTGCCACCCCAGTTCAGACATGGCTATATGTAAATCAGTCTGACCCTGTGCCTCATGGGAACAGTCCAGCCCGAACTGCCAAGCCATGCCTTCCCTGGACCGGAAACAAGCTTCCGAGGACCGGTTTCTGGCATTCCAGCCGTCTTCAGCCCGGCTTGCTTGAATCCAGTGGCAAAGTGAGCAATGGACTCACGTCTGAGCATACCCTGCCACACTTGTGGTGGCCAAAGCGGTACAAAAGGGGGTGGTGATGGACGGAGCATCTGAACCAATCAAACACTCACACCCAGTCAAAAGATCTGGGTTTGACCCATCACCGTTCTATAGCCCACTCTGCCACCCGAGTTCAGACATGGCTATATGCAAATCGGTCTGACCCTGTGCCTCATGGGAACAGTCCAGCCCGAACTGCCAAGCCATGCCTTCCCTGGACCGGAAACAAGCTTCCGAGAACCGGTTTCTGGCATTCCAGCCATCTACAGCCCAGCTTGCATGAATCCAGTGGCAAAGTGAGCAAGGGACTCACATCTGATCATACCCTGCCACACTTGTGGCGGCCAAAGCGGTACAAAAGGGGGTGGTGATGGACGGAGCATCTGAACCAATCAAACACTCACACCCAGTCAAAAGATCTGGGTTTGATCCATCACCGTTCTTTAGCCCACTCTCCCACCCCAGTTCAGACATGGCTATATGCAAATCAGTCTGACCCTGTGCCTCATGGGAACAGTCCAGCCCGAACTGCCAAGCCATGCCTTCCCTGGACGGGAAACAAGCTTCGGAGGACCGGTCTCTGGCATTCCAGCCGTCTTCAGCCCGGCTTGCTTGAATCCAGTGGCAAAGTGAGCAAGGGACTCACGTCTGAGCATATCCTGCCACACTTGTGGGAGCCAAAGCGGTACAAAAGGGGGTAGTGATGGACGGAGCATCTGAGCCAATAAAACACTCACACCCAGTCAAAAGATCTGGGTTTGATCCATCACCGTTCTTTAGCCCACTCTACCACCCCAGTTCAGACATGGCTATATGCAAATCAGTCTGACCCTGTGCCTCATGGGAACAGTCCAGCCCAAAATGCCAAGCCATGCCTTCCCTGGACCGGAAACAAGCTTCCGAGGACCGGTTTCTGGCATTCCAGCCGTCTTCAGCCCGGCTTGCTTGAATCCAGTGGCAAAGTGAGCAAGGGACTAACGTCTGAGCATACCCTGCCACACTTGCTGCGGCCAAAGCAGTACAAAAGGGGGTGGTGATGGACGGAGCATATGAACCAATCAAACACTCACACCCAGTCAAAAGATTTGGGTTTGATCCATCACCGTTCTTTAGCCCACTCTGCCACCCCAGTTCAGACATGGCTATATGCAAATCAGTCTGACCCTGTGCCTCATGGGAACAGTCCAGCCCGAACTGCCAAGCCATGCCTTCCCTGGACCGGAAGCAAGCTTCCGAGGACCGGTTTCTGGCATTCCAGCCGTCTTCAGCCCGGCTTGCTTGAATCCAGTGGCAAAGTGAGCAAGGGACTCACATCTGAGCATACCCTGCCACACTTGTGGCAGCCACAGCGGTACAAAAGGGGTAGTGATGGACGGAGCATATGAACCAATCAAACACTCACACCCAGTCAAAAGATCTGGGTTTGATCCATCACCATTCTTTAGCCCACTCTGCCACCCCAGTTCAGACATGGCTATATGCAAATCAGTCTGACCCTGTGCCTCATGGGAACAGTCCAGCCCGAACTGCCATGCCATGCCTTCCCTGGACCGGAAACAAGCTTCCGAGGACCGGTTTCTGGCATTCCAACCGTCTTCAGCCCTGCTGCCTTGAATCCAGTGGCAAAGTGAGCAAAGGACTCACGTCTGAGCATACCCTGCCACAATTGTGGCGGCCAAAGCGGTACAAAAGGGGGTGGTGATGGGCGGAGCATCTGAACCAATCAAAAACTCACACCCTGTCAAAAGATCTGGTTTTGATCCATCACCGTTCTTTAGCCCACTCTGCCACCCCAGTTCAGACATGGCTATATGCAAATCAGTCTGACCCTGTGCCTCATGGAAACAGCCCAGCCCGAACTGCCAAGCCATGCCTTCCCTGGACGGGAAACAAGCTTCGGAGGACCGGTCTCTGGCATTCCAGCCGTCTTCAGCCCGGCTTGCTTGAATCCAGTGGCAAAGTGAGCAAGGGACTCACGTCTGAGCATACCCTGCCACACTTGTGGGAGCCAAAGCGGTACAAAAGGGGGTAGTGATGGACGGAGCATCTGAGCCAATAAAACACTCACACCCAGTCAAAAGATCTGGGTTTGATCCATCACCGTTCTTTAGCCCACTCTACCACCCCAGTTCAGACATGGCTATATGCAAATCAGTCTGACCCTGTGCCTCATGGGAACAGTCCAGCCCAAAATGCCAAGCCATGCCTTCCCTGGACCGGAAACAAGCTTCCGAGGACCGGTTTCTGGCATTCCAGCCGTCTTCAGCCCGGCTTGCTTGAATCCAGTGGCAAAGTGAGCAAGGGACTAACGTCTGAGCATACCCTGCCACACTTGCTGCGGCCAAAGCAGTACAAAAGGGGGTGGTGATGGACGGAGCATATGAACCAATCAAACACTCACACCCAGTCAAAAGATCTGGGTTTGATCCATCACCATTCTTTAGCCCACTCTGCCACCCCAGTTCAGACATGGCTATATGCAAATCAGTCTGACCCTGTGCCTCATGGGAACAGTCCAGCCCGAACTGCCATGCCATGCCTTCCCTGGACCGGAAACAAGCTTCCGAGGACCGGTTTCTGGCATTCCAACCGTCTTCAGCCCTGCTGCCTTGAATCCAGTGGCAAAGTGAGCAAAGGACTCACGTCTGAGCATACCCTGCCACACTTGTGGCGGCCAAAGCGGTACAAAAGGGGGTGGTGATGGGCGGAGCATCTGAACCAATCAAAAACTCACACCCTGTCAAAAGATCTGGTTTTTATCCATCACCGTTCTTTAGCCCACTCTGCCACCCCAGTTCAGACATGGCTATATGCAAATCAGTCTGACCCTGTGCCTCATGGGAACAGTCCAGCCCGAACTGCCAAGCCATGCCTTCCCTGGACCGGAAACAAGCTTCCGAGGACCGGTTTCTGGCATTCCAGCCATCTTCAGCCCGGCTTGCTTGAATCCAGTGGCAAAGTGAGCAAGGGACTCACGTCTGAGCATACCCTGCCACACTTGTGGCGGCCAAAGCGGTACAAAAGGGGGTAGTGATGGACGGAGCATCTGAGCCAATCAAACACTCACACCCAGTCAAAAGATCTGGGTTTGATCCATCACAGTTCTTTAATCCACTCTGCCACCCCAGTTCAGACATGGCCATATGCAAATCAGTCTGACCCTGTGCCTCATGGGAACAGTCCAGCCCGAACTGCCAAGCCATGCCTTTCCTGGACCGGAAACAAGCTTCCGAGGACCGGTTTCTGGCATTCCAGCCGTCTTCAGCCCGGCTTGCTTGAATCCAGTGGCAAAGTGAGCAAGGGACTCAAGTCTGAGCATACCCTGCCACACTTGTGGCGGCCAAAGCGGTACAAAAGGGGGTGGTGATGGACGGAGCATCTGAACCAATCAAACACTCACACCCACTCAAAAGATCTGGGTTTGATCCATCACTGTTCTTTAGCCCACTCTGCCACCCCAGTTCAGTCATCGCTATATGCAAATCAGTCTGACCCTGTGGCTCATGGGAACAGTCCAGCCCGAACTGCCAAGCCATGCCTTTCCTGGACCGGAAGGAAGCTTTCGAGGACCGGTTTCTGGCATTCCAGCTGTCTTCAGCCCGGCTTGCTTGAATCCAGTGGCAAAGTGAGCAAGGGACTCACATCTGAGCATACCCTGCCACACTTGTGGCAGCCAAAGCGGTACAAAAGGGATAGTGATGGACGGAGCATATGAACCAATCAAACACTCACACCCAGTCAAAAGATCTGGGTTTGATCCATCACCGTTCTTTAGCCCACTCTGCCACCCCAGTTCAGACATGGCTATATGCAAATCAGTCTGACCCTGTGCCTCATGGGAACAGTCCAGCCCGAACTGCCATGCCATGCCTTCCTTGGACCGGAAACAAGCTTCCGAGGACCAGTTTCTGGCATTCCAACCGTCTTCAGCCCGGCTGCCTTGAATCCAGTGGCAAAGTGAGCAAAGGACTCACGTCTGAGCATACCCTGCCACACTTGTGGCGGCCAAAGCGGTACAAAAGGGGGTGGTGATGGGCGGAGCATCTGAACCAATCAAAAACTCACACCCTGTCAAAAGATCTGGTTTTGATCCATCACCGTTCTTTAGCCCACTCTGCCACCCCAGTTCAGACATGGCTATATGCAAATCTGTCTGACCCTGTGCCTCATGGGAACAGTCCAGCCCGAACTGCCAAGCCATGCCTTCCCTGGACCGGAAACAAGCTTCCGAGGACCGGTTTCTGGCATTCCAGCCATCTTCAGCCCGGCTTTCTTGAATCCAGTGGCAAAGTGAGCAAGGGACTCACGTCTGAGCATACCCTGCCACACTTGTGGCGGCCAAAGCGGTACAAAAGGGGGTAGTGATGGACGGAGCATCTGAGCCAATCAAACACTCACACCCAGTCAAAAGATCTGGGTTTGATCCATCACAGTTCTTTAGTCCACTCTGCCACCCCAGTTCAGACATGGCCATATGCAAATCAGTCTGACCCTGTGCCTCATGGGAACAGTCCAGCCCGAACTGCCAAGCCATGCCTTCCCTGGACCGGAAACAAGCTTCCGAGGACCGGTTTCTGGCATTCCAGCCGTCTTCAGCCCGGCTTGCTTGAAAGCAGTGGCAAAGTGAGCAAGGGACTCAAGTCTGAGCATACCCTGCCACAATTGTGGCGGCCAAAGCGGTACAAAAGGGGGTGGTGATGGACGGAGCATCTGAACCAATCAAACACTCACACCCACTCAAAAGATCTGGGTTGAATCCATCACTGTTCTTTAGCCCACTCTGCCACCCCAGTTCAGACATCGCTATATGCAAATCAGTCTGACCCTGTGCCTCATGGGAACAGTCCAGCCCGAACTGCCAAGCCATGCCTTCCCTGGACCGGAAACAAGCTTCCGAGGACCGGTTTCTGGCATTCCAGCCGTCTTCAGCCCGGCTTGCTTGAATCCAGTGGCAAAGTGAGCAAGGGACACACGTCTGAGCATACCCTGCCACAATTGTGGCGGCCAGAGCGGTACAAAAGGGGGTGGTGATGGACGGAGCATCTGAACCAATCAAACACTCACACCCAGTCAAAAGATCTGGGTTTGATCCATCACCGTTCTTTAGCCCACTCTGCCATCCCAGTTCAGACATGGCTATATGCAAATCAGTCTGAGCCTGTGCCTCATGGGAACAGTCCAGCCCGAACTGCCTTTAGACCATGGCATCGACGTAACCCGGACGCCTTTAAGGAAGCCTTCTGTCCCAGTGGGCTGCAAAAAAATTCACAGGTCACTAACCTATTGGAATCCTTTAATGCAGTTCTTATTAAAGCCCTCGATGACACAATCCCTTATAAAAATAACTTCCCCTCCAAACATAGTCCCTCGGCCTCCTGGTTCACTTTCGAGCTAAAACAAGAAAAGTCAAAATCTAGGAACCTAGAGAGACATGGGCGCAGAAGCAAAATGTCTCAAGACAAACCTTGTTGCAAACAAGCCTTGTCTCGTTATCATCAAAACATCAAACTTGCAAGGCGCTATTCCATCATTAGTTGAAAAATCTAAAATCAAATCAAAAATTGAACAGGCTGGCAACTCCTCCAAAGCTTTTTTAAATATTGTCCATGATTTTGTCACTCCCTGGGCATGTGCCCTGGTTGGTCCTAAATCTCAGGAAATCTGTGACTCGCTAGGCCAAGTTTCTCCATGGGAAAATCTCTTCCATCTACGCGAAACTCGACCGCCCTTCTCTGCCTGGAGTCGAGAACATCAGTCCTAATGGGGACCAGTCTAAGGGACCTCTCTATTCTTTGGACAGCTTCACCCCATTTACGTTGGAGGTAATCTGCAGATCTTTGATGACAGCTAAATCCTGCTCCCCTCAGAATATCTGTCCTCCCAAAATAATGGCTCTACTGGCCAACTATCTTGCCCCAAAGGTCCTAGAGAATCTTTAATTGCTCGGTGGAAACCGGCTCCATTCCAGCTGAGTGGAAGACGGCTTGTTTCCGTCCTATTATAAAGAAACTCTCCCTGAACAATATTCACTGGCCAATTACTAACCCATATCATTGTTTCGTCTTCTGGGTAAATTGCTTGAAAGCCTAATTAACATGCAACTAGTCACCTACCTCGAAACCAATCACATCTTAGAGTCCTTGCAATTTGGCTTTCGATCTGGCCAGAATATGGAAACGGCACTCCTGGATGCAACCGATTCCTTGTGCCGTGTATTGGACGCTGGTAACTCAGTAATGCTTGTGCTGCTAGATCTCTCAGCAGCCTTTAACACAATCTCGCATGGAAGGCTGTAGGATAGGCTGCGAGAGATCAGCATTCAGGGCCTGGCATTAAAATGGCTTCAGCAATTCTTGGAAGAGAGACATCAAACCGTCATCCTGGGCCCATACTCTTCCCGTACGACAATCCTGGACAAGGTTGTTCCGCAGGGTTCCTGTTTGAGCCCCACTCTATTTATTAACTATATGGCTCCCCTTACCAGGGTTGCTCAGTGTTTGGCTATGAAATTATCTCATATGCGGATAACACTCAGTTGATGTAAAAACTGTGGGCATGCTAGCCATCTCTGAGTGGATGAATAGGAACTATCTCCAATTGAACTCGGACAAGACTGAGATTATGCTGTTTGGGACAGCAGCCTCCATTTGGACAATTATTGGTGGCCGCATCAACTGAGTGCAATGCCTATGCCTAATCAAGCCGTAAAAAACCTGGGCATGAAATTTGATCAAGTTCTCACTATGAAAGAGCACATTCTGACTACCTCAGGAGTTTGCTACTACAACATGCACCTTCTGGGCAGAATTTTCCTTTACCTCCATACCTCTGCCCGTAAGACCTTAGTACAAGCCTTGGTAATAAGTTGATTGGACTGTGGCAATGCTCTTTTTGCAGATGTCAACGAGATCCTAGTGGCTAAACTCCAGGTAGTCCAAAATACTGCTGCAAGGCTTGTTCTTAATCGCCCATGAGGCACACCCTTAGCACCATTGCTGAAAGAGCTGCACTGGCTTTCAATGAAGAAAAGGTCTTGTTTTAAGATCTGCTGCCTTACCCATAATGCTCTAAATGGAGGGGACCTGCTATATCTGCAACAAAAAATTAACACTCACACCCCAGGACGCTGTCTTAAATCCTGTGACAAAGCCTTACTTGGCGTCCCTCGCATTCATCTGTCGCGTAGTGGAGGAAAGGCTTTCTCCTATCTTGCCCCTCATTACTGGAACAAGCTGCCACTCTAAAGGTTCTAGTAGGGTCTAGTAGGATGGCGGTCGGAAAATTACTCCGACAGCCATGGTAGCTGGAAAATACTACCAGCTAGGACTGCGGCATAACCGCCGTTCCAAATAGTATGCTCTGCAGTCGAAATCCGACTTCGGAGGTTGGATCGCGGCAGTTAACAATGCGACGGTTGCTGCTGCCAGCAGCACCATCACAATGTCCAAAAAACATGTCAAACATATCCCTGCACTGCGCGGCAGGCACTGCACAGTGCCTGCCACCAAGTACAGGGGCATGTAAGGGGGTATCATGGGTACCCCTCCAGTGCACCCACACCCCCAAACACATTGTGGGCCAGCAATGGGCCCCCGGAGACATTCTCAGCATGCCTTTCGATGGTGGTTCCACCGCCGTGTAAATGCTGGCTACCAGCGGCGTCATAATCCTGCCGGCGGAGCCTGGCCCTGCAACGGACCCATTTTAGCGGTCCAGCTCTGCCTACCAGGTAAGAATGCGGACTGCTACCGATGGAGAAGTGGCGAGTGGAAAATTCCACCGCCTAGCTCGTCACCGCCATGCTAATGGGACCGGCGGTTTTCTGGGTTAAGATCCTGGGTGGATGACTGCCATCCTAGTGACCTCTAAGTTTGTACTTGTTCAAACTACTGCAAGTTCAGGAAACTCCTATTCTAACTTTATCCTCTCTGTCCTAATCCCTATTTCCACACAGCGCCGAGATGCCCCCGGGTGAGTTGAGCGCTATATTAAATGATTTTAATCTAACCTAACATAACATAGATCTGTTGAAATGTTCGCCAGGGAGGGTGGCACATATTGCTTTGATATTAAAATGTTTAAATACCTTCTACCCACTAAAACCCCCAATCCCCCGCAAAAAAAACCACAACAAACAAACACGCCAGCATATTTTTGTTGCAGGATCAGCTCTTCAAGACTTGTATCTTCCTACAGTGTACACATGAATAGTTACTGTGTCGCAACAAATTTTACAGCGGTAAGTGGGCAGTAAAGCCAAATATTCCTAGTCATTTTCTTTTGGCTTTATTGAAGAATAATTAATCACTGACATAATATCGACAGACACAATAACAACCTACATTTTTATCAACACAAAAATGTCAATGACACTAATATCGATACCATATACTTAATTAAAAAAAAAACTATTATCGACCCCAAAATATTGTCAAACATAATTATTGATTACAGTAATATCAAACACATAAATAACGATATTTAAAACATCGAACATCCTTAAAAAATATACATGTCCAAAAAATCGATCACATTAATATAGACAGCAATATTATCATTTTTGTAAAAATATCGACATCTCAAAAATAGATAAAACACACAAAATTAAACACCATAAATGTATTTAAGTAAATAAACATACACTGCATATAAAATACAAGCAAATACATAATTTTAGAAAATAGTAAAACATAACTTAAAACATTAAATGATAAATACTCTATTAATAACCATTTAGATCTAATATTTACATTATGTACACACATTTTTTAACATCACATATAATATAATACACATTTAAATAATTAATTTAAATAACTGACTCTTAATTAGCATTTTCCATATATGGAAAACAACTGCCAAAACAATTAAAACAATAACGATCAACCAATAAAAATACACGATCTTAAAATGAACCAATGAGGTTAACCAAACAATTAAATGCACACTATATAAAGAAGAAAAACGTAGTCCTATTTTACACCTGAAACCAAAAACAATAAGGAAGCCGAAACTCTGCCGGATTTCTACCAGAAACAAGGTCTTTATCAAAGAAAAACTATTCCATTCTTCAAAAAGTAAGTACATTACCATCTATAAAATTAGAGTAAAGCTAATCTTCAAAAACTATTTATCATACTCAAATAATTAATATATATCTTTTTTCAATTTATGTCTCCTCAGATAATTCTCAAAGCATCCAGAAAATAACAGATCAGCTTCTAAAACCATCTAACTAATAAAGTAAGTATTCAGCAAAATGCCTTTTAAAAACATGTAAAACACCCAACCAAACCCCAACTTCATCCCAAACAGCAACCACACCCCATGTACATATTTAACAAATTAAATAAAAATATGTTTTACACTTCCTACAGACAAATCAACAACTTAACAAACAAAGAAAGAACATCTTCATTTAAAAGTAGCTCATAACCAACATTTTAAATATATTTATAACAAAGTGTATTTATTAAGATATAAACATGTACGATATTCATTTTAATAATTGTCATATATATTTGCTGTAGAATTTACCACATCACAATGACAGAAAGAGCCCAATTTATAACATCTCAAAAAGGAGACGTTTTGTTATGTTACATGGGGTATGTCCATATCCAGGAAAAGCAAAGTGGACTAAAAGGCAAATGGAAATGTAGCAAGTACTATTCAAATAAGTGTTATGGTCGGGCAACAACTAGAGAAACAACTGTTTTGTATACAAGGGAGCATAACCACCCTCCAAATGTTACTGAAATAGAGATTAGGAGTGCCCTTGATGACATTAAAGAAGCTAGCACTAGCTGACAGAAACCTTTTTTCTTTTTTTTTTTTTATATTTTTATTATAATTTTTTTCACAGCATTTTTGCCCCCCAAATTATTACAGTCAGCCTTACAGCACAAAATACTAGAATTACATAACCCAATGTTATACAAAACAAATACGGATACATTCTTGCAACAGAACCCTGTAGAGATATGGAAAAGAAAAAAAAAGAAGAAGAAAAAATGAGAAAAAATTGGCCCTACCTTTCACCTCCTACAGCATGCTACTGTTTATCCAACCCCTTCCCTGTTTTGCCCGGTTTTCCAT
This sequence comes from Lissotriton helveticus, assembly GCF_964261635.1. NCBI lineage: Eukaryota > Metazoa > Chordata > Amphibia > Caudata > Salamandridae > Lissotriton > Lissotriton helveticus. The sequence continues at coordinate 1,359,030,723 of NC_136063.1, read as the reverse complement.
CTCGTAATAGGTTGTCATATCCCCCCCCCCCCCAATTTTTTCGCCCTTCTACCCTTCCTCTCATATATTGCTTTCTCCAAATTATATGAGGCTAGTAGCCTTGCTATCCAAGTTTGAAATGTTGGGGGTGTCTTATCCAAGCATGCCCGTGCAATGTTAATTCGAAATACAGCTGCCACCACAAACAAAAACTCTGTGGGGCCATCTTCGCCCTCAGTCTTTACCCCCATCAGTATCAATTCATCACTTAATTTAATCTTAATGTCCAGTGAACTCTCCAAAAAATCTTCGATGGCCCTTTTCAAGGTGTGCAGTTGTGGGCATTGTGCGAACATATGTACTATATCAGCTTCAGATGTATTGCATCTAGGGCAAGTTATACCTTCCACCCCGCCCCACTGCGCTATTCTTGCCGGCGTGTGATAGAGGCAGAACAGTGTTTTGTAAGGCTGTGACTGCAACGCCGCCGAGCACAGCACTGATCTTCCTAAGTCTAGGGGCTTCTGAAATCCATCCGGGGTGGACCCCACTTTTTCTACCCACTTCTTTGAAAATTTCTCTCTATCATCCGTTTTGAAGACATACAGTTCTGCATACAGCTGATGAATCGTACACTGTTTACTTTGTTCTATGTAGTCCAGTAGCCTACAATGTTTAAATCCTAACAGACCTCCCTTTTTATCCCTTAGGTAGCTCCTCACCTGTAAATACTTTAAAAAAAGTGTTAGTGGATATTTCAAACCTACTTTGTAGTTCCTCAAATTGTATTACCCCCCCCCTTCTGTATCCAAGAGGTCTCCTATTTTCCTAATGCCCCTATCGTTCCATATCCTCATAGTTCGGTCCCTGAAGATATCCCCCGGGAGTGTTTCATTAGCTAATAGTCTAGTGTATCTGCTAAGTCTACCAACTCCCAGTTTTTTTCCTACCCCTTTCCAAATCTTGTATACAGCTTTTAGGGTTTTAAACCTGGTATGTTTAAAAAGTCTATAATCTATTGTGTTCAGGAGCCCATCAACCGCGGCCTCCCCCAGTGCAATTCTATACACATTTATAAAGCCAGACCCGCCACCTATTAAACCCTGGAAATATTGCAACGCTGCAGCCCAGTAATAAAGTTTAAAATCCGGTGCACCCCAGCCCCCTTTTTCTCGTGTAAATGTCATATGCCTGTAAGCCCTCCTAGTTTTCCCTTGTGCCCACACCATTCTATTAAGAATTGCTTCTAATTTAGTAAACCAAAGTTGTTCAAAGAAAAGAGGTATGGCCCTAAACAAATAAAGAAATTTCGGTAAAGTAACCATTTTAATTACATTTATACATCCCATTAACGTCAAATGTAAATTGTGTATTCTTTCCGTGTTGTTTTTTACCTTAACTAATAATGGTTCCATGTTTATCTTCACTAATTCCTCCAAGTCTGCAGTCACCCTTACCCCCAGATACACTGCCTTCTTCACCACTCTGGGATCTGAATAGGGTATATATTTATTCACAATTATCTGGGTTTTCCCTTTATTTATCGAGTATCCTGACAGACCCCCAAAATCTGCTGCCTCCTGCTCTATTTCTCTTATAGCCCTCCCTGGTTCCATAGTTATCAATGCCACGTCGTCTGCGTAGGCAAGTACTTTATACTCTGCATCTTGTAACGCAACCGGCAAGATATTGTTGTTACTATTTAACCTCCTGAGTAGTGGATCTAAATATAAGGCAAAGAGTAGGGGCGATGCCGGGCAGCCCTGCCTAGTTCCACGTCTTATCCTCACCATTTTAGTAAAAGTCTTATTTATTTTCACCCTTGCCATTGGCTGCTCATACAATACCTGTATGGCGCTAATATACCCTTTGCCTATTTCGAACCACTCCATAACTTTCCACAAAAACTCCCAGGAGACCCTGTCGAACGCCTTCTCAGCGTCAAGGAATATGGCTGTGACAGGGTCTCCTGCTACCTCAGCAGCATCCATTATAGTAATGAGCTGTCTAGTATGCTGAGTAGTCCCTTTCCCGGGGATAAAGCCATGCTGTGTCTTACTAACTAGCCCCTCTATAACTCTGCTCAGTCTTTGTGCTAATGCTTTGGCGTACATTTTAGCGTCCGCGTTCAGGAGAGTAATAGGTCTATATGACCCTGGATCTAATGGGGGTTTGTCTTTTTTCAAAATCACTATAATATTTGCATCACCCCAGGACTTTGGCGCTAATCCATGTAACTGGGCCTGTCTAAAGTTCTCCAACATATCCTTCCCAAGCCTATCCCAGAACATTTTATAAAACTCGGCTGGTATTTGATCTGGCCCTGTAGCTTTTCCCCCTGGTAAGTTGGTCACTGCCAATTTAAGCTCCTGCAATGATAAAGGTAGATCTAATTTGTCTCTTTCTTCGCTATCCAATTTCTCATGTGGTATCCCTGCCAAATAATCCCTACTCCCTACTCCTATATCATTCATATTCTGATCGTACAGTTTTTCATAAAATTCCCTGAATACCTCCTGAATCTCTTCTATTTTATTAACGATTTTCCCTGCACTATTTCTAATTTCTTTAATCTCACCTGCTGCCAGGTTTTGTCTAATTCTAATAGCCAGTAAGTGTCCTACCCTCTCGCTATACTCATAGCACTTTTCCTTCTTAGCAAGGTAATTCCCTGCTGCCTTCTCCGCCAAAGCTTCCCCTGCCTCTGCTTTCTTGGCTTCCATCTCCAATAAAAGGCTCTCTATATCTATTGCATTTTGTCTTGTCACTGCCCTATTTAGTAGCTCTTCTAGTCTATCCATTTCTTTTATCCACCTATCCAACCTTATTCTCTCAATCTTACTCCTCTTTAGAGTATAGCTCAGGGTTTCCCCCCTTATCCCGGCCTTAAATGTGTCCCAAATCATATTAGCTGGAGCAGAGCCTCTGTTTATTTCCCAAAATTGTGCAATCCATTCATTCATCCTGTTAATATACCCTTCTTCTTTCAACAATCTTCTCTCGAATGTCCAGATATAAGGATTGGGCCTCCCTCTATCCACCCTCGGCATAGTCAATACCAATATATTGTGATCTGAAATCATCTAGGCAACCGTTCTATCTGCGTCCCATTTAATGTGTCGTTGGACAGTAAGACATAATCTAGCCTAGTAACCATTCTATGTCGTGCTGAGTAAAAAGTACTCCCTGACCCAAGTGGGTTATATTTAGCCCATACATCTGACAAAGCATTATTCTGCATCAAGTTATTTACTGCATTGCATACTTTCTTTTTCCGCCCATCATATCTCCCCCCTCCTAATTTCCCCAACCCGTACAGACCATTGATATTAAAATCGCCACAAAAAATTACCGGCTCTATCCAAAGTGCAAGTTCCTGATCTAGCCATTCGAACATTTCAGGGTTATCATCATTTGGGCCATATACGGATACAATTTTTAAATTACCAGCATTAGTTTCCACCTCAACTATTACCCATCTCCCCTCAGGATCCTCCTTTTTTCTTCTGAGTTTAATAACCCCTTTCCTTGCTAGTATAGCCACCCCCTTGTTCTTGTATCCTGACTTGTATTAGCCAATAGCTCATATCCCATCTGTTCCAATCTAAATTTTTCTTTTCCCATAATGTGCGTCTCCTGTAAACAAATCACATCTAGTCTTAACAATCTGAACATGGATGCCGCCTTCTGCCTTTTTCCTCCATCATTTAGTCCACATATATTCATTGTCGCAACCCTTAGCGTCATATTTCATTAATAGTTTTTCCCATACTCTTTGCCAACTTATTCCGTTCTGTTGCATATCTTATAAGTTTCAACCTCTCATTCCAATTTATTCTTTTGTGCTGTTTTTCCCGCTTTGTCAAGTCCTTTCCCCTCCCCCTCCTCCCCGCCCCCTTCCACCCACTGCTACCCCTCCCCCCCTTTGTACAGGCAAATAGGTCAATCCTGACCTATGTGTGACTGCTTGCATTGTAGTGTCGCCCTCCCTCTCCCTCCCAGTTATACCAAGTACATAGTCCGTAGTCCATAAACCATATCCAGTTCAGTTCCATGTGGCTGCTCTTATCCTACAGCGTTGTTAATCTTCCTTACTTCCCCCTGCGTTGCTCCGTTAGCACTTCGAGATACTCCCCTGCTTTTACCTCAGAAAAAAACATCCTTGTGTGGCCGCCCTTAATGACCTTAAGTTTCGCCGGGAACAACAAGTATGCTTCTGCGCCTTGTCGCTGAAAAGGGGCTATTAATTGTCTTAAACGCCAGCGCCTCTCAACAGTGACATGACAGAAGTCAGGCCTCGCAAAAAACTTTTTCCATCACCTCCTGCCTTGCCAGAAAGTTGCCAAAAACATCAAGCATCGCCCTAGGCAGAGTGTCCTGGTTCCCTCCTTGTCTTTTTTTAATTGTCAATGGGAACCTATGGGCCCTTTGTACCTCATCTTCCCATTGCCACTTAGCCTCCGGGAAGGCGCCCCTTAGTAGCCTAATCACGTATCCCCTTGCGTCCTGTCCTTCCACCCCTTCCTCCAGCCCCAGAAGCCTTACGTTATTTCTTCTCTGGCGGTTCTCAAAATCCTCCACTTTCCATTGCAGGTCTTCCACTATCTTTGTCTGTTCCAACTTAAATTTCTGCCAATCTGTTACCTCGTCCTCCAATCTTCCCGTCCTTTCCTCTACCAGCTCCACTCTCCCCTCCACTTCCTCATACTTCTTGTTCATCTTCCTTATGGAGGCCTGTATTTTTTGTGTGTCATGCCTAGCACTGCGGCTTTCTGCCTAGCCTCTCCCTGTATTTGCTTTAGCATATTAACTAATAAATCCAGAGTAGCATGATTCCCCATCCCATCCCCCTCACTTGCAAAGTCCTTCCCATGTGCCGCTTGCAAACCCTCTTAAAAACTACCTGCTGTGGCAGAGTAATCCCACAAAAGATTTTTGTTTGTGTTTGCAAATGAGCACCGTTTTGTGGCTGACTTTTTCTTCTTCCTCTTCTGCACGTTTTTTACCCCAGATTCGGTGCTTTCTTCCTCCTCCTCCGCCTCCGATGATAATTCCGTTGTCCCCGACTCTTCTCCCCCACTGGATGTGCTTGACCCCTCGGTAACTGAAAATTATTTATCTACTTCACGTTCCCTTTGTGAGTCTAGGCTCGCCAGTCTTCCCCAATTTGCATCCGGCTTTATCCTCGAGTTGTTGCTAATCTCAGCCTCTACCTGTAGCAACTAGCTGACAGAAACCTACCGGTCAAATACTTAAAGAAATGCTGCCTAGAGTACCCAAACATGCTACTGGGCAAATGTCCTCTATTTCTTTATTAAAAAGAAGTATAGCTTGCACAAAAAAAGCCACAACATCTACCACACCTAATCCCAAAACATTTGAAGAGGTGGTAATTCCCCCAGAACTATCCACAACTCATAATGAAGAACCCTAAGTGGCATGTTAGCAAGGGCAATATTGCCGCTTTAGCAGGACTTTTTCCCGCTAAAGCGGCAATATTGTTTTGCCCTATTAGCAAGCTGTCACTAACAGCAGTTAGCACAGCTTGTAGGCGATAGCGACTAGTTTGGGGCATGCTGGTAATGATATTTATCGCTAATGACATGCAAAGTGGGCGTACCCAAACTGTTAGCGACTGAAAGCAGTCGCTAACACAGCTATCGCCTATTAGCAACGCAGGCTTATCGATAAAAAAAGTTGCACTAAGCGCGATTATCGCTAGAATCTAACGCCTGCTAATAGGATGACCTACCTGTATATTCAATGGGAGGAGGATTTTCAGGTTAAGCCCCCATTGGCATTATTGAGTGAATATCGCTAGATTTCCAGCGATATTCACGCATTTCGCTGGATAATTTATCACAATGGAGAAAAACGTTACTAATAGCATGTTTTCTCTGCTAACATATCCAGCGATAGGCAGCGATAAAAAAAAAACACGCTAAGCGCATTTTGCGATAAATATCGCAATTCCTTGCTAATATGCCCCTCTCTTCTCTATGACAACAAATGCAAAGAGAAAACAATAATTATGTTTGCTACGGCAAACAATTTAATAAAGCTTCAACAATCAGAAACATGGATGATGGACGGGACTTTTAAAATCTGTCCCAAACCATTCTATCAATTATAATCTGTCCATGCCCTATATTAGAACACCAAAATTCCCCTTTATCTAAGCCTTACTACCCAATACACAAAACTCCACAAATATGGAAGTACTAATTAAAATTAAACAAGATACAAATAATTATTTTAAATAGAAAATATTTATAGATTTTTAGCAGGCAATGATAAGTGCAATTCTAAAATCCTACCCACACACATCAATTTAGGGATGTTACTATCATTTCACTCAGTGTCTATGGAGACGCCTTCAGAAATCAACACTTAGGGGGTCATTATGATGGCGGAAAGACTACCACTACTGGGCAGGGGGTGGCAGTCCTTCCGTCATCTGACATCACTTTTTCCCCTGCCAGATTACGATGGTGGGGGAAACCTCAGAGAAGCATGGCAGATGCAAAGACCGTCCACCACAGTTCCGCAAGGCGGTCTGTTTCCGCCCACCTTGCGGAACCAAAAGATTGGCCAGAATTGCAGCAGGTCCCTCCGTATGGATTAGGATATCCCTTTCCGCCTGTCTTTTTGTGGTGGTCATCCCACAGCAAAAAGAGAGGCGGAGAAGGATTCGGGGGCCTGTAGCAGGCCACCCTTGTTGTGGGGGAGGTGGTGCTGCACTAGGGGGTACATTTCCCTGCACTGTGTGGCAGGTACCGTGTAGTGCCTGCCACGTAGTACAGGGACATGCATCGCATGGCATTTTAACATTGCATACGGTGCTGCAGCCAGTAGCACCTTCTGCAATGTTAAAGTCCCCGGATGCACCCGCCAGTCTGGCGGGTGCATCCTAATTGCTGTGGTGGGACCGCCGCATGTCTGGCGGGTTGTCCCAAACACCGCAACAATGCCTGGCGGACCCAGGTCTGCCCGCCATTGTAATGAGCCCCTAAGTTTAGAATATGCGACAAAGAGTTCATTTTCATACCAAATAAAAAAAAGTATTGCACTGGCCTACGTCCCAGTTACTGATGTGGCCGAACATTACAACCTTTTACTAGAAAGTCCTTACTACCCGCAACACAAACAAAAAAGTCCCCTCCTCGACTATTTTGAAGATACCTGGGTGGGAACACTCAATAGATCAGGACATAGGAGAAAACCAAAATACGAAATTCCATGGTGAAATGTCTGCCTTAGCACACTAAACCAAGAGGCAAAAACAAACAATGCTGTAGAAGGTTGGCGCAATGCCTTCCAAGCATCAACAGGAGGTACACCTACTCTCCCTCCAAAAAGAACAGAGCTGCCAACATCTAAGAATGGAGCAATCTTTTACACAAATCAGGCCTAAACTATCCGAACAAACTAAAGAATCATTTGAATACTTACAATAATGTCAGTCTATACCCTACAACAAGAGACCTAGAATACTTAGCAATAGTTTCCAAAAGCCTACTCTAAACTCTGAAAGGAGTGTAAAATGTAAAATACTTCTCTGTTTAAAATATTAACATGCATACAAAATTATTTTATTTTTTCACAAAACTAATTAATGTGTCTAATTTATTTTTATTAATAAATAAATATATATATATAGACACACTAATTAGATATTTGAAGAAATAAACAACATCAGTAGTACATTTCATAGCATTTCCCTCCAACAATAAATAATTAAAATAACTTACTGTTTCTGTAGGTGTAGACAAAAAATCCCACATCTTGTAAAACAATCCAGGTAACTCATAATTCACATAGAATAAAACTTTTCCCCCAAAAAAAGAAAAAATCCAACTGTTCCAAAAAGTAATCCTCGGTCCATAAATCCACAATCCATAAACCATAAAAAACCCGAAGCCCCCAGCCATCATGCGTCACAGTGGGTGTGTGCGCACAACGGCTGGGGGCCTAAACTATCCGAACAAACTAAAGAATCATTTGAATACTTACAATAATGTCAGTCTATACCCTACAACAAGAGACCTAGAATACTTAGCAATAGTTGCCAAAAGCCTACTCTAAACTCTGAAAGGAGTGTAAAATGTAAAATACTTCTCTGTTTAAAATATTAACATGCATACAAAATTATTTTATTTTTTCACAAAACTAATTAATGTGTCTAATTTATTTTTATTAATAAATAAATATATATATATAGACACATTAATTAGATATTTGAAGAAATAAACAACATCAGTAGTACATTTCATAGCATTTCCCTCCAACAATAAATAATTAAAATAACTTACTGTTTCTGTAGGTGTAGACAAAAAATCCCACATCTTGTAAAACAATCCAGGTAACTCGTAATTCAGATAGAATAAAACTTTTCCCCAAAAAAAAGAAAAAATCCAACTGTTTCAAAAAGTAATCCTCGGTCCATAAATCCACAATCCATAAACCATAAAAAACCCGAAGCCCCCAGCCATCATGCGTCACAGTGGGTGTGTGCGCACAACGGCTGGGGGCCGTCCGAATCCCATCTGCTGTTTAAAACTCCTGCACAGCGCAAAAATGTGCTTAGCATGCAAGAGGTTAAGGAAGTGTAAAATAATTATTAGTTACTAAAACTAATATACACTTCCTTACTGAGAAAAAATGCAATTTTCCGGTAACGACTTCTTCTATCGAACAAAACCTGTAAAAAGACACACAAACATTCCCACCCACACAAGTAATAAAAATACATGCAACCCCTGATTGTTTCTCTACGCAACAGCCCTGCCACAACCTTCAACTATGCCGATGATCTTCAGCTGGTGTTAAATATAGATTCTTCCAACACATCCATCAGCAATTTCCAATCCACCACGATCTTCATCAGTGAATGGATGTATACCAATCAATTAAAACTTAATCCCGACAAAACATAACTCATACTGACTGGAGGCGCCACCAACCCCTGGAACTCCAGCTTTTGGCCTTCAACCCTGGGCATCCCCCCGCCCAGCAGACTCTGTAAAAAGTCTTGGGGTCATCATCTGCAGCGACTTTTCCTTGAAGCCACAAATCAATGTAGTGGTATCCTCCTGCTTCTTCCACCTTCGCAGAATTCGGAAGATCTGCAGGTTCTTGACCACCGCGGCACTCACTGTTGTTATCTTGGCCCTGGTCACCTCTCGCATTAATTATGCGAATTCACTCTATGTAGGCATCCCAGCATACCAGCTTCACCGCCTTCAGCTCGTACAAAACCAAGCAGCTAGGCTCATCTTCCAAGCATCAACACGTTAGCCTCCTGATGAAGAGCCTTCCTTGGCTCTCGGTAGCCAAAGGCTGTGTATTTAAATTAGGCTGTACCATTTTCAAAGCCCTTGCTGGTCAGGGCCCTGCCTTCATCTCCTTCAGGATTCAACGATATGTCCCCTCACGCGAACTCCGCTCCTCTCACCTTAACCTGCTCACTATCCCCACCTTCAAACGCAAAAAACATGGTGGTCTCAGGTTTTCTTTTCTGGCCCCCCGTTTTTGGAATGCCCTCCCTACTGAGCTGAGACTGGTAACTTGCTACACTCAATTCTGAACTCTCCTTAAAACTCTCCTGTTCTCACAAGCCTATTAATATAATCTTCTGTTACCCTCCTGCCGTCGTCCTTCCACTGCTAGCGCCATGAAACCGCTTGGTGTAAGTACGCTCTATAAATAATTTTAACATAACATAACATAACAAATATACGCATGACATACAATATAACAGTATTACAAACATTATACACACGATAATAAGACATGTCCAACCATACTTTAATATTTCTAAACTAGGCCTCAAAAACCAACGATATATAAATCGTCAAAACCTAATGTATGCATAAAAAATGCCATAACTTCAAAAACCTAACTGTACACACACTAACTACAACTTAACTACCTTCAAATTTAATTAAAAATGTAGTTTACATAAAAAAAGTAATCTTACCTTGCACAACGCGAAGCAGCTCGTGACCGCCACATTCTCCCCTTTGAAATAACCCAAAACAACCAAGATTGGTTAAAAAAATACAAGCCCCAAACAATTATTGCAGCTTTAAACATATAAAATAAATGCAATTTAATTAAAAAAATGTTATTACATTATATATAAATTACTTACATGTTTTATTGAAAAAGTACAATTTATATATTATTTGTTGAAATGTAATATTCATATTTTTGACATTGTAAAATTATAATATTAAATATTATTAAACACATAGGAGCTCATTATGATGGCGGGTTGGAGAAACCTCCGCGGTGCTGGCGGTGGCAGAAAATGTAATTTTCCGCACACAAGCAGCGATACTTACGCCCGCCATATTACAATGGGAACACATAGCCCATTTCCCGTCCGCCGTGGTGCGACGTGAACCGCCATGAAAATGCGCCAGCCACCGCAGTGGTGGGAGCCAATAGAGACCCAGCACCTTGCGGAATGACGTTCCGACCGCCGTACAAATCAGGATGCCCCAAACAGTCATTCACATCGCAGAGGAGAAACCACCCAACCAGAGAAGGCGGAAGCACAACCGCGGAGTGCCAAACAAGACTCCCAGTTCCCTCCTCCCAGTCCTGACCGCAATGGATCCAGCTCTACAAGCCTTTCCGGTGCTGTACCTGATGATACACTATCAGCAAGTTATGCAACATCGCCGACAATGCCGCTGGTATGCAATCTAACAACTCCGCAAACAACCATAACACACAACTCCTGGCCTGATATACGGTTCCTGTCCACACCAGACACTCTAGTGGGACAGGAACACATCCACAGCTGAACCCCTGAACCCACACACTTCCTACCTGGCACCAAATCACCCCTCCGCATCCAGGTTTCCCATTAACCACGAAACCACAGCTATCTACCGGTCACATCACCGCAGCGGTGAGGACGCAGAAAAACATGCACACAATGCACTAGGCAGGGCCAGCGCCAAGCCTTTTTGACTGGGGGAAAGATGGCGGCGGCGTTCTAGACCGCTGCGAGACGCTCCATGACCAGTGCCTGCTTTTTGATGAATTGAGAGATGCTTCTCGTCTTTACGAAAGAAGAATAAAATCACCAATGCGGAGTTAATGGACGAGAGGGAAGCCTTGACACGGGGAGATGCAATAACAGGATACACGGCTGGATGGAGGGGCTCGGACGATATACTAAAGACCCAGCTGATGCATCGGCGATCCTGGCGCTACGCTCTCGCTTAACCTTTCTCTCCTCGCTCATAGGGTTTGCGGTGCTGAGACTCGTCAGAGACACCCAGTTTGGCAAAACCGTCTTTAATAACATTGCGGATAATCTGCAAACTAGCCCTGTGGCTGTGGCGGTAATCAGCTCTACTCTTCCACCCAGCGCTGACTCTGTGCCTCGAGTCAGTTGTGAAGAAATGGCCCCCAAGAACGCTGCTGCAGTGGCTGCCGCCGCCTCAAAGACCCGAGCGGCAAAGCAGGCTCTCCGAGATCGGGAGCTAGCACAAAAACGAGGAGGTGTGCCGAGCTCCGAGGAAATTCGCAGCCCTGACATCGTCCTAGCTCCAGCTCCGACGAAGCAAACTAAACCCTCTAAGCAATTGCCGGCTACACCCGGACCGGGTCCCTCGGCTGTTGAGCTTCTACCGAGAACGCCCACTGCTCTTCCTTCTCCCACTCTCACTCACCTGTCGGCGGATCAGCCCTTGGCGGCGGGCCCCTCCTCTGTACTGAAGACTCCGGGAGAGGTCGAGAGAAGGCTGTCAGGAGGCGGTGCTCATGACCGAGAGGGGGAGCCGACTGGAAAGCTTGATGGTGCTTCAGCAAGGGGGAATTCAAGCGCCTCACCAGTAAACATGATTAATCACCTGCAGGCTATGGTAGAGATGACTTTAGACTCTGAAGGTATTGATTTGCAGTCCTCAGCTCATGTTTTGCCTTTTTCTGTCCTTACTCCTGTGGACATTGTGTCTGTGCCTGCACCTATGCCTCCAGTAAGCTCGGATGTGCAAGATCTTAACTTACCATTTAACTTATCACTACCCCGAGTAAATACACTGATAGCGCCTAATGAACCTGAAGCTGAAGCTGATGTTGAAGCAACTGCACAACCTCTGGTGGCTTCCTCTTTTGAAGCGGGGGCGATTACGGGCATTACTGGCATGTCTCTGACTAGTGCATCAAATGCACCTAAGAATATGGCACATAGCATGGAGCGTCCGGACCCTAGGGGGAAAGCTCGCAACGATCGTGCTGCATCTGATTCGTTGGACACTGATAGAGACCCTTCTGACTTCTACTCGATATCCGAGGGTCCTGAAGATCCCAGGTGGTCACATGACTCAGATTTAGAATCCGAGATCGACACTGGCTCTGATCTTAGTGCAACGGAAAGTGACAACGACCCAGCCCAGGGCGAATCCAGAAGAACCGTGCTGAGGAAGAAAAGGAGCCACCATGGTGCGTCAGAATTAACCTGGGATTATTCTCCAACACCAGCCCTTAACCCTCAGGAGCATGCCTCCGTTTCTCATCCCGACTTATCCGTCTCTACAGACCAGCAAACTGCTACACTGACTACGGTAATGGATACAGTTCTTCAGGCCATCGCCTCCCATCGGGAGCAGACCTCAAGGGATGGTCGTAGGGCACAATTAGCTCTACACAAGGTACAGGGGGTAGTCCGAAAACTCTCGAAATCTGTAGCGGCTTCTAATGTAAGAATGACGGAGATGGAAGATCGTATAGTGGTCAACGAAGCAGAAGCCACAGTTACTAAGGAGCGGGTGGAAGCCCACGAGGCGGAACTAAAAGATGTAAGATGGAAGCTAGAGGACATGGAAAACCGCCTTTGGCGCAACAATCTTCGCGTCCTCGGAATGTCTGAAAAAAGCGAGGGCGAGGATATACGTACTTTCATTATTCAGCTATTTAAAGACACACTCCCTGAGCTCGCGTCCTGGAATTAGGATTTGGAAGTCCAACGAGTTCATAGAATTCCATTTACCTTGAAGGCCTCCTCACCGCAGGGGAGGTATCCGCGTGCTGTATTGGTATACTTCGGAAACTTTCTTCTCCGCCAGGCCATTGCTGACAAAGTGAAACCTGAAGCTCGGCGCAGCAGAGACTCTATTTCTTACTTCGTCAGGCCTGATTTTTGCCACACCACCGTGGAGAGGAGATGGCGCCTTCGCCAGCTGATCAAACCCTTCTTGAAAAAAAAGGATCATGTGTACCTCAATAACCCTGCAAAACTGAAGGTCATTTATAATGGCCAGGCTAAATTCTTCACCTCGGAAATAAAAGCCAAGGAATTTTTAGATAGCCTGACTAGAGTTTTGACCTCATGTTTAACAGTTGAATAGCTGAGTATCTAGTCTATGTTGAGACTGACCAGGGATGAAGTGCCCACAATGAATTAGGGTTGGCTATAGGTTACTAGAGAGACCGCTTGTAGTATCTTCTAGGATAACATTCTTTTGGTCTTGGTTGATTATCTTGTAGCTATCTGTCCGGCATACTTCTATTTAGATGAGGAGCTTTGGTCAATGAAGAGGTATACGAGATAGTATGGCTATAGTTATATATACAGATATAATCTGGACAATCATGATAATAGGTCTGTGGATGCTAAAAATAGCCTCCTCGTTCTGTTATTTGTCTTCTTTTGTGGCACCTCCGTGAGTCTCGGTCTATTTTTTTGGGTCTTTTCTTTTATCTTTTTTCCTCGCATCATGAATTATATTCTTTTCGCTCTCAATTGTTTTTCGTATTTCCTTCTTTTTTTTTCTCTCTCTTCTTTTTCTATTCTATCTCTGATATATCATTTTTGCATTTTCTCAATTCTATTGGTTTTTGAACATATAAGTTTTTTGTTAGTGGTACTGGTCGTGGAATGTTTCACTATCACCACAGACTCTCACGGAGTCTAAATGCCTCGGTGGTTGGTGTGCGGGGGGAGGGGGGTGGTGGGTAGGGGAAGGGTAAAATGTATAAAAATGAGCAAGTTCACTCGAATAAGACAATGTCAAGCAGTTCTATGTATGTTGGATCAAATGATGTTAACAAGGAGGAATCAGTTTATAAATTCGTGGCTTGATATCTGTTGTTACATGCTTTATTTTGTTGTGAAGGCCAGGTTTGGGACCTATCATCCTAGATGGGGAGAGTAAAACTCTGCAGCTGGAATATCGCAGGCCTTAACAATGGAAATAAAAGGGCACAATTATTTCAATTACTACGACAAGATCCTGTGGATATTCTATGCTTACAGGAGACCCATATTACAGAATGTGATAAAGAATTCCTAAAGATCCCGGGGTACAATGTGATTGTAGCCACTCCTCAAACATCTAAAACACGGGGGTTGCTATTTTAGTAAAACCTGCAATCGGCGATCCTAGACTCAGACTAGCCGATAAACATGGCAGATGGGCTATAGCTCAACTAAAATCTGGTCTTACAATCTGCACAATATATGGATCAAATCTGGATGATCCCCTAGTGTTTAGTGATTTAGAAATAGAATTGGCTTCTTGGCCTGGCCCCCTTATCGTTTGTGGGGATTTTAATATTGCTTTAGGAACCTTTATAGGTAACCAACTACCTCTGAACTATAAAGGACGTAAGCCTAAGGTTTATAGGGCCCTACGTCAATTAATGGACAGCCACAATCTACTTGATGTATGGGATTTGAGAAAAAAATACGATTCCGGATTTACATATTTCTCATACCCGCACAACAAGTATGTCAGAATTGACTATATTATGACATCTTTAGCGGACTCGGACTTGTTGGATATAATTAAGTCTCCAAAAACGATTTCTGATCACAACGCACTTACCCTTATTTTTGATTTGTCCAGTTTTGTAAGACCTAACCACCAATGGTCCTTTGATAGAAAGCTCCTTGTTAACCCTGAATATGTAACTCATATAACTTCTTGGGCTCAGGCGTTCTTCGACTGCAATCAATTTAGTGCACCCAGATTGATTGTTTGGGACTGCTTTATAGCAGCTTTAAGGGGCGAAACTATATTGTTTGTGTCCAAGTGTAAAAAGATAGAGGATAACATCAACCTGAAGCTTAAACTGGAATTATCTAATCTCGAGGCTTATCATGCTACCCAGATCCATCAAGTAAATTCATCCTCTGACACTCTTCAAAAAATTTTAGTATTAAAGACTGAAATTAATAGCTCCTTAATCCGGAAAGCTGCTGAAACATATCAAGCAAATAAAAGCAGTTTATATGAATCCGGAGAAAATGTAGGCAGGCATTTAGCCCTCCGAACACGCCAAAAACAATCTTATAATAAGATAAAGTTGATTGAGTATGAAGGCCAGCAATACACCTCCTCACAGGATATTGTAGGGGCTTTCTGGAAATATTACCAGAAGCTATACCAAAGTGAAGATGTATATTCCGATAGAGATATAAAAACTTTCCTTAACACTTGGATCCCAGCTCTAGACCCCAACCTCTTGATTGAGGATTCAGTTAAAGAAGATCTTGAAAGAGAAATCTCAATCACGGAGCTGGAGCTTGCACTTTCTGATCTCGCAAACGGTAAAGCTGCAGGTCCTGATAAAATCCCTTTGGACCTTTATAAGGTTCTGGGTAAACAAATACTTCCATATTTACTGGATCTGTTTCTGGGGGTTCAGTATCATGCAACACCGCCTGAGTCCTGGAAACACACCAACATAGCGATCTTTCCCAAAAAAGGCAAGCCACCACAGCTTCCATCCTCATACCGGCCCATATCTCTTATAAACTCCGACTCAAAACTATACGCCAAGGTCCTAGCTAATCGGCTGAGTGGGGTGGTTGAACGTCTTGTCTCCCCGTGGCAGCATGGCTTTATTCCCGGGAAGGGTACCACGGATCATACCCGGAGAGTCATTACCCTATTTGATATCATGGGTGCCACGGGGGGTGAGATGTCGCTGATCCTTCTCGATGCCGAGAAGGCATTTGACCGTGTGTCTTGGCAATTCTTGTGGAACATCCTCGAACTTAATAACTTTGGGCACGAGTTCATCAAAGCCATAAAAGCCTTATATGTTGATCCAAAGGCTAAACTCTCCATCTGTGGTTCTGAGTCGGAGTTTATTGAGATACAAAGAGGCATGAGGCAGGGTTGTCCCTGCTCCCCGATATTATTTTCCCTTTATATCAATCCCCTAATTTTAAAGTTGCTCTCTTCACCCATTATTCAACCTGTTAAGGTGGGTCTGTTTTCAACAAAAATGTTGGCGTACGCTGATAATGTGGCTGTTTTAACTACTAACCCTGCTGATGCAATCCAGGAAATTGAGTTAGCCACCCAGACCTTCGGTTCCTTCTCAGGCTATTCCCTTAACAGGGACAAAACAATGGTTCTATGCACAAAAAACACTATATTTGAGAGTACCTATAAAGTAAAACAGGCTACTTATTTAGGGGTTTGCATGTCCTCTGATGTGAATGAAATCAACCATCTCAACTATACTCCCTTGTTTAATAAAATAAAAGATGATCTTAGGAGAGTCGATAATCTACATCTTTCTATAATCGGAAGGGCCAAAGATACTTTACTTGTTCCGAGCAATTCCGCTATTGGCTGGAGGTAGCTTTATTAAGACCCTTGACTCCTCCATGTCTAAATTCATCTGGAGCTTTGGAAAGATTAGAAGAGCCCTACCACTCCTGACTTTACCTCAAGATAGGGGGGGGGGTTAGCTATCCCTAGCCTAACTCTATATCTATGGGCAACACTTATTCAATATATGGGTCCCCTGTTAAATTGTAAAGCAGCCACCACATCTACTATTGCTTCTTATATCTCTTCCATTTATGAGCTGAGTCTTGGGACCAAATGCCAAGGGCTATTTTTAAGGCAGATCGAACCATCATACTATAAAACAATTAAGTTAAAGGTAGTTAAAGATGCATGGAATGTTTGGAAATGTGTATCTAAACAACTAGCTATTCCAAAATGTACAAAATACACCCCGTTATGACGTAGCTCGATTCTCTCAGCCTGCCTTAATGATAGTACTTCTAGGAAGTGGGAAATCCTAGGCATCAACACAGTTGCGGATTTTTATGGCCAAGAAACTTCTCCCTCATTTGAGTGGCTGCAACAGAAGTATACTATTCCAGCTACTGATCTTCTCAAATATTTTCAGGTACTTGCATGTATTCGCAACTGTATCCCCAGAATCAAATTAGATAGTATTTATCTTTTTGCAATCATTGGGAAACATTCGACTAGCATTGGTAACATATATCAGATGCTAATCGAAAAAACTCCGGATGACTTCGAGCGGGTTGAGCAAGCTTGGGCTGCAAGGCTAGGTAATCCAAATATCGATATCGACCTTTCCCTGGCCCTATCATCAAAACTGTTCATTGCCTCTAATCTTAAAGCCCAATACTACAGAGTCATATACAACCTGTATTATACACCTGCAAAATTGTTCTCTTGGGGTTTACGGGCTGATGACAACTGCCCAAGATGTAGACAACCTCAAGCGTATTTAATTCATATGTTCGCCGAATGCCCCAAGTTGGACTTATTAAAGACAATGATTATGGGATTTTGGACCCAGATATTTGGGCGGAATGTACGAGACTCAGAAACCCTCTATTTGATGGGCCATGATGAATCCCTCGGTCATAGTATTGAGGAACAAAGAACCATCTTTTTAGGCACCGCTATTTTCCGTATTATTCTTGCTGCCCGTTGGAAGGACTCTGAGCCACCTACATTTCAGATGTGGCTTAGTCGATTTCTGGCCACTTACAAACAGGAGATCTCAATTTATGGTACTAGAGGCAAAAAAGCTAGGCTTTTTGGAGCACAGATCTGGGCTCCAATCTCTAGTTGGTATACTAATGTGAGACCTCCTGTTTTTCATCCCCCGACTTGATTGGTCTATTTCTGCTTAACTTAACCAACATACAATATATTTAGTTATTTTCTCTTCTTCTTTTTTGTATCTTATGTTATTTTTTTCTAGACTTTACATCTAGGAATATGTTTGCCACTTTTTCCTTTCTGTTTTTTAATGTCCTACTGTGACTGTATTATTTTTTGTGCATGTAATGAATTTGTAACATTGAATCTTTTTGTTTGAACTTTGCTCAATAACATTTTTTTTTTTAAAATGCCATAACTTCAAAAACCTAACTGTACACACACTAACTACAACTTAACTACCTTCAAATTTAATTAAAAATGTAGTTTACATAAAAAAGTAATCTTACCTTGCACAACGCGAAGCAGCTCCTGACCGCCACCTTCTCCCCTTTGAAATAACCCAAAACAACCAAGATCGGTTAAAAAATACAAGCCCCAAACAATTATTGCAGCTTTAAACATATAAAATAAATGCAATTTAATTTAAAAAAATGTATTACATTATATATAAATTACTTACATGTTTTATTGAAAAACTACAATTTATATATTATTTGTTTAAATGTAATATTAATATTTTTGACATTGTAAAATTATAATATTCAATATTATTAAACACATAGGGGCTCATTATGATGGCGGGTTGGAGGAACCTCCGCGGTGCTGGCGGTGGCAGAAAATGTCATTTTCCGCACACAAGCAGCGAAACTTACGCCCGCCATATTACAATGGGAACACATAGCCCATTTCCCGTCCGCCGTGGTGCGACGTGAACCGCCATGAAAATGCGCCAGCCACCGCAGTGGTGGGAGCCAATTGAGACCCAGCACCTTGCGGAATGACGTCCCGACCGCCGTACAAATCAGGATGACCCAAACAGTCAGTCACATCGCAGAGGAGAAACCACCCAACCAGAGAAGGCGGAAGCACAACAGCGGAGTGCCAAACAAGACTCCCGGTTCCCTCCTCCCGGTCCTGACCGCAATGGATCCAGCTCTACAAGCCTTTCTGGTGCTGTACCTGATGATACACTATCAGCAAGTTATGCAACATCGCCGACAATGCCGCTGGTATGCAATCTAACAACTCCGCACACAACCACAACACACAACTCCTGGCCTGATATACGGTTCCTGTCCACACCAGACACTCTCGTGGGACAGGAACACATCCACAGCTGAACCCCTGAACCCACACACATCCTACCTGGCACCAAATCACCCCTCCGCATCCAGGTTTCCCATTAACCACGAAACCACAGCTATCTCCCGGTCACATCACCGCAGCGGTGAGGACGCAGGAAAACATGCACACAATGCACTAGGCAGGGCCAGCGCCAAGCCTTGGCAGTCCACAAAGACTCACAGGGCCACAACCACACCCTTCACACACTAGGCCACGCACACCCATTAGGAGACATGCTGTGTGCCCCATCTCTGCTCCCCCTGCACAACTAACCAGCCAGGTGAACCCAGACCCTGCACCACACACACCAAACAACCAGGGAGCCAGTCCTAGCGAAGTGGTTGAACAGGAACACACAGCACAGAAGCTCAGGGCCTGGGTAATCCTTCTCCCTGCACCGACACTCCACTCATGTCAAGCAAACTGAGTCCAATCACAAAATAAACACTCACACTTAATATGAACAATACCCTAACTGTCCACACTGCCTGTCAAGTCACCCAGGCACCCCACACTGACACACAGCCACATACACATACCAGATGCTAGCCACAATGGAGAACAACAAATGGTGTAGCCTAAGGTGAGGTAGACAGTGATGGGAAGACAAGGAGCCTGCCACAAAGCATGTGTACTTCACATGCAAGAGAAGGAACATATCACAACACCCTTAGGCCAACAAATCACATATGGCTGGCACAGTGAGTGAAATTAAACCACAGTGACCTCTGTGCAACAACTCATGGAGACAGCAAGGCAGGCCATGCATAGGCACAGGGATGATAGGAAGTGTCTGAAGTCAAACATTGATCAGCTACACATCTGTATCTTATCTTATCTTATCTTATCTTATTCGGGATTTGTTAAGCGCACGGACACCCAGAGGTCTCATGGCGCTGAAAGACAGAAGGTGACTAATAGAGGCAGATGGTAACAATGCTCTAGCCGTGCGCTTGTTTGAATAGCCAGGTCTTCAGGGCTCTCCTGAATTCTACTAGCTAAGTGCAGTTCCGAATAGACAAGGGAAAGGAGTTCCAGACTTTAGGGGCAAGGTAGGCGAAACGAGATCCACCTAATCGTTATTTTTTGAACATGGGCAGCGAGAGAAAGGACAAATGGGCAGAGCGAAGATCCCGTATCGGTTCGTATTTATTGATGAGATGATTGACGAACTTGGGACTTTTGCCGTGGAGGGCCTTGAAGGTTATGCAGCCTACCTTAAAGGTAATCCGTTGGGCTATGGGGAGCCAATGGAGGGAGGCTAGCAGAGGTTTTGCCGACTTCCTTCGATTGCTCTTAAAAATTAATCTGGCCGCTTGATTTTGGGCAATCTGCATGCGTTTAACGAGCGCGAGGGGTAAGCCCAAGTAGATGGAGTTTGAAAAATCCAGTCGTGAAAGGATCAAGGTGATTACCACCTGAATAAGGGCGGAATGAGTTAACAAATGAGCTATTTTTTTGATCTTTCTTAACTGAAAAAAACAGGATCTACTTACTTGACATGTGTATGTCATCAGCACAACACACAGGACCCATTGACACACTCCATGACTGTCAAACACAACTTGGACCCGTCACACATACCCCTCCCCCCACCCACCTCACTCCCGCACCACTCAACACTAGTGACAAACACACAGAATGGTGCAAAAAATGTCCTGTGAATACACTGACGAAGAATCACACTCCCTGAGGTGCATCCAGAAACATCACACACACACTCAAGGATGCCTGAACAAATGCTTACACAAATACAAAAGCCAAACACAAACATCACAAACAACATACACAGAAGTACCACAAGCCTACATATGGCCAGCCAAATAGTGGAACGGCAATGGGAGCCCATAGAGAACAGGAGTACACAACATCATCACTCTGGATCAATGCACAGACACCATACTCCAACACACACAAGAAGTGCATCATCATCTCAAAACAATCATGGACACAAAATGGGAGCAATGGGACATTAAGAAAACACAGATAGGCATCCCATACCACCCATCAAGTCAACATGGTGTAACAGTGTGCCACATGCATGCACAAGCACAATCCGACAAGTGACAGGTCAAATATAAGAGGAGAAACCACCTGGGTGTACTCAAAACAAGTGCAGGAATAAGAATACTGCATGTGACAGACACACAAGTAATGCACACTAAACTAGCAACACACATATGAATGTATCACAATGCACAAACAACTCACCCACAATGACACGCAAAGAGAACATCACACACAGAGCATATGTCAGCTGAAAGAGACAACACAGGCCAAACACTGCACACATTCACAGCAAACACACAACATATGCACGTCAATCCTTCACATTGCAAACACAGCTTTACATCAGGGGATGCACACTCACAGCACTACATACACAATAAGCAGTGTGTGCACACCATCCAAACCAGTTGCACACATACCTAAGTGCCACAACATGAACCCCCACAACACAAATCACCACAGCACACAGACAACATCACACTCAGGAAGGGTAGCAGTACCTCAGCAAACACACATACAGCTCACCCATCACCCACAGAAGCACAAGTCTGGGACACCCAGATGCAAACAACATGACCAGAGGACTGTGCAGCACAAACAGTTGCACTGCATATGAGCATCCATGACTGCAAACCAGTACGAGAAAATCACACATACCCGACTGGGAAACTGTCCTGAGTGGCACATTGGTCCTGTGCACAGATCAGCAACACAAAGCACAGTGTAACAAATGAAGTGGTGGGGAGGGACAAACAGTGGCAACCCAAGGGGATAGCTAACATGAGAGTGAAGTGGTTTGTACGTCAGCAGTGGACATGGCAGGAGTGCACCATACACAAATACATGAAGTGTCCACTCACAATGGGCAGTTAATATAAGCACAGATAGGGGAGGGTACAACTCAACATCCCACATGCCACACTGCATCAAACAATTTTAAAGTGACAGAAATGCATGAGAATAAACACTCTCAATGTCAGTGTGGCTGAGCATTTCTGCACAGTGAGCACTAACAGTATCATCACACATGGCTGATCAACATTCTACAACACTGACTTGCCAGTCGCACACTCTGCATGCTCACAATTGCTACCAACAACAAGTAGGTGTCCCCCAGAAGTGCAAGGACACACCAACACACAGTGCACAACCTACAACCCCCACATGTGCACACAATCACAGGCACAGGGATGACCAATCCAAACAGGCACTCAAATCCAGGTTGACACAAGTGTGCAGTTGCCATCACTGGGGCACACACACATAAACACCACTGACAAAGTCATCCTCTTCACACTGCACACTTCATGACCACCCAAGTGCGCACTTTGAAATTTACCCATGTGCCTAGGATGACTGGTCATCAAAAGATAAGCATACACCAACACTGTTGTTCACACATCAAGAAAGATCACACAGGCATGATGGACCTTGGCCAGCCTGCCTGCAATCCTGTGGATAAAATCCCACTCTGTGCTGGCAGTGCATCCAAACGTCACATGTGTACAATGTAGCTAACAGCACCATAGATTCATCATGATAACAGTAGTTCATCACAAACAACCATCATTGCACACCCAAGCCTCAGAGTGAAGAAGAACTGAAGTGCCTGTCACCTCTGCAAAATCATGAAAAATAGAAAACAGCTATTGGCAATGTTAAAGTGGCATAAAGGGCACGTGTCACATTACATTATACCCACACATGAAACCTTTTATTTAGAAAGGACACTGACAAAGCAGACAACAGGAGTAACTATCTTTATTCACATATTACACAGATAGGCATCAAAAGTAGACAATCGCAAGGTCAGTGGCCAGTCCAAAGTGCAGAGTAGGTGCATGAGATCCTGCACAGGGAATTGGCAAACACAGTAAGGAACATCAAGGTCAGTGGCCAGTACAAAGTGCAGAGTAGGTACATGAAAAGCTGCACAGGGAATGGGCAAACACAGCAATGGATAGCAAGGCTAGTGACCAGTGCAAAGTGCAGAGTAGGCACATGTGTGCATGAGATCCTGCACAGGGAATGGGCAAACATAGCAATGAACAGCAAGGCCAGTGGCCAGTACAAAGTGTAGAGTAGGTACATGAGAAGCTGCCCAGAGAATGGGCAAACACAGCAATGAACATCTAGGCCAGTGGCCAGTCCAAAGTGCAGAGAAGGTACATGAGATCCTGCACAGGAAATGGGCAAACACAGCAATGAACAGCAAGGCCAGTGGCCAGTACAAAGGGCAGAGTAAGTACATGAGAAGCTGCCAAGGAAATGGGCAAACAAAGCAATGAACATCAAGGCCAGTGGCCAGTCCAAGGTAAAGAGTAGGTACATGAGAAGCTGGTAATGGGCAAACACAGTAAGGAACAGCAAGGCCAGTGGCCAGTCCACAGCTCCAAGTAGGCACATGTGTGCATGAGAGGCTGCACCGGGAATGGTTGAAACTGTAGACTGCCATGGTCAGCAACACAGTTTGGGAGATAACAATGGGCGGTCCAGGCATCGCTGTGGGAAAGACAGGTGTGTGAGGGGGACTTTGGCTCAGACTTGGCTGTCAGTCTGACTGGGAGGTGGCTGAGTGTTGGGGCCAGTTGGAGGACTGGACCAGAGAGAGGACAAGCTGAGGTAGAAGCATCAGTGGCTTTGAGACCGGGTGGTGTGGTGGCATGTGGAGGCGGAGACATGCTGCTGTGAGATACAGTGTGGGTGGGAGAATGTGAAGGGATGCCTTTCCACTTCTTGGGGAGTTAAAATGGCTTTTCTGTGGAGTGGGAGGTGGGGCGGCCACAAGAGGCACACTCTCCACCAAAGCTGCATCAGGTGCAGCCGGTGGCCCTTCCTCTGGGGACATGCTGGATCCAGCGGTGACTTTACCCCACCATCCCCTGTTTACCAGATGTACCCCTACAGTGCCCTCCTTTCCCTGCCTCTCAGGGGTGTGGATAGGAGTTGAAGTTGTGGGTGAATCTGCCTAGGAGCTCTTTTTATGTGGACTCATAGCAGACACAAGCTTCTCAGCAGGCACGGCAACTGTCTGCTTTTCTTTGTGAGATGCTTTTGGGACAGGAGAGTCCTTGGCTGGGGATGCCTCTGAGGCATGTGAGCTTGAGGCCTGCTTCTTGGCTTTATGCCCCTGAGTGTCAGCTGAAGGACTTTTGCCTTTGCGCTCCAGGGTGGACTTGAATTTTTTGGGGACAGTGTCTGCACTCTGGCACGCTTTTTGGACTGCTGCTGTTGTGTGCTGCGTGTGCTGTATCTTGAGCCTGAGGCCTGTGGTGTGTGCCCACTCTTGTCAGATGTAGGCACTGGCAGGGGGGTGGCCAAAGAGAATGGAGCTGGACTCTGAGCATGTGACAGCTGAATGGCTGCCGTAACTTTGGAGGACAAAGACAGACAGTCCAATGTAGCCCACCCATGTCTGAATTAATGCCCTTCTTGAAGGCTACCTGTGCCAACTTTTTGTTGTGGTCTAGGAAGCCATTGAGGAGAGTTGTCTGACCCACACACAGATGGCGCAAAAGGTCCACAGCCACAACACTGATAGCAGCAGGGGAGAAAGGGCAGGGGCAGCGGTACTTGGGGTGAAGGACACTCTTCCCTTCTTACTGATGCGAGCATGTGCAGCACTTGTGGAAGAGGCTGGGAGGGTGGGCACTGGACATTGTGTGGTAGAATAGGAGACAGAGTTCCTGCTCCCTGTGCCTGCCAACATAGAGGTGTCACCACTGGCGTCAGATGATGTTGAGGTTGGTGTCTCTGGCTCTGATCCCTCAAGCAGACTCCTGTCCCCCTCCGGGGTGCTAGTCACGTCAGTGTCAGTCTTCTCATATGTCGCAGTCGTGCTTGATGCCTCACCACTGGTGTCCATCCCCTGTCCTTCTGTGCCACGGTAGATGCTTCAAGAGACAGAGACATAGGGTCAGTTCAGTGGCATCAACACAAACATCATATGCAACAAAGCACTAAACAAGATGATGATATCCCCATTTGGCACACCACCCTGTGCAGTAACATTGTGCTACCTCAATTCCAAACTTTAATTTTGCGTGTTGTCATGCAAACTTGGCATAAGTGAGCCATGTGATGACCACACAGCCAAATAGCCTACCAGTGGCTCTGTGTAACCAGACATACAGATCCCTCTGAGCATACCTAGGTCCTTAAGGGGGGAAATATATATTCCTGAACATGTTGCCACAGTCACATCTGCAGGTACCAGAAGGGGACAACACAGATACAGACTACAAAATATCAGTCCACAATGGCCAAGAGCTCATGCCATCCACTATATTGTACTTTGGGGCACAACTATAGTTGCACATTGTTGTCAGATGTGTAGTCCTCACAATTCTGAGGTCAAACACTGCACACATTGATGTAAGCACAATCAGTAGAGGCACACTGCCGTTCTCTTCCATGGGATGTCCCTGACTATACCAATGCAGACGATGCCAGAAGGCCACAACTTAAAATGCAATGTCAAGGGCCATAACTACAATGACATGAGAAAGTACAGGTAGGGAAAATGCATGACAGCTGCACCCAACGCAGAGGCCATTTACAAGCCATTACATCCCACTAGCAAAGTCACTGAGCTCAGCACTGGCCCAGGCTTGGAACACATGCAGTCACTCACAACCAAAGTCACCCGTCCCAGAATACTCACCCCCAGCTTGCTGCTGATGCTCCTTGAAATGTGCATCCCAGCTAAGATGCAGGCCATTAGTGGTGTCATGCTCCGGCGTCCCAAGCTTCCAGTGCGAGGGAGCAGCCCCAGCATCCTCTCTGCCACATTTTTGCTCAGCTGGCAGATGTCATCCTATCTCTTGTGACATAGTGCGCGCCGTCGATTGGAGACACCCAGAGCCCGCACCTTACGTGCAATGGTATGCCACACGGCTTATGCTGGTGGACTTTGAGCTGCAGGCATGGGGGACAAGAGGGGGGGAAATCAGTGACACAGGGTTATGTACCACTACCTCTCAGTACAGGAGCATGATACTAACTCAGCACTACTTCACAGATATGTCTAGCAGAGATAATACAGCATCTTACATAGTATATAAGCATGGGCGAATCATACAAAAATGCAAAGCAGGTATGAGGGTGGACACAGTACCTGCCCATCTCAAACACATGCAGGATGCCAGGACAGAAAGCTATATGTAGGGTGCCCTCATCTGATATCCAGTTTTTGGTTGAGCAAGACATACATTACATTTGCAAATATGTTTCGGGGTAGACTCACTGTGTCCAACACTGCGCAGCCCTCAATGTCCTTGCCCTGAGAATGGCTCACTGTGTCATCGAGGTCACATTTAGGGACATGATCTTACAATCTCACACCCATCTCACAAGGTCTGTTGTGTGCAATCTACAGGGCTGAGTTAGCTCTTTGATGGATAGTATAGGAGACAACCCATATGTTTCACTCTGTACATTCAGTGATGTGTCCTTATCAGATTGCGCAGTGACTGTGCAGGCCAGGTGGGCTCCCACTGAGGGCCAATGTAAGGCATCATAAATGTCACATGCAGGGACAATATGAGAGTGTAAACAGTGCCTACACATGCAAGTCAGTACACATGCTGATGAAAATTTAAGGGGCTCTGTACTAAAGTGCTAGAATATGCTGGGTCATAGGTTAATTACTACCAAGAGTGTCACCCTCAGGCATTTGAGCCCTGTGCATAGTGCAGAACTATACAAGATGGCAATTTTGAGTCAGACAAACTTCCATCAGTACCCTCTGGACGTAAACCCTTGGTAATATCACAGATGAGCCTGTGAAGAACATGATGGACCCACACATCCATTCACACAGACGGATTCTGTCCTGACTCCCGCTTAAACAACCTGCTGTGTCACTGTATGGCTGATAAAACAATGCATGTCCCTCCCATTCTAATGTGCAGCCAGTGAAACATGAAAGGTAGGCTACACACCCCTTTCCCATGGAGTCACCATGCTAGGCAGTGTATGACACAACCCCACACGCTCAGGCACATACTGCAGCAGATCAACTTCATGTGTGCACTCCCTGCACTCTCACTTCTACTCTGAAACACTTACCATGACATCTGGAGCACCACATAGCCTCCCATACTGTGTGAGCACCTCATCCATCAGGACATTTAGCTCCTCAGTTGTGAAGGGATGGGCCCTGATCTGCTCAGTCCTCGACTTCCCTGGGTCCAGGAGCAGCAGCAGTTGGTGGTGAGGGGTGTCAGGCAGCAGTGTCTGGAGACTGGAACAGCAGCAGGTGATGAGGAGGGGTGTCAGGCAGCAGCCTCTGGAGACTGGAGCAGCAACAGTTAGTGGTGACGGGTGTCAGGCAGCAATGTCTGGAAAGTGGAGCAGCAGCAGTTGGTGGTCAGGGGTGTCAGGCAGCAGTGTCTGGAAACAGGAGCAGCAGCAGTTGGTGGTGAGGAGTGTCATGCAGCAGTGTCTGGGTCCAGGAGACAGGAGCAGCTGCAGTTGGTGGTGAGGAGTGTCAGGCAGCAGTGTTTGGGTCTAGGAGACAGGAGCAGCAGCAGTTGGTGGTGAAGAGTGTCAGGCAGCAGTGTGTGGAAGCAGTGGAAATTTGAGGCTCTCTCCCACACATATATAGCCCCTTGGGTAGTTTCAGTGGTTCCAAGCTGCTGCAATTGGTATGCCAGGTCAACTTGTTTCAAATGCATCCAATGAGCGGCTCCGCGGTGGCGGAGCACGCCTACCTCTATTTTCAAAATAGCACTAGGCTACCGCGATTGCGGTTCCCATTGGCTGTAAGGGCTTGGGCATTGGCAGTGACACACCGCTGGGGCCAGGCGGTCACTACCGTGATATGGGTGCTATACATTGTCAAGAATGACTGATTTGGGTGGGGGAGCATGCCAACTGCCATTTGAACGTGAGAATATATCTATCACTACTGCGAATGTAGCTTCGGAATTTGACACACCATTGAGGCCAGGTGGTCACTACAGCGATATGGCTGCTATACAATGGAGCCAGTGACTGTGATTTGGGTGGCATAGCACTTTGACTGCACCTATGGACACATCATGCTGTGTTAATGGCCAATGGCCAGTTCTTAACAGTGCGCAGTGGCCACATGATCAATGGCAAAAGATTGTGCACACAATCCCAATGTAACATTTACCCTACTGCTGTTTACACATGCCATGCTTGTGTATATGATTGTAAACATTGGCATGTACTCCCTCACATGTCACTTGTGATACTGCTGGGAAAGTACACAGAACAGTGTCGTGATGGAATCTCCAATTGGTACATATGTCAATGTGTGACAGGGCAGAGCAACTCACAGGGATGAATGTCTGACTACATATTGTGCATATGTAACTGTCTACTTTGCTTGGCTCATGCACATACTTGTTGTTAATACACAGACTATGATCATTGTGTTGTTGACATGTGCCCTGTTCCACTTATACAATAAGGTGTGGCAGAACAGCAGCTAGGTAGGAGACAGTAGTGTGGCAGTTTCACACATATGCTGTATGAACTACTCTCCGGGCTGCTCATGCAAGATGTGGCCAGATCCATTAGGGCATTCACATTGTCAGACATTGTTTGGAGATACTCGCTGTATGAAAAGTGGACAGGTGTACGACTAGTGTAGCTGAAGGTGTCCTTACGTGTAAGTTGGGTTGTAAGTTGAACTCTGACGACAGTCATTGTTGGCGTGGTGTCAGTCAAAACTTAAGACGCTGGACACATCTCATAGTGGATTGCATTGACATGTGTCCCCTTTCATCGCACCTAGGAGGCAACCAAATGTGCATCATCCATTAACAGTGCTGGCAGACATGGAGGATGAGTAGGTCATATTGAAATTCCATCTGGATCGACTCACCCTACAAGACCTATGTGCTCTGTTGGAGCCCCACCTGTGGCCTCGCAGAATATATTCGACTGCTTTCACACCAACGTCTAAGGTGATGGCGGGCCTGTATTTATTTGCTACTGGATCATTCCAGGGCACGGTGTCCAGTGCAGGTGGGATGTCGCAACCTATGTGTAGCATGTTTCGACGTGAAGTCCTGTCCGCTATGATGACCTACAAGGACAGATACATCCATTTCCCCAGGAGGCATGAATTGGCATCTGTGAAGGCAGATTTTTATGCCCTTGGGCACACCCCCAATATTGTTGGTGCCATTGACTGCACACTTGTTACCCTAGTTCCACCACAGGTACATGAGTAAATCTACAGGAACAGGAAACATTTCCATTCCATCAATGTGAAAGTGGTGTGCCTGGCGGATATGATCATCTCCCACATGTGTGCCAAATTTCCTGGCTCGACCCGTGACTCGTACATCATGCGTAACAGCATTGTGCCACAGCTGATGGCTAACCTACTTACGGAGCATGCATGGATTGTGGATGAGTACGCAGAGTCAAGTTGTGTGCTCGCTGTGTGACATGCTGTCCTCTGCCACAGTTATATTACAAAGGTAGTCTTTGTAACTCGCACGTAGGTGACTCTGCATATCACAACTGTCGTTGGTTGCTGAGCCCACTGAGGAATCCCAGGACCCAAGTGATGTCTGCTACAATGATGCCCATAGGAGGACACGTCATGTGGTGGAGCATACTTTCAGTCTCCTGAAGTCACGATTGCACTGTATGGACAAGACCAGAGGTGCACTGATGTACTCACCCAAAAAGGTGTGTCAGATTGCAGTTGCATGCTGCATGCTCTACAACCTGGCCTTGCACAAGGAGATCCCCCTGCTCCTGGACGCTGATGAGCAGTCGAGGCCCCTGCCTGCAAACCAAGCCATGTCCAGTGACTACGATAGTGGAGAGGAGGAAGGTGTCGACCTGCGCCAACAGCTTATCAACCGCTACTCCACTTGAAGGTGAGTGACAATGTACAATAGGGTCCTTGTCTGCTGATGTCGTTGTTGGTGAAAAGGTCTGTGTGGGCTTTGTGACTGCATATGTAAACATGAGAGGGAGCTTCCCCACGGATCAAGAACCATACAATGAAAATCTACCAAAAACACCCACAGAACATCTGGAATATTTTAGAAAATGCTTTTTCAGTTAGTCATTTTTGATAAAATGATTTAGATCAGAATTAATAGAGGTCAGCTTCTAGTATACACAAATACATTGGATTGTAGAGTCATAAGAAAACATCAGCCCAAGTGCAAATAGGACAATATTGCTATTCCGACAATGGACGAATGCTGAGGCTGCCGGTTATGGTATCGATGTACCCCGTGTGCTCTCTGGCAAACAAGGACATTGCTTAACAGGGAACAGGAAATTGCACACGCAGCATTACTACTGTCCACATCGCGCTTATCGCTTCACACGATCAGGAAGAAATCTCATTCATCTCACTAGCCTGCTTTTTTCGACGGCCTTCATTTATAAGATTACGGGACCTGAACTCTTTGACTCTATACCTTCATTTACCAAAGGAGAAAAATACCGGAACCTCCTCAGTTTGTCATTTCTATCTCATTCATCAGGAGAACACCGGGAGCGTACTCGAATTTTCATCTTAACCTTTCGAATCTTCAAACTACATTCTCTATAGCTTGCCATCATCCTCCAAATACTCCTCAATTGGAACAATTCTTTGACTGCTAGTGACTTCTAAAGTTGGGTCAGTTTCAACTTACCCAGAGATATGCTCTGTCAGCCCATGATTGAAATTGTGAACCGACCTTTATACTGATGGTGTGCTATTTAATTTGGATTGTACCAGACTGCACAGATTCATGGATTAAATACATGCGCCCTGATGAAGGATTCTCCTAAATAACTTCTAGTTTCCGAAACGCGCGTCGGCGCTTCTTTTCCTACTGTATGCCGTTTTTGATACTGTATTGAGTGTGAATATATGGTCTGTTTGATAGAGAGAATGTGCATGATTGATAGAATGAATGAACAGTATGTCATGTTTTTATTGTCCTATTTGCACTTGGGCTGATGTTTTCTTATGACTCTACAATCCAATGTATTTGTGTATACTAGAAGCTGACCTCTATTAATTCTGATCTAAATAATTTTATCAAAAATGACTAACTGAAAATAAATTTTCTAAAATATTCCAGATGCTCTGTGGGTGTTTTTGGTAGATTTTCATTGTATGGTTCTTGATCCGTGGGGAAGCTCCCTCTCATGTTTACATAAGTATTTCTTCCCTGGTGGGTTGCTCCCCTTGCCCATGGTTTTAGCTTTACAGGGTCCCTCTGTTGTATTTTGGCTTTGTGACTGCAGCCTGTTGTTGACCTAGTGCTGGCTGCTAATGTTTCTGGGACAGGGTAGTTATGCACAGCTACAGGATGTCTATGTCAGTACTGTTGCTCATTGTAATGTGTGCAGATTGGAGTACCTTGATGACAAGTGTTGTGTGATGGCTATGATGCCACTGCCTGACTAGTGAATGTTGTTCTGTTGTGTTTTCCTAGGTCCCTTCAGCCTCTCCTTGCCTACAAACAATCTGTGCTCCTGGTACATTGTGATCGTGGTGAACATTGCACATCCTGTGATAAACACGCAGCAGACAAAACAACATTGATGTGTAAGGATTGTTTACTTATAATGGGTACGTGACAGGGAGTGAATATTTACAAAAAGGTGATTAGGGAAACAATGAGTTGTCAGTGATGGAATATGAGACAATGGAGTAGTCACCACACTGATGTGGTGGCCCAGTCCAACAGACGGATGCCATTAATATGACAGTGTGGGGAAGGACAGTCAACACAGTCAATGGCAAGGTGAAGAGGGGTGACATCATGTCTGGCTCCTTGACTGGCATTTGGCAGGTGCTTTGCCATGGGTTCCTCCCATGGATTTCTTTAGACGGTCCCTTGGTCATTTTGGAGGGGGAGCCTCTGCTGTGGGCATGTTGGGTCTGAGGAGTCCCCCTCTCCGTGGCCACAGGGGAGGATGTGGAACTTTCATCCGGCGGCCTACCAGAGGGAGGTGGAGGTGTTGTTTGTGCCACAGGCCTATCACTCAAACCGCCACTAGCTGGCCCAAGAGTTCCACGATTTGGCCCATGTGGGTCTCGATAGACCTCAGCAGCAGGCAGAGCTCACGGGAATCCTCCTGAGCCTGGTCCATTTGTCCCTGGGCCCGTTCCTTGGCCCCAAGGTCTCTGATGATGTTGTCCAGGGCTTCGGACTCAGTGTCAGGTTGGCTTAGACTCCCCCTTGTCCTCTCACCTGCCCTGCTGTCATGGACCTCTTGCCTCACCACTGTAGGCACCGGCCTACTCTCCCTACCCTCCTCAGTTGGTAGGGTGGGGTGGTCAACCACTGGGGCAGGGAAATTGTTGCAGGCAGCACTGGTGGTGGCCGCATAGGTTGTTACAGCATGGGGTGAGCGTAATTGTTGTTGCTGCTGAGGTGGTGGTGGTGGGGACAGTGGGGTCCTGGGACCTATTGCACCCTGGCTTGCCAAATGGGCCGGCTTCTTGCTCCGCTTTCTCGAAATCCAGAGAGTCATCATCAGAGAGTCCATGTTCTAGGGGTGGAGCCTGGCTCTGCAGGTTAGTGTTGTCATCCTCTGCATTCAGTTCTTGGTCACCTGTGGGACAGAGGGGAAATGGTAATTGACGTGCACCCCTCAAGGTTGGTGTTTAAAGTATCTTATTTCCAGGTCATTGTTAGATTAGGGGGTCTCTAGTTGGCACAGGTAGGTACTTGTGACAAATAGGGACCCTTGCCTCTAGTCAGGGTAAGGGGGTACACTCCTAAAATAACCCCTGCTCACCCCCTTGGTAGCTTGGCACGAGCAGACAGGATTATCTCAGAGGCAGTGTGTAAAGCATTTGTGACCAAATACAGTAACCCAGTGAAAACACTACAAATGGACACCACACAGGTTTTATATAAAAAATAAGTATACTTTATATAGAGTTACCACAAGACCATAAACGACAAAAATACACAATACTGTTACTTTAAGATTTAGCTTAGTTTAGTTCAGTTCTTAAGATGCAACACTTTGTATCAATGTACCTTACGATGCGTTGCGCTTCCATGACAAGCAATGTCGCAGCGATGGGAATGCGGCCAAGTTCTGGTGCACAGAAATAAAGACGACGCTCTCTCCTTGGTGCGACACGCTTCCCGGTGATGCGGCGGCGTCTGAGGCGACGTCGATCCTCTTCTCCGGCGATGCGAGATACTTTACAAGATGCGAGCCGCGACCGGCCCTGCGACAAGCTTCCCAGCAAATCGGCAGCATCTGCGGCGACGTCAATCCTCTCTACTGGCGATGCGATTTGCTTCCACAACGATGCAAGCCGCGACAGACCCTGCAACACTCTTCCCGGTGATGCGGCGGCGTCATGCGGGGACGTCTATCTTCTTCTCCGGTGATGAGCCGTGACAGGCCCTGCGACACGCTTCTTAGAGATGTGGCAGCGTCTGATGCGACGTCCATCCTTCTCTTCTGCAACACGCTTCCCGGGGATGAGTCGGCGCCTGCGGCAAAATCAATTATCTTCTTCGGTGATGCGGGGCGCTTCGTATTGTGAAGCGGCAGCGGCGGTTCTGCGACACGCTTCTCGATCTTGAGTCGCGCTTCCAGCTCCTTGCGACACGCAAATACCCCACAAAGTCCAGCAAAGCTACAGGCAGTTCAGGAAGACTTTTGGGGAGCTGGTGGGTGAAGTCTGTTGTCCCTGAGACTTCGAATGTGAGTGAAAAGTGCACTCAAGTATTACACTACTCAGACTAACCCGATATGTGTGCTATGTTGGAATAATGCCTGCTAAGCATTTACAGTAAAATAATGAAAGTGGCCTAGCCCCTATCTGGCTGCTAGGACTCCAACACGCTACAACGATTTGATACAATTTTCAAATTTAGCAATTTAATGCATCTTAAATCAAATACATCAACATGATCATCATACTGTTACAAAGAGAATTCAGTGTGTAAACATAATTTTAAACGAAATACAAATACACGAGTAATCAAAAACAGTCCACTTTGATATGAACCCAATGCATTTCGGGACTTGTTGTCCCCTCATCAAGAGTATTCTGTGGAAAAGAAAAGGAAGCATATTCAAAAGATGCACATGTCAAATATTATACAAAGTTTCGTAGTTTACAATGTACAACATTCAGCTATGTATCAGTTACTTTAACATCATCTAGCAAGGTCACTATATGGATTAGCCTCTTACACATATCTACTAGCTCTCAAGAACAATCTCCTGTGTTTAACCTTACATCTATGAAACATTGAATACACTCTGTGTTAATGCGTGTTTCGAGTACTACCGTACACATACTTCAACTGAACTCTTCAAGGTGTCCGTCACCCAGCGAACTCTGTTGATTTATCGTGTGTCTTCTACTCTGTCAGACCCTGTAAAAATACCGATTTTATTGTTTGCTTTCCTTTGGAAACTTTAAACTAAACCTACCTAACCTTAGTGTTAATATGCTCACCTCGAATACGGGTAAACACGACGTCAACTATTTTTCTTGTGAAAAACTTCAATCTTCTATTCACTAACACTTCAGTACAAAGCCACCTACAACAATGTTAAAAAGTGTGAGTCAGTTTAAATGATCTCACAGTATTTGAATGACTTTTAAAATCCGCTGAAACCAAAACGCTCACCTCAGGTGTGTGTCGTTGATAAATCACAATAGCACCAAATAAACTGAAGACTCCCGCAGCTGTGGAATAATAAATACAACTATTTAACTTTAGAATTCAAATAGTTTGAGCACCCTATGCACTTTTCCTCCCTACTCTGCTCACCTCGTTATCTTCCACCGCAATGGTACGTTGTTTCCAAAGATTTGAATGCTACTGACTATTTACTTTGATTATTTAAACTTTCCCGCGTAGTGGTACGTGATGACGTTACCCGTAGTTATCAACAACAACGTAGGACTCACGGAGTTTCAATGTCACAAAGTTTGTACTACACTAATTTCATCTTTCCCGTTGAGCGGCAATAGATGATGACGTGATAGAACCGGAAGACTCGCGGATCTGGCGTAAGTTCGCAATTAACATGAAAAGAGGACGATAGTAAAAGAATTGTGTGTGTGTTAGTGATTTCTGCAAATCTATGATCCTAGTGATTACCTACAGTTCAAAACCTATTCCCTCAAGAAGTTCCAATTACATGGTGATTTAACATTGGTGTAAATGTCGGTTATCTAACGGTCATGGGTTGTGATAATTTAAAAAAGCCCAACATCAGATTTTACAGCGTTACAATCGATCAAACATATTATAAAAACATTAACATTCAGTGAGTGAATACACAATACTCTGAAAAAACATTATTTACGTATTTATTATTATTTATTATTTATTTATTTAACGATTTGTAGAGCGCCTGGTGACCCGGAGGCATCCCCGCGCTGTAAGGACTTGTGATGGCCAAGGGGGGAGAGGAGGTCCTATTTGGGGAAAAGGAAAGTTTTCAGTTCTTTGGAAAAAAGGGGGGAGAGGAGGTCCTATTTGGGAAAAAGGAAAGTTTTCAGTTCTTTGGGGAAAAGGGGGGGAGAGGAGGTCCTATTTGGGAAAAAGGAAAGTTTTCAGTTCTTTGCGGAAACGAAGGTGGCAGAGTTCCAGGCGCAAGCAGCGTGGGAGCGAGTTCCAACCAGAGGACGCTTTTACTGCGAAGCGTCGACTGCCAGTGCGTACCTTCCTGAATCTCGGGACGTTGGCCAGACGCTCATTGTCAGAGCGCAGGAGTCTGGGAGCCTTATACGGAGTGACCATGTCTCTCAAGATCGAGGGGCCTAGGCCGTTGAGGAGTTTGTGGGCAGTACACATAGCCTTAAATTCTATCCTCTGTCGAACTGGAAGCCAGTGTAGGGCCTTGAGCGCTGGTCTGGCAGAGGCTCTGGTGGGAAGACTCATTAGGAGCCGGGCAGCCGCATTTTGAGTGCGCTGAAGTTTTGCCAGAGTGGATTCGGGGGCTCCTAGATAGACGGCATTACTGTAGTCCAGACGAGCAAGGATCAAGCCTTGAACCAGGAGTTTCCTCGATAGGGGAGGGAGTAGCGGAAGTATCTTTCGGATGGAACGCATGAGTCCGAAGCAGGTACCTGCTGTTTTGGCTGCCTGGGTCTTCATGGACAGATCAGGCTCAAGCCAGACTCCCAGAGTCTTGATTTCCTTCTTCGGGGTGGGCACCTCGCCAAAGACATCAGGCCAGACCGATGGAGGAATAGTAGCCCATTTCTTGCCCATAAGCATGACTTTGGTTTTAGATCCGTTGAGCTTAAGTGATGAATTGCACATCCAGTGGTGGATTTCCTGGAGGCAGTTCAACAGGTTGTCTGGGTGGTGGTCAAGATGTGAGAGTGAGACGACTAATTGCGTGTCATCCGCGTAGCTCACTATCTTGATCCCAAATGGGGCAACTACATCCTCCAAAGGGGCCATATAGGCGTTAAACAAAGTGGGACTTAGCGAGGACCCTTGGGGGACTCCGCTAGAAAGAGGGAGTGAGGCTGAGCGGGAATTGCCGTCCCAGACCTGGAACGAACGGCCCGATAGAAAAGACTCTATCCAGGCAAGCGCGGTACCCCCGAGTCCTGCCCTGGCCAGCCGGTGGAGCAAGACACGGTGGTTCACCGTGTCAAAGGCTGCACTAAGGTCCAGGAGGATCACTGCCACTGACCCTCCTGAATCCAGGATGCACCTTGCCTCCTCGATGACTGCGAGGAGGGCGGTGTCCGAGCCGTGGCCAGGACAAAACCCAGTTTGGGACCGACGCAGAAGGTTGTTGGATTCGAGGAACTGGGACAGTTGGACATTGACCAGTTTTTCGGCCATTTTGCTAATGCCCGGGAGGAGCGAGATCGGCCTGTAGTTTGCCAGATCGGAAGGGTCAAGTTGAGGTTTTTTAAGGAGAGCTTTGACTACTGCACCCTTCCAGCTCGGAGGGACAGAGCCTTGGGACAGCGAGATGTTAATAAGCTCCGTGATAGGGGGCACGATAGCAGGGGCCACTGTTTTCAGGAATCTCATGGGAGCGGGGTCACAGGGTGACCCGCTTTTCATCTTGGCCGGAGTCTTTCCCACTTCGTCCAGAGATACTGCCCTGAACGCGGTCAGCTGAGGATGTGGGATGTGTCCTGTGTGGACGACAGACACATCAGTGTTGCTGTGGGTTAACTGACTGGGAGGAGGAAGTGAGGCCAAGATACGGGAGATTTTGGAATCAAAGTAGGTTGCCAGTTCATCGCTTCTGCCCGGAGGGGACCTATTGGAGGAGGGGGGTGCTGGTATTTTCAGAAGCTCTTTGGCGATGAGATACGACTCTCTCGCCGAATTAGTGGCATTTTTTATTCTAGCATCGTAGTATGAGGCTTTAGTGAGTTTCAGGGTGGATTTATAAGTTCTCACCGTCCTACGGTAGGCGTCCTTACTGGAGTGGAGCCAGTCCTTTCTCCACAGTCGCTCCGCTTTTTTGCATTCTTTGCTGAGGGTTCTAAGTTCCGGGCTGAACCAGGGGGCTGATCCTCTCTTTCCGTTTTTATCCTCACGAGTTTTTATGGGGAGGATAGAATCCAGGGAGGTGGAGATCCACTCTCTGAAATTTCTGTCCGCTGTGTCAGGGTCCTCTGACGGAGTAGGGATCGTCGAGTTCAGGGCTCTGGCCCAGTCCTCTGTAGAGAGTCTGGACCATGCCCTGTCCCGGGTGTAGGTGGCAGGCTTGTGGGGCTTCCTGAATACTCCTGGTAAGAAGAGAGGGACCAGAAAATGGTCCGTCCAGGGGAGGGGAAGAGACACTTTGGTTTGGAGGGTGTGGACATTGGTAAAGACTGGGTCAAGCAAGTGACCCTTGATGTGGGTGGCTCCAGAGTTGGTCAGTTGGAGGCCGTAGGCTGCCAGGTCTAGAATCAAATCGGCGGCCCCTATATCTAGGGGGTCGTCAAAATGAATATTCAGGTCTCCTAGTATAGTAAAGTTGGAGGTGGAATGTGCTAGTGAAGATATTGATTCTAAAAGAGCGCTAGCAAAGGGGCCAAAATGGCCAGGGGGACGATATATTGGAGGCCTGACAGCGAACTTGTCAGTGCCAGCTGGATGGTGAATTGGCAGCTTTCTGAGTCCGAGATGTGGACGTCATTAATTCTACAGGAGAAGTGATCCCGGTGGAGGATAGCTAGTTCACCTCCTCTGCCAGAGGGGCGTGGTTGGGACTGGATGAGGAAGCCTGGGGGTAGGGCTATGACCACGTCCGAATCCGAGTGAGCGGTAAGCCACGTTTCTGTGAGGAACAGAGTGTCGAGGTCGTGATCTACAAGTAAGTGATTGATGAGCAAAGCATGCTTGGGGAGCGACCTGCAATTCAGTATGGCCAGTTTAAGGCCAGGGTGTGAGGTGGGTGGATTGGTGAGTTGTAGCTGGACTGGGTGACAGAGTGCACAGCTAGTGAAGGGTCCGTCTACTTCATGGACATATTTGCACAAAGAGTTATTGGTAGGTCTGAGACTTAGGAGGGCTCGGCGAGAGTAACTTACCCTGTTGGAAGCTGGCTCCGGCATAGGTTCTGGCCCTGAGCCCGGTCGAGCGCGGACGGGTGCAGACGGGCTTGCCTTAGGCGCGCCTTCGGCGCGCAAACGGCGCTCCGGCTGCGCTCGTCCGCTGCGCTTCCTGTGCATGCACATGTCTAGCTGAGGGGGGCGTGGCCTAAAGGGGGCGTGGTCAGCACGCACGCCTGGGCTGATGGCGGCCGCTCGAGTGGGTGAAGAGCGCGACAGCGATCAAGTCAGCTGTGCGCTGGAAGAGGTTTTGTTCCTGACAGTGGCACTTTTAAAAACAACAAAGTAAGTGACACCACACAAAGATTAAACATTTTATAGATAAATGCAAAGTAAGCTCGTACCACCAGCTCCCGGCTTTCCGCCTCAGGACTGGGTGTGGAAGTAATGGAAGGCGCTAGTTCTCAGCGCTTTTCTAGGCAGGTCGGGGGGCGTGGCCTAAAGGGGGCGTGATCAGCGCGCACGCCTGGGCTGATGGCGGCCGCTCGAGTGGGTGAAGAGCGCGACAGCGATCAAGTCAGCTGTGCGCTGGAAGAGGTTTTGTTCCTGACAGTGGCGCTTTAAAAACAACAAAGTAAGTGACACCACACAAAGATTAGAAATGTTATAGATAAATGCAAAGTAAGCTCGTACCACCAGCTCCCGGCTTTCCGCCTCAGGACTGGGTGTGGAAGTAATGGAAGGCGCTAGTTCTCAGCGCTTTTCTAGGCAGGTCGGGGGCGTGGCCTAAAGGGGGCGTGGTCAGCGCGCACGCCTGGGCTGATGGCGGCCGCTCGAGTGGGCGAAGAGCGCGACAGTGATCAAGTCAGCTGTGCGCTGGAAGAGGTTTTGTTCCTGACAGTGGCGCTTTAAAAACAACAAAGTAAATGACACCACACAAAGATAATTTTTTTTATAGATAAATGCAAAGTAAGATCGTACCACCAGCTCCCGGCTTTCCGCCTCAGGACTGGGTGTGGAAGTAATGGAAGGCGCTAGTTCTCAGCGCTTTTCTAGGCAGGTCGGGGGGCGTGGCCTAAAGGGGGCGTGGTCAGCGTGCACGCCTGGGCTGATGGCGGCCGCTCGAGTGGGTGAAGAGCGCGACAGCGATCAAGTCAGCTGTGCGCTGGAAGAGGTTTTGTTCCTGACAGTGGCGCTTTAAAAACAACAAAGTAAGTGACACCACACAAAGATTAAAAATGTTATAGATAAATGCAAAGTAAGCTCGTACCACCAGCTCCCGGCTTTCCGCCTCAGGACTGGGTGTGGAACTCCATTATTCACACATGTGTACCTCATCTTGAACAGTAGTGAATGTGCAGTGTTTGAAGGACCCTATGTAGAGGCTGTGAGTTACTATGTGAAATGTTTACAAAAAGCAGGACTTTTCTAGTTTGTCATTGAGCCCATTGGGCATTATGGTTTGCAATTTCTTAATCCAAAAGACTTCCCTCTGGAGAAGGGTTCTAGAGTTATCAGCTCCTGGCAGTCGTGGATCTTGTTCAATGATCTGAAATTTGATTTGAGCGATTGTATGACGTGCCTCAACCCAATGGACCGCCAAACTTGAGGTGGTGCTCTTGTTGCGAATTCTACTTTTGTGCTCTGATAACCTAATCTTGAGCTTTCTCTCGGTTTTACCTACATATAGTAGCCCACAGGGGCATTTAATCATGTAGACAACGTGTTCTGAATTACAGTTAGTATAGTCCCTGAGACTTCAGCAGGAGGCAAGCTCTGTTCCAAGCCCTTGGAGATCCTTCATAAGTTGAAAGTAAAGCACACACAATTCTTTCTCCTTTCTTTATCAGTCAGGCAACCACTGCAGGCCAACCCCCCAAGTAGCACTTCAGCTTGGGGATAGTCTCTCCTCAGTTTCTTGAGGTTCCTCTCCTCAGCAAAGGCTTCTTCTTGTAGTCCAAAAGTGATCTAATTTCTTGGGACCAGGGTCACAATATTTATACCCCAAAATCCTTTGTTCTCTGAGAAGGGGCTTTTCCTAGTCCAAACCAGTTCCTGAGCACTTTGTTTACAGGATTCCTTCCTTCTATTCACTGTTCAGGGCAGAGACATCAGCTGCCCCATAGGAGGTGGAGCCAGCACAGGGGAGGAAAGGCTCAGCCCTGGAGCACTTTGTTGACAAGATTCCTTCTCTTCTTTCAGTGTGCATGGCAGAGACACCAGACACACCACAGGAGGTGGAGCCAGCATTGTAGAGGGAAGGCTCAGCCCTATTCAGGTCCTAGGTGCCCCTCCTCCCTCCCATCTAGATGCAGATCTCTTTATTCACCACTGGGCTGCCCCAGCCTGTCTCCTGGAATCCCCCAGCCCTGTCATTCACAAACTCCAGACAGAGGAATACACAACCTAGCAGAGGCAAACTTGAAAGGTTAGGCAAGAAAATACCTACTTTCTAAAAGTGGTATTTTCAACCACAGAATATTAAAACCAACTTTACTAAAAGGCCTATTTAATTATTCTGAGTTCAGGCATACTAAACTCGATTTCTACCATGATCTCTGAGTCGGTTAGGATTATAAATTGTAACAACAGCCGAGTCTGGGCTATGGAGAACAGGTAGCCTTGCAATAGTGAAAAACGAAAATGGCTGTAATTCACTATTAGGACATGCCACTCACACCAGGGTATGTCCAACCTTATACTTACAATGCACCCTGCCCTTGGGCCTACCATAGGGGTGACTGATATGAAGAAAAGGGAAGGTGTAGGGACTGGCAAGTGGGTGCACTTTCCCAGTCAGCATGACTGTACCAGACTGCCCACAGGCTCTGCAATGGCAGACCTTAGACACATTTTACATGGCTGCTTCTGTGGGTGGCACAACCAGTGCTTCAGGCCCACTAACAGCATTTGGATTACAAGCCCTGGGCACCCCTGGTGCACTGTACTATGGTCTGACAAGTAAACCAAACAGTCAATCATGAAATCACCAATTAATACATTCATTTACAATAGGGAGCACTTGCACTGCGGCACTGAACAGCAGTGGCACAGTGCCCAAAGCATCTAACACCAGCAAAAATACATGAGGCAACAGCAAAAATGGAAGGGAGGCCCACGCCAATGGTGCCAGGTCTAACAGTTATGCAATAAACAGTTTACTAGTTCTCACATTGTATGTCTGCACAGTAATGTGCTTCATGACATGATGTGGAGGTACATACATTATTTTTCCCTCGTGTGACATGTCAATGGGTACCATGCCCCACGTGCAGATTTTGTGATTATGAGGACATGTTCTCATTTGA
This sequence comes from Lissotriton helveticus, assembly GCF_964261635.1. NCBI lineage: Eukaryota > Metazoa > Chordata > Amphibia > Caudata > Salamandridae > Lissotriton > Lissotriton helveticus. The sequence continues at coordinate 1,358,988,877 of NC_136063.1, read as the reverse complement.
TAACTAGCGGCACCACGACTTGATGTGAAGCATCTTTGCTGATTACTATGCCTGGCAGGCGTTACATCTGTGCATAAACATGGGACCTGGTGGGAGTTGTGGGGCAGGCCTCATACCCCCAAACAGCCCTCCTTGGGAAGATGGCTACCTACCTGTAAGTTTGTCTGTTGTAGTTCAATGGCTGCCACATGCTTCTGGGTGGAGGGGATGCACCATCGTGCTTAGGGGTGGGACAGGGGCCTTGTGGGAGTTGTGGGGCAGGACTCACACTCCCAAACAGCCCTCCCTTGGAAGATGGCTACCTACCTGTAAGTTTGTTTGTTGTAATCCAATGGCTGCAACATGTTTCTTAGTGGAGGTATGTGCTCCATTGTGATCAGGGGTGGGACAGGGGTGGGACAGGGGTGCCTGGTGGAAGTTGTAGTGTAGGCCTCATACCCCCAAACAGCCCTCCCTGGGAAGATGGCTACCTACCTTTTAGGTGAATGTGAACAATGCAATGGCGGATACATGCTTCTGGCTGTGTGTTTGAGTGCTCCATCCTGCTCAGGGTTGGGGCAGGGGGCCTGGTGGGAGCTGTGGGGCAGGACTCACATCCCCAAACTGCCCTCCCTGAGAAGATGGCTACCTACCTGTAAGTTTGTGTGTTGTAATCCAATGGCTGCCACATGCTTCTGGGTGGGGTGAGCTCCATCTTGCTCAAGGGTGCAACAGGGGGCCTGGTGGGAGTTGTAGTGCTGGCTGCCTGTACACATGCAACCATGGGAATGTTGCAGGCTACCTTTGGGGCAATTTAGATGGAGTGGATATTACATCTGTGAGACCTGTGTTGGGTATTGTTGTGTATAATGCATATGAACGGACTTGGGCTTAGGAGGTGTAGCTTTGTGGTTGTGTAAGACAGTACATAGCAGTGTAATGGTATACATTTGTTTGTCCTTAGCAGCCTGCACCCCCCTGGCTATTCCTGTGAGACTCTCTGGATGCAGTAAGACAAGCACATTCTCCTCCCATGCAGTGAATGCTTTTGGTGGAATGGGAAGGCCACCGCCAGTCATCTGAGCCAGCTGACGGTTCTTGTTCTTCTTCTGTTTTACCACCCTCTTCAGGTCATGCCACCGCTTCATGATTTCGTGCTTGGAGCGTGGAGTGGTACCTACTGCATTGACCTTGTCCACTATCCTTTACCACATTTGTGCTCTCGCGGCTAATGACTAAGTATGAGCGCAAAATCCGCTCCGCTAGCGGATTTTGCGAATTTTCGGTAAATTCGCGATCCGCGAACTCCCGCGAATTTACCGAGAATTCGCAAATCCGCGAGCGGCGGATCCGGGGGCAAAAGTTGAAGCCTGGCCTGTTGTAACTATTTTACGATGGCGCCGGCAAGCTGCCAGTGCCATCCTAAAATAGTTACTATGTTAGCTTCAACAGGAAGCTCTAATAGATAAAATAAAGCAGGTGCTCGATTTTATCTATTAGAGCTTCCTGTTGAAGCTAATTTAGTAACTATTTTAGGATGGCGCTGGCAGCTTGCCGGCGCCATCGTAAAATAGTTACAACAGGCCAGGCTGGTGTGCTTTCTTTCCAAATCTACCGTCGAAAATCAGCTGTGATCCTTGACTTTCACGAGCGCAATCCTCGTGCTGTTCCTGTGACCAGGAGCTTCTGTCTCTTCATCTACTGCTCTGATCGGTCTCAGACCTTTTACACACACAAGAGGCATGTGCACTCGCATGGAAGCCCCGCCCACACACTCGCGGTGTGCACCGTCTTCCCGCCATTGACCCACTATGATGGACAGCTCACCCAAGGGACCCCTGCGCCCTTCGGGGCGATTGCATAGTAACACACACATGGTCGCTGGAACTAGTTGAAGCTCAATTTCAGTGACTCATACATCAGCCCAAAAACAATCGTGCGCGTCATCGAGGCTGGGCAGGTGTGCCTTCTTCCCAAATCTACCGTCGAAAATCAGCTGTGATGCTGGATAGAGGCCTTTGCATCCTTGACTTTCACGAGCGCAATCCTCGTGCTGTTCCTGTGACCAGGAGCTTCTGTCTCATCTACTGCTCTGATCGGTCTCAGACCTTTTACACAAACAAGAGGCATGTGCACTCGCATGGAAGCCCCGCCCACACACTCACGGTGTGCACCGTCTTCCCGCCATTGACCCACTATGATGGACAGCTCACCCAAGGGACGCCTGCGCCCTTCGGGGCGATTGCATAGTAACACACACACGGTCGCTGGAACTAGGTGAAGCTATAATTCAGTGCCTCATTCATCTGCCCAAATCCGCGGATCCGCAAATCCGCAAAATCCGCCGATTTTGCGGATCCGCAAATCCGCAAATCCGCGGATCGTGGATCCGCAAAATCCGCCCATGCTTACAAATGACGTCTGTTGGATCAGGAGACCAAACAATTGTGGTTCCACTCTGATTATCTCATCTATCATGACTGACAACTCACTCTCAGTGAATTTAGGCATTTTCTTGTGGCATGGTGTCTGATGTGCAAATGATTTGAGGTGCAGTTGTGAGGGTGGTGGGGTGGTGGGGGTGTATGTGTGTGTGTGTGTGTGTTTTGGTGCTGGTGAGATGTGTGGTGTTTTGCCTATCCAATGTGCTGAAGGGTTTGGTTCCTTCAGGGCTTGAGTTGTGCAAAGGATTCTGGTCATGGAAGTGGCTGGTTTTATACTCAGCTATACGGGTGTCTCAAAACGGGGTATTGCTGTCAGGTGTATTGTGTGGGTTGTCCTGGGATTTGTACTTTTGAAGTTGTCATGGGGGTGTGTCATTGGGGTGTGTTAGGTGTTTTTGGGGGCAGAGGTAATTTGATGTGTGCTTTTGGTGGCCTTGGGGTGTGTTTTTTTTTTTTGTCGACCGCCATATTTGTCACGGAGCGTCCGCGGGTATGCAACAGCCCTTCCGTCGGCTCTCCCATTCATCACTGTTTGCGATTGCGGCAGTCGGAAACAGTGGAACGTACCGATTTCACATCGGGGGAATCCTAATTTTCCATGCGGTCCCTCCGCTGGCCTGGCAGCAGTTTAGTGTGTTTCCGCCGCGAATCCGACCACTGCAAATGGATTTTCACCAGCTCTGCCCGCTACCAGTGGTCTTTTGTGACGTCGTTCCGCCTTGGTCTGGATTTTTTTGGGGTTGATCCTAATCGAACCGTCGGTTTTGCCGTGGTATCGGTGGATAGTTGATTTCTGCTACCGTGGTGGTCGGGGTGGTTTTCCGACCGCCATCCTAATAGACCCCATAATATTTTATATTATAATTCCATGTATTTACATGTTACATGCAACATGTATTAAAAAATGTTAATATATATTTTTTATCTTTAAAAATGTCTACTTTATAAATAAAATGTAAAAAAATTAAACTGTGTAATAATTATTAATAATACTATTTTATATAATAATATTAATTAAAAGGTATTATTATTTGTTTAAATATTGTAACTACGTTTATATTTAAAAAATATATTAAAAAATGTTAAGACTGTCATATTATTAAGATGTTACCAATATATGTAACTAATTAAGAAATGTTAATAATACCAAACTAAAATGAACAATTGTTATAAACATACATACTTTTTTAATGTATCTAAACAAATGTGAAAATACATTATCTTATATTACAAAATTTACACAACAGATTAAAGCAATGTACTAATGTTATAAAATAATTTTTCATTAATTATAACATGTTAAATTTACATATGTACAAATTATGTTGTTTTTGTGAAATAAATATGATTCCCCATCTCTATGTATTTGTTTATTTTACATATTTTAATACAATATATATATATTTCTTGTTAATTTCAAAATATTTTACACTAAATAAACATCAATAACAAAAATTAAAACGTCAAATTTATTGTGTACCATTTTATTAATGTTTTATTCAATGTTACATATTACGTTTATTTTCATTAGGTATACTGTGTAAAATAATATGTTTAAATTAAGTGTATATACAATGTATTTTTTTTCCTTCACAAATGTGTTATAATTACATTTTTATACTAATTTAAACTGTAATGATTTTTTTAATTATAAAAGAAAACACATTTAGCTAAATTAATATTCCCACTCATATTAGCATAAATACAGGGTAGGTGCTGGACACTGATCTTAAATAAATTACAATTCCCACTCCAGTTAGTATTAATTCAGGGTAGGTGCTGTACCCTAAGCTTAATTAATGTACTATTCCCACTGTAGTTATTATTAATTAGGAGTTGATGCTGGACACTAAACCTAATTAATGTACTATTCCCACTCCAGTTACTATTTATTAAGGGTAGGTGCTGGACTCTAAACTTAATTAATGTACTATTCCCACTCTGGTTAGTATTAATTAGAGGTAGGTGCTGAACACTTTATTTAATTAATTTACTATTCCCACTCCAGTTACTATTAATTAGGAATAGGTCCCGGAAACTAAACTTAATTAATTGATGATTCCCACTCCAGTTAGTATTCAGTCAGTCAGTCAATCCACTTTATTCGATTATTTGAACTCATAAAAGTATTGGGCACAATATACAAAAACCACTATCAAGTTAACAATAAATACATGTGAGCGATAATAAAAGACTAAAAATGACGGCATCATTAATATAATTCATCAGTGTTGAAACATAATATATTAAATTACATAGAATTTCCTTGAAATACAAAAATAGGGGATTTATACATGATTTATCATAGTGTTTTTCCTTTTCCTTAGACGTACAGCAGCAGCAAGAAAACTGGCAATATTAAAAATGTCCCAGGTATTATGACACATTTGAAGGTAAAGCAGTGCTGGTCTAACCTGTGAAAAGCATTTGTCCTTCAATAAAAGGACTAATAACTTCTGCGAATGTCATTATAATAACCACAAAGCATCATAAAATGCAGTGTATCCTGTGAAGAATGATTATCACACTGGCACAGGGCTGCATCCTCTGCTTTACACCACCCCGCCGGTCACCCAGTGTGAAATGGATTAAATTAAAATGAAACCTGATCAGGAGCCAGCGGTGGAAAGGCTTAATCACAATTCTCAGTTAGGGCTCAATTAACAAGGAGGATTTTGTCAGATAATGGGCCCCAACCTGAGGTTTCTGTAGCTCCTGCTCCTCATGTTCCATCGCCAATGTATTCAAATATAAGATCTAACCCATTTCACATTTTTTTTAATCCCCTCGGGAGCATTAAAAAGTTCAGGACACCCCAGTATGGAAAACAGAAGTTTAACGTAAGACAACCACAGGATGCTACTGTCTTTATCCAGCTTAACACAATCCCGCAAGATCTGATGATTCAGTGTTATATCTGGATTAAGCCATGTTTTAATTTTAAGCCAGCAGACCAACAGCAAATCGGAAACATAGCCCAGCCCCAGTTCCTGATGAATAGCAAAGGTTGAGGATGATTGTGGTACAGGCAGAAGGGCACGTAAAAATCTATGTCCTGCTATCTGTACACCTTCCTGCTATTCCTGCTATTTATAGCCCCAAATAGATGAGCCATACATAGCAATAGCCAGACATTTGGATCTATAGATGTTAAGCATGGCCTCAAAAGGCCTTGCCCACAATCGCTGTACAAATCCTAATAAAGCTGCGGTAGATCTGACTACTGCATTTTTTTTTACTTTCTGTTGGGGTACCCAAGAGGATCTTTCACCAAAGGGTACCCCCAAATGAGTAAAGGAGGTCACTCCTGTCACCTCTGCTCCATTGCAGAAAAAATATTTAGATTTTCTATTTCCTCGGCCCATTGTCATAACATGTGATTTTGGATTTTCACTATCAGATCCAGGGACTGCATGTAAGCCCCAAAGGCATCCAAGAGCCTTTGAAGGCCTACAGCAGTCCGGGATAATAACACAGCGTCATCCACGTATAGAAGAACCGTAAAAGTCCTTTCTTCTACACACGGAACGTCAAGGGTTGCCACAGCTAAAGATTTATCTAGCAAATTAATATAAAGGGTGAAAAGCAGTGGTGCCAATATGCACTCCTGAAGGACGCCCCAGCCGGATTTAAAGTGCCTTCCTGAGATACCCTAACTGATGCTGATAGATCCCAGTGCATATCTGCCAAAAAAAAAACCAGGCAAGGATCAATGCCCATATTAAGCAAAATAGTCCACAGCTTTGATCTGTTATCCAAATGGAACTCTGAGGAGAGGTCCATAAAGGCCATCTGTAATGAACCTGCTTTAGCCATAGTATATTTGCCTATTAATAAATAAAGATTAAGGAACTGATCCATCGTGCTTTTGCCTTGTCTAAAGCCATATTGTAGGTTGGATAAAACTTCATTATCATTCTCCCAAACCATTACTTTGGCTAGGATAGCTTTGCCTAGTATTTTGACAGCGGAATCAATCAATGATATTGGTCTATAGCACCGTGGGTCCCCACTCTGACCCTTTTTCAAAACCGGTATAATTGTCGACAGGGACCAAGATGCAGGAAACTCCCAGGGCGCCCGAAGCATTAAAAACATTTGTTAATATCTTTGCCCAAAATTTGGGGTGACATTTCTACAGATCTGCTCGGACACAGTCGGGTAGGTGCTCTATTGCTAGAGATCTCTATTATTGCCCTTTCAATGTCCTCCTCCTTAAAAACAAGCGAAGTTGAGGCCCTCTGGGGTAGTAAGCTAAAACAGGGGTCCAAGTCCATGTTAGACCCATAAATTCCCTCAAAATGAGAAAGCCACTGTGCCTCAGTGATATTACTTTCCAAGGGATCGTTTTAAAGGCCAGTAAAAAGTGGTGCGTTAATGATAGCCCAGAATCTTGAGCTATCCATTAAGATTTCAACCGATAAAAGTGCGTTCCAAGCCTCATCTTTAATCTCATTTTTCCGTGTATGGACCGCTAATTTATATTGCTTCCTTAACCTGGCTATCAGATTGCTATCTCAAGGTATGTTTTTCAGGGCCCAGAGTATATTATGATGGGCCCGTGAGCAGTTATTATCAAAACATCTTTCTCCCTTATTTGATCTAAGTTTGGTTATAACTGTCAGGTCAGATGCTATCTGGTCACAAATACCTTAAAAGGCTCTAAGGACCTCAACCCTTGGGGTGGTGTGATCAGCACATTTTACAATATTTTTTTCAGCCTTCTTACAAAGATCTGTAAAAAAGGAATCTGGGATTACTTTGGACCATTTGAGCCTCCTACCCTGATCACTAGTTGCCACAGAGTTAGCGACCACTTGCTATCCCGCTGGTCCCAGCAGACCACACTCTTTATCTAGCTCTAGAATTACAGGATTGTGATCGCTAAAAGGGGACAGCCTAGCATTATAAAACAATACCTTAGCTAACAGTGAGGGGGACAAGAATATATAATCAATAATGGTGTCCCTATCCTTGGCTTTAAACGTAGGAAATCGGTCAGATCGATTGTTAAAACTAGGTTTAAAGAGATCAGCTCCATCCAAGAGGTCTTCCAGGGCATCCCCCTGCTGCGTGTGGTCGAAATGAGGAATCACCGAATGAGCAGGCCCTAGATGATCATCAAAATAACAATTCAAGTCACACAAATGAATATTAAAATTGCCCATAAGTACAATGTCATAAAAAGTGGATTGATTTGACCTGAAATCTTCTAAAAAACATTTCAAATGACATAGATGTTGGTTCATAACATCACACTCCCCAGAATTATAAAAATTAACAAATAGTATTTTGGGGTAATTAAGGGTAGTTAATTCTATTATCAGGCAGTTATGGGAGGCCGCATCCAACCTCTTCAGTAACCCTTTTAGATTTAAATAGAAGAGGGACACTGGACCTCCCTTAGCTCTTCCTGCCGAGGTAGGGAGTGCGGGTAAACAATAGGATGTAAAACCATCCAACCAGAATGGATCCCCCCCCTGTCCCAAGTTTCCTGGAGGGTGATTACATCATACTGTTTTATGATGTTCAGCCAACTTGGATCTGCTCTTTTAGTTCTAAGACTCGCAATGTTCCAACTAATAACTTTACATTTAGGATGAATTTCTTCTACTTTGACCAGACCGTTATGGCTAGATACAGGTGAACGATCATCCGGCACTTCCAGTCAATCATTTAAATCTAACTGGGACAATGGGAGGAATCTGTTAGTTAGAGCTAGGCTGCCTCCTTCGAGCCCTAAGGGCGGGGATGGCAATTGGGGGGCTTTCATATCACTCCCATAGTGCCTTTCGGGACAGAGCTCAGAGACTAAATTACGAGATGGACGATTAAAAATCTGATATGGCCTCTTCAAGTGAGCCTCAGTATGAGTTCTGTCACATACTAATGGTTGCCCTGCAGGACGGTAAAAAAGCCTAGAGGCAAAGCCCTAATACTCCCATTCTTTAAATCAGAGGCATCCCAAAACAGCTTGTCGACTATGTCACGTTTATTAAAGTTAACAATAATACAGTCACCGTTAACCTGTTTGGATCTATTCCCAACACACCCCACCCGTCTGGCCATTATGATGTTAGGTGAAATCTCAGGGTCACACCAATTTTTGGTTTTGCGTATCAGAGCCGGTGTAGATTCATTGTCGGGGGCTCCAAGTGGAGGCACCCCTACTAAAACTGCTACCAAAGGGGTGGCTTCTGGGGGAAGATTAATTCTACAGTGGTTTGGTCTTGTATTCCTCTCTTTTAGGGCTGATAGCCCTGTGCTCGCCACAGTTGTACCATTAACTGGCAGATTTATGTGGGTCTGCATGAGTGGGCATCCCCCCCCGCATGATGGTCTTGGGCTACCTTGGGTCTAACTGAAGAACTGCTTGTTCACCTAGCCTGTGACTGGGATAGAGGTTGGCGGTAAAGGTAGTTATCTCCAGTATGAGACCTAGTGTCTGATTGGGCCTTAGGTAACATGCTTATACTGGGGGAACTCGGTCAAATTCTTGGCTCCCTAAGATAGAAGTCAATTCTCTCGCATTTATTCAAAATGCCCGCAATAAAAGGGTTTCAAGTATCAATAATATGTTTAGCATTACCAGTAAGTATGGATTCAAACCGTGTGCTAAATATGTTCTCCACCAGGTTTCGAAATGTCAATAGAATGTTCTCGTCCACCGCGTGCCCCTGCTTGAGTGTACTCTTTTATGAGCCCTTAATTAATTTACTATTCCCACTTCAATTTTGGATTAGTGCCGGCCATTAAACTACATCAATTTACTATTCCCACTCCAGTTAACATTAATTTAGGATTAGTGCTAGACATTAAACTTAATTAATTAACCATACCCACTGAAATTACTGTAAAATTAAAGAATTGCCAGACCTTTGCAATATATATTTGTCTTTTCCCATTAAAATTAATATAATATGATTAGCTACACTATACATAAAATTGTAAGTATTTGACAAACATCTATAATAAATTACTACACTATATAATATTATTATGTCATATTTTAATTTAAAAAATATTATATATATATATATATATATATATATTTTAATATTTATGTTTTATTAAACCTTAAATGTCACATATAAATAATATATTATTTACATAAAGTACCTAAATACAAATATTTCAATATTACATTTTAAATGATATTATAAGTTTATCTCTTAGATTTTTAAAAAATGTACACTTTGTTTTAAATTGTAAACTTTTAATTCTGAACAAATGAAATATTTAATAATTTTAATTTAAAATATTACATTTTCTAACTTATTAAAATGCATGTATTAATATACAATTCAATATAAATGTTAATTGATTAATAATGTAAACTGTAAATACATTTTTTATACATTTTGCAATATTTTCTTTTTCTTTTTACCTTTCTAAATATTTCAACAAAATGAAAAAAGCAAACAATAAAGAAAGCGTGCTGGAAAAAGAGTAGCTTTACTTCTCTAGCACTATGGGATGAACAAATCCTCTCTATGATCTATGAGCACACATATATTTTTTAATAACTTTATTTATCATTTTGTCGTGTACATTCAAAACAATTTGACACATATCCACAATGTAAGTTTTACAATTGGCACAGTGTAATATACATTTTGGCTAGCAATTTCTATTTTAGCACACTTCATCAAGCACCATTTTCAACTGGGTTACCACTCATTTTGAGTCATGTATCAGACCCTATGTGATCAGTTTGAGATGAAGAAGAGGGGAAGAGATGAGCCCACTCCGATGGCTGCGATGGAGTGGCCGACTTAGGGCCTAGTCCGACATCGGTCAGGAGCCGTAACCGACCTACCTGCTGTGGTCGGTTGCGGCCCTGCTAGTATGATGCGACCAAACCCTGTTCGGTCGCAATCGTATGGTTCACAATGCAAGCATGCATTTCGACCGGAAAGCATGCTGGCATTGTGAAATGCAGGGGTGCAATTCATTCCTGAACCCTGTGGCCAGCACCCCAAGGTGCCTGCCAACGGGCGCAGGGATCAACGGAGGGGCACCATAGGTGCCCCCAGGCCACCAAACTCACACCCATGGGGCCCCTGCCGGGGGCACCCAGAGACAGGTTCCAACTGCCTTTTCGTGCCGGACACACCGGCAAGAAAAGGCAGTGAAAAACTGCCATCGTACTCCCTTGGTCGTAAAGAGGAGACCGGGAGAGTACTGGAGGATTTCCGGAAGGGTGACGGGCTCTCTGAGCCCGTCGTAGGCCATCTGGAAATCCGAGTCGGATTGCTTTCCGACCGAGCCCATCGGGATTGCTCGGTCGGAAAGGAACCCATCCGACACATACTGATTCGGTCGGAAGGGCTCCGAACATGGTTTGGAACCCTTCTGACCCGAATCGAAATCGGCCCCTAAGTTTTCAGCAAGTAGGATTTCAAGGGGCCCTTATATCTTTGGGTCTGGATGTCACTGGCAGGGTGGTTGCAAACAGGTCACTATTTGTGTTGCAGCATATAAGACTATTTAATCAGGTCTTAGTGGTAGGGGTGATCTTATTTCCCCAGTGAATGGCGTTTTCCCGTTTAGCTAGTAGTCGTGCAATGGAAGAGAATCGGCGCAACTGCTTAGGGATGTTCCAGACATATCCCAATAGGGCCACCTCTGGAGTGTGGTTTAGGTCCAGGTGAGTCATGAGGGCAAGAATTGCATACACTGCTCTCCAGTAGCTCCCTATTTTAACACAGTGAGCGAAGTCTGCGTTATGTGACCCGCATTGCAAACAGGTCACTATTTGTGTTGCAGCATATAAGTCTATTTAATCAGGTCTTGGTGGTAGGGGTGATCTTATTTCCCCAGTGAATGGCGATTTCCCGTTTAGCTAGTAGTCGTGCAATGGAAGAGAATCGGCGCAACTGCTTAGGGATGTTCCGGACATATCCCAATAGGGGGTAAACAACCTTTACAACGCAACTTTTACCACGCAGTGCCTTTACAACGCAACTTTTACAACGCAAACTATTACAACGCATTGCACTGGGGGGCGCTCTAGGATAGGGAATAGTTTTAATGTACTACCCAACACCTTCCCTACTATCCACGGGGACTGGATTTGGAATAGTAAATTAAACAATTCACTATCCAGCGCCTAAAAGCACTATGTGTTGTAAAGGTATGCGTTGTAAAACTTGCGATGTAAAGGTAGGCGTTGTAAAAGTATGCGTTGTAACATCATACATCCCCAATAGGGCTACCTCTGGAGTGTGGTGTAGGTCCAGGTGAGTCATGAGGGCAAGAATTGCATACACTGCTCTCCAGTAGCTCCCTATTTTAACACAGTGAGCGAAGTCTGCGTTATGTGACCCGCATTTGGGGCATACATGCAACCTCGTGGGGTCTATTTAATGAAGTTTAGCGTGTGACATATATACCCCCCTAGGAATTTGAAGTGGAGCAACTTGTGTCGACTATTTAGGGTTGCTTCTTTAATTTGTGTGCAGCAAAAGGACCAGCGAGCATCCTCGATAGAGTGTCCCAGGTCCCGCTCCCAAACCTCCCGGATTTTGGCATCTTTGGTGGGAATTATTGTCATGCATGCTTTATACAATTTCGAGACTAGCTGGTCCCCCCATTACTGGTGATCAATACTGTCAGTGGCAAATATGACTCCGGTTCGAGGGGGAACTCAGCGATTTGTGCTCTCAACGTGTAGCGGATTCTAATAAGATGATCACACATACTTGGGTCAGTAACCCCTCTCGCCTTGAAGTGCAGGGATAGACTGTGCACATACAATGCTGTCATACAGTAGATAAGTGCCACTGATATTTCTTATCAAACATTCCATAACAAGTACCGGTCCCTATCTGGCCTGTGGGGGACTTTTGCTGCCTCACTACTTGCCAATGACTCTTACCTGACTACCAACATAAAAGAGATGGCAACAGGCCCTGCATTTCGCATATTTCTGGGAGAGTGAGTCAGCGCTTAGCACTTCACCTTTTTTTTCACCGCAAGATTTTAATACAACCCGAGCAGGCTTGTCAGCATTTCCAATGTACGGGGGAGGAGAAAAGTTGCCCACCCCTGGTGAGAACAGGAAGATCTAAGTGGAAATATTTATTGATTAACCCTCTGTGTATGATTCCACTCCTCTTTTCTAACATTTAGTCGTAAATAAGATGACAGCCTGCCCACTACTTGCATGGACCGTCCGTGAATTCAGCCCAATATTTGTCATCCTTTGTTTTTTTTTTGAAAACTTTTTATTATTATAACACAAGAGAAGAAATATACATAGACATATCAGGTGGCAATAGACGAACTGAAATAGATCCGTGGACGGGCAAATAAGTGACGAAACAATACACAGCATAAGCCACAGTGATTCAAATGAAGCGTGAACCAAAAGCAAGCAAGTAGAGAGTAATGACAGCAATCACCTCCCACCTACACCCGCCCACCAGAAGTACAGGATACACGGAGCAAACATGGACACCCGAATATGCTATAAATAAGAATCAGGAGAGTACGCCACAGCTCTTGTGAAGAGAGGAAAGGGGAATAGAAGGTCATAGAAAATAACAAAGAAAAATAAACCCCCCCCCCACCCTACATCCCTACCGATGGCTACGACCCAACCCCACAAGCAGCGTGTCTGTCGCCCCCTAAACTACACCCCAAGGAAGGGAAAAAGATGGAGGAGAATGCAACTTCCCCTGCCCCGCTCGCACTAAGCAACACAAAATCGAATACAAACAGGTCCACGTACTGACAAACGAATGTGGCATTAGAAAGACAGAGCATTAAAGCAACTCCCTATCAGTAGCTGGCCGGGGAATCCGTCCCACATCATACAGAAAAATTCAACCCTGCCCCGCTTTAACACGCCCGTTGGCGCGTGACGACCGAACATTCGTCCCACAGTACCATGTCCAATGATCAGAGTTAACAGGAAAGCAAGGCAAAGCCAACACCATGCGAGATTCCTGCAACAGGGAACCATCAAGACACAACCAACAATCGTCTGAGTTCAGCAACAAAGTACCAAGCCAGCCTTCCAGATCACGACGCCGCCAGGGCAATAAAGAATAGAAGGCCATGTCAGCCGGGCGCAAAGGCGGTGCAACTCGAATGGGCAAAGGCGCTGCTCTGTGGAAGTGTTCCGCCCGCAGTGTAGTTCCAGGCCCCCCTGCGCTACTTATGTGATCGGCCGTGCGGGACTTATACTCCACACCTGACGGAGCCCCACAGTTGACCATCTCTAGACGTGCAACAGTAAACCCTGGCGTTGGCGCAGAGCCGTGAGTGGCGCTAATAATCACAGGATCAACGTGACTCCCACCCGTCGGAGGGGCAACAATGGCGTCCAGCTTTAGTCCAAGCCCTCTGACTCCTCCCACCCAGGCAGCATGGAGGGAGCCAAGAGCAACAAAGAGGTCCCGAACCGTGGGCGCCATCATGTGTTTCTGGGCCAATCTCTGTCTCTCGGGATACAGCTCCTCACTCAGAACGGCATCAGAAGCCCGGTCAATTGCAGCTGGTAGAAGAGCCGTGGTAGATCCACTAGGCAGGGGCCATCACTATCCTCAATAAATAAGGGCAAGCCGCCATAGCCAGCATGAACGTGCACAGACCACGCAGTCTCTGATGCCTTGTGCGAGGCGCTGGCAAAAGTGGCGCTGTGTGACACAGGAGACTGTTTCAGTGGTGAACCCTCCAAGCGCGTGTAAAATCAGCAACCTCCGCTGCACTGACAACTGGAGAAGCAGGGTTCACAGGTCTGTTCCAATTCCGACATGAACGGTGGTGCCGTGCCCAGCCCAATATGGCGGCCCCTTTCTCCACCGATCCACACCAGCAGGATCAAAAACAGGATAAAATCGTGCGGGCTCGCAACAAGGTATTCCTGAAGTATGTCAGCCGTGGCCGGGACAGCGCTCTTACCCCACCTCCACCAGCGCGGGTACTGTGTCGTCCCCCGCAGTTCCGTCTGGCAATCGTCCCGGCCCGCACAGCCACGTCCTCAATTAGCAGCGGTAGCCGGCGCCGACCTCCAGCACCTCCGCACGCAGCCCGACTCCGCCACGGCCCGGGCAGTGAGGAGTCCAAGACGGGTTCCCGATCATGCCAGGACTCCGGAGTTGCCGTCAATCATGCCCCAGATCACCCGGTGTCATATCGTGTCGTCCACGAGCTTGTGCGAGCGGGAGCAGGCAGGATTTAGACAGGATTAACGGTGCGGGCAGCAGAGCTCGCTGTCTAAGCGGCCATCTCGCTGCCCGGCCAGCCACGCCCCCTTGTTATCCTTTGTTGATGTTTTGCTTTTAACAGATGTCATGTGTACATAACTTTAGCCCTTCCGGATTGTAAAGCAACCAATCCCACTCAGTCGTGGCCGTCATGACTTGTGGGTTGGGGGATGTGAAGGTCAGGGGGAGGTTTCATTTTGATTATTAAAAAATATATAACTTACCTTCAACAGCTCAACCCGGTCCTGTGTCATCTCTGCTACTCTGCTCCTCGCAGGAAGCAGGCAGCCTCCCTCACCTCCCCTAAGTCAATCACAACTCTGCAATGGCAACATTGTGCTTGGTGGGGATGGCGCCCAGCCAGACGCCCATGGGGAGGCCAATTTCTCCATGTAATCTGCATGCAACCTACATGGAGAAAATTGCAGAGTGCGCATGACTAGTTGGTCGGCCCCAGAGGTCCGACCAAACAGTCAGGGCCCGCAACATTGGGCTAGCCACTCATGTCCTACCATATTGCAGGACCGCCCGCCCCCAACCAAGCAGTAACATACAATGGTATCTATACCATTTTATGCTACGGCTTCTTGCACTGCGAGGAAGCAGTGGGGCGACGCTCCTCCACCCACAAGGAGCAGCCGCCCCTGATCCCACTGCTGAACATTTAAGAGAATCGCATGAGAGTGGGTGGCAGAAAGGCATCCAAAGGTGAATGGGAGACATAATTCCTCTGTGTGTGCCTGGTAGGGGGCGGGGGGATCGCCAAGGCAGGAAGAAGGGTTGACAGGGGCTGCAACTGCTGCAATGCTTCCACAGGTGCTAACGGAGCAAACAGGTATGTGCCTAGCACTGCAGGAACGGTCAGGGTCTCAGAGCAGTGTCTCTGGGCTGTGCAGCTCCTGCGGGTACACAGTGCAGAGCAGTTATGCTGGTAAGTGGAACTCAGCGAAGTAGAGTGGAGCTTTGGAGGTGCTTTATGGAATCCCACATTATGGAACTCCATGAACTCTACCCACCCCTAAACTCCATGAACTCCATCAACTCCTAACCACATCCCCTCTCTGCCCCTTTCCCAACCTCCTTGCACAGGCTGCTAGAATACTTCAAAATGGCATCACCCAGAAATGACGTACCACGTGTGCTCTAGGGGGGTCCCAGCTCCACCACTTACTGACATCAATACCAGAGCCTTCCCCAGCAAAACATTAAAGAAGCCCCCCTCCTTGTTTGGCTATAGAGGACTGGGGTCCTGCCTCTGTTTAGCGGGCTCGGACAGGCCCTCTTAAAGTTGGCTAGTTGATGCAGAGCAGTCCACCCCACCCCTTTCCTCCTCAGGAGCTGAGTTAAGCACTGTTAATTTCTCCGTTTGTGGGGGGAGGCCTTTGTACCTGCCAATGGAGAGAAAAGTAATTAACCCAGCCAAGCTGGTTGACAATTGCCTTGAACTTTCATCCTGAGCTGAGCCAGACAAATATGGCATTCCTAGATGAGCCAAAGGTTGTACACATATGTCTTAGGACTTTACACAATTGTTCTTTTCACACAAGTTATCCTGTACATAGGTATGACTCTAGGAACTTTAGACCAAGGGGAAGCAGACCATCACTCTAAGGCAGTATTCCCCATAGGTGTATGATGGAGTTTCTCTGCAGACAAGACAGGGAAGCAAACTGACTTTCCATATCTGTGTACACCAACATTATAAGGCCTATACCAGTTAACTACCCAGCCCTGAAGAGTAATTTGTGGAAGGCTACCTGTGTGCAGTTCCTAGGCTGTGCACAACAGGAGACTCCCAAGCGCAGCCCTCACATATGTGCAACTATGTCCACATGTATTTAGCCCAGTGCCACCTACCCTTGCTGTGTCATAGCGGCCTTATCTTAAAAGGCAGACTGGCAGTAAACACGCACAGTCCAATTTACCATGGGTTTACCCAGAATGAGTCACAGGTTATGAGACGTTCCCACAGTAAAAGGTAAAAAACAAAGTGATTAAAAAGCTAAGCAAATCTGGGCAGATTAGATGATCAGAATCACCTTCTCACAGTTAGGTAAGTATTAGTTTTCATTGTTGTTCAATATCTGTTGCCATCAAAGTGGTGATAGGTAGAGAAATGTATTTATAATTTTCTATATATTTTTATAGCAGTCTAGGGAGAATTGCGCATTTTTATAAGTAGCACAGCAATTTGTATGTATTATCGTGCTACTCCGCAGGCATTTTTGTGCATATTTAAATATGTTAAAATAGAACATATACTTTAGTATACAATATTTGTGAAATATAGTGTATTATTGTGTATTTAAACCATTTTTTTAATTGTTTTTAATGTTTTTTCGGTACTAGGGTACTCCTGAGGCAGTACCGGTGTACATTTTTTTTTTAATCTATAGAAACTTATAACAAAAAATCCCTACCTATTACCACTTTAATAAAACTGGTAATAGTTAGGGGGAAAACCCTAATCCTTACAAACTTCTGAAGGTGTAACCCATGATATAGCCAAACTTTACCTAAAAATACCAAGGCTGCCTATAACGTTTTTAAAAGCAGTCATTAGTCAATCACCGAATGACCTGTCATCGCTATGTGTAGCAGTACTTCCGCGAAATAGAGCAAAACTTTGCCATAATACTGCGACAATAGATATCCCTAAGTAAAAATACCTTAAACTTAAAAAATAAATACTCTTCTTACCTGTAGTACCCAAAAGTATCATCTGCACACCATAATGTCTAATCCTACCAGATTTGATGTAAATCTGTTCAGCTATTTTCACACTATGTCCAATACATAAGTTTAAAGGAAAAGACATTTTCGGCAAAACGTGTTTTGGGACCCCTCATGCCCAATATATTGCATTGTCTAATTTGAGAGGGCCGATGATAAATTCTGATTTCCACTGTCAGAAAGGCAATTAATTGGGCTACCCATCATGAAATGAGCTGAGTTCAGAACAAAGCAATGCTTGTACCATGTTTTAACAGTGGAAAGTTAAAATGGTGAATGTATTTGAAGTGCTATATGCTTTAAGAATAGTATCATTGTCGACTTTATGGGAACATTTTGTGTTAGGAAGTAGACCTTATGGAATTTCAAAAGGGGGTTTTTAAAGTGTCTGGGTCTCTCCCTTTTATTGCGTTTATGATGTACTGGTGTGTTAAATTAGTATAGGCTTTTGTAAATATGAGAACGTATGGATGTAAAAACTTATGAGCTTGAAGTATTTGATCACTGCTACATGGAGTTTACACTTTGGGGTCTATTACGATGGCGGGCGGACAAAGTCTGCCACTCATGGTATCGGGAAGTGGGACCGCCCTCTATGTGTGCTGAGGTCCTGCACATACAATTAAGAGGCGCCCGCCACACTGGCGGGTGCATCCCAGATTTTTAACATTGCGGCGGGCGGTGCTTTCAGCAGCACCCGTCACAATGTTAAAAAGGCATTTGTGCATTTGCATGCACAACGTGGCAGGCACCGCGCAGTGCCTTCAACATTGTGCATGCAAATGTAGGGTGGTACCATAGGTATCCCCCATGTGCACCCTCACCCCCCAAACACCCTGGGGGCCCACAACGGGCCCTCACATGCAGACTCCGCATGCCATTCCATGGCGGCAACGCCGCCATGGAAAGACACGTCACCACCTGCATCCTGCTATGGATGGCGGTGTCTTACAGACACAACCACCATAACAATCCCCTTTTCCCCCCGGTCACCTGTCTAAACGGCGGAAAACTGGCAGACGGTCTTTCCTTCCACCGGGGTCCCCCCGCCATTCTAATATGGCGGTGGAAATGGGTGGCGGGGGGGAATATTGGCGGGGGAACGCCACCACCATACGAGCGGTGGCGATCCACCCGACATTATAATAGACCCCTATGTTTTCTTGCTTATATTTATAATTTATGTAATATTGTAACACATGTAAAGGCTATGATTTCTCCCCACAAAAAGGCAATCTAATATAATACAAACACTCTCACATGTTCCAGCTGGACCCACTTTGGTGTGTAGCCTAAAGGGGATCCCTTATGGTGCCTGCCACACTGTGCAGGGATAAACTGCACCTCCCATTCCTTATGAGAGCATGTATTGCAGCCGGTTTACAGCCATAATGCATGCTCCCATAGCGTAATGTAGGAATATAACCGAATAGTGTTCGGTCGCATCCTAATTAGGCGGTTGGGACTGCTGACCAGAGGTCGATAGGTCCCAGGACTGAGACGGTGTTGGGCGGACTGAAGTTTGCCCAACATCGCAATTAGCCCCTAAGTGTCTTGAACGACTATTTGGGCCTTGGTAAAGAGATGTGGTGTTAATCCCGAGGCCCTGGTGAACCTCGTTAGCTGACGCTAGTGTGTCCAGACATGACCTGTTGTCCACCTAACCAACGGAGTCAGCAACACCTCCAGTTGGATTCCTTGATGCATAGCACACCTCGGGCCACAGAGGAGGTAGCCTAATCGTGCCAACCAGAAGATTCCTTTATGGGAGAGGTCATATTGATTTCCATATGACATTTTCCACTTGCATGCTTCTGGGGTGCCCATTCCGACATCTCCACAAGTCCGTCAGAGGGAGGCCAGATCAGACACGGCTAATAAAAATATTTATACATTAAAAATATCGCGCTGAATAGACATGGTATTTGAGATCTACAGTTTACAGGAAACCACTTAATCGTTTCATTCATCCACTTTAGGGATTTGATTTGGCTGTTAGTGATTTCTATTAGGAGATGGATGGCAGGTCGCTCTATCATGAAGTGTTAGGGCTCCCTCAGTTCAGGGCATGGTGTCCCAAGTGGAGTTTAAAGCTCCCCTAGTCTGTTGAGGTGCTTTTTAAAGATCTAAATGAGTGAAAACATGAGTTTACGCAGGTGTAGGCCATTTGTAGTGGATAATTATGCCATTCGGCTTCTGCATGAATATGCTGCATTTTTGCAAATAAATATTTTGTGGTCACTTGTATGTCTTCTTAGTTATTCACCCACATGTCCTGCTGTTTTACCCACAAGGCATTACATAATCATAAACACAAACAGTGTCTATGAGAAGTTTTACAAAGTCTTTTCGCACGACCCTGGTGCCAAGTCTGAAATATTTGAATTTCCCATTCAAGAAGGAGACCAATGTTTCTGTTTGATCTCAGCCAGTTAAGTGGAGTAATATTTTATAAAGGAGGGTGCTCAAAACGTTGCAGAGCTCCCTGCCCGCGTGTAATGTAGAGACAACAGTACAATGACCTCCATCTTTTCTGAGCACTTTAATCACTGAAAGAACAAGGCTTCACTTTGCCTTGCAACAGCGAAACATCTTTCTTTAAAGCAGGCCCTTACCTGATGATGGAGCCCAGCTGGAATTTACCTCTTTCAACTCTTTATTAACCTTGGAACAGGGAGAGGAACTTTGGAAACTGGATGGTACTGCTAATATATTTATGACAGTGCTAAGGCCTTTTTTAATGTTGACTGCCTGTCAAGAGCATCCATTTCAGTGGGTCAATTTAGATTCATACCACTTAATTTAATTACATTTGTACATCTTTCTCTTGGTCGCAGTGGATGACATATTTGGTTGTTTACTGCTTCAAATCACATCAGTAGTTGTAATTTGAATAGCTTTGCAAGATGTGCCCCAGAGCTGGTCAAGGCCACATCACATCAGAGTGATCCCTGCCCCTAACAACTATTATAGTTTTCCGATAGAATATCTTGCATGGTTTTCTGTGAATTCTACGTTATTCTTGCTTAAGACTGAAACACAAGAAACAAAGAGAAGGTGGAAAGTGTGTGGCTAATGGGAGATGAAGAAGTGCTTCATAGCACTTCAATGAAGAACAACGTCTTTAGTTACAATAAGCATACGCAATTTTTGGTTTGGGTTGATGAGCAAACAGATAAAATTAACCCTCAAAGTGACACACTGGATAGTGAAATGATGAGTGCCAAACTCCAGTTTTGACTATTAACAGACACTGATAGAGAAAAAAAATGTTATCATCAGTAATGAGGTAGAGGATAAACTCATTGACCCAGAAAATAAAGAGCGGCCAAAAACATGTGCCGTCACAGGAATGAATCAGGGGCAGTGAGTCGGTTGGCGCACACATTGTCCTCCAGGATTTTTTTAAAACATATTTGCTTCAGTGAGAATCAACACGCTGTGCATAAAGCAATAATATGTTTGCATTTTTGAAGCAGGCTTCTGTAAAAAGAAGAAATTTGAAGAGGTACACGAGAGATACAAGTAGAAGCAGTCCAGGTTGACCGCCACTTCGAAGGTCCAGAAACGACCCACTTTTCATGTGAAACAGCACCCGACCTGCTCTTAACTTCAACAATGGTCTCTATGTGTCGACCGGTAACTCGAAGCTTCACTGCAGCTCCCCAAGTGGTCTTGGGCTCAGAGACGGTAAAATCTTCAGCAGGACAAATCTGGTCCCTGTATCCGACCTATGCTCGATCGTGATCGGCCTGAACTTGTGACTTTGACATGGTCCAGCGCAACCAGATGACCACATATGCAACTTATTACATTTTGGGCTATTCACACTTGAAACTTTACAAAAACTTAACACCAGTTCTATTTATTGGATTTTTGTAATTTTAGAGTCATTTTATTTATTAAAATGTACTCTATTGTTCCATAAATTGGTTTGGGATTTTTTTGGTGCTGTGTTTTTACTTTATGGTTGAGTGCTGCATTAATACTTTACACTTTAGTCTCTAGATTAAGCCTAACTCCTTTCATGCCAAGCTAACAGAGAATTAAGCACTTGTTTATTTAGTGACTTTTGTGTGAACCCTGAAAAGGATTGTATTCATTGATTGGGTCTTCCACTTTTCTCAACCAGTATCAAAGTTTCTTACACAAGATCCCTGAAAGTGCACACAATCAGTGCTTGATTTGTGTCAGTTGTTCCTTATGGGAACCACCAGCAATTATTTTTGGGAATGGGAGACGTTCCTTCATCTCTCTGCAACAGCCCTTATATTCCTGGCCCCTTGATATACCTCCCTCAAAAGAAATATTGTCCAGAGTATTTTTGTTTTTGATTTGTGATTTTGTATCATATGAAAAGTAATTTAGCTTGCGTAGGCATTGCTAATCCAGGTTGAATTTTTCAAGGCGACATTTTTTAAAATGTGAGATCTGTTGCAGTGATGGTGTGATTTTTCAGGAACCATGAGACCTATATGCTTCATTTTGGTGTCTAAAAATAGGTTTTGGGAGTCAAGTTGCCTTATAGAGACATAAAACACCTCCTCATAACAACCCTTCTGACATTTTCCAAAATGTCAGCTCTATAATGATGTGTTTTTGCTATCATGTTGGTAATTTCTTTTAAATATTGTTTGTGTTACAGGTTTCCCATCGATTCAAATTTGCTCTCCTAAATAATGTAAACTGCTTGGACTACTTCAACATAAGGAATTAATGCTTAACGTGATGTTAATTAAGTCCTATCTTTCAATTGAGAATCCTGTTGTATATTGTCTATTTTATGCTAAATTGTTATGGTTTTAATTAACTATACAATAAACTATTTCTACTCCTGATAGACCTCATCAGAAGCGAAGTGTGCTACGTTTACTTACTGCAATGGCTGCTGGCAGACAAACATTCAATCAATCTCATTTTCATTTACCACTGCTTTGCAACTTTGTTTATTGTCTGTCAAAACATAACTGATATAAAAGCCTTTCAGTGAAACACGTATTAGACATTGTTTAAAAACGACCTCAAGTTCCAAGGAAAATAGAAAAATGTATTATTATCGCTTTGGTGGAGAATGTCCTTCGGGTTTATGTTTTACACAACTTCAGTCAAGGTTCATAGCACTTGATCCTGCAAGACATGGCAAGCATGCTGTTAAAACGAATTCGTGGAGAAAAACAATCACTAAATGTATATATACACATCGCACTGTCGTATAGCCAAGGTTTGTGGGAACTGACAAAAGAAATAAATATATGTTTGGTTAGCTGGTAGTAAGGAAAAAAGATTTCCATCTCCTCTTTAGCACATTGTCACGTGCGAGGCATTCACTTTTCAATTTAGAAAGAACATTCTCGATGTTCGAAGCGAGCGGTGACAATACTCGTAATTTAATAAGCGAAGACAAGTTAATAAACACTTTGCTGTATTACAGTAATGAGTGGGAAAGGTATACTCTCTGACACCTGCTGCAATTGCCTGCAAAGCATTGAATTATTTCACGGTTTTATATTTAACTATATAATTTCTGTGCGAGGGGCAAGCATGTCGACAGCCCCAAACCTTTCTACCTGCTAAGATTAAACTTTTGTTGTGGGTTTCTCAGAGGTCTCCAACAGCGGTTGCGTCACTGAGGTTGGTGCCTATGGAACTACCCCTACCCAGAGAGGTAATCTCACATCACTCAACAGATTATTTTTCAGTAAAAAAAAAAACCTCCATCATACTTTCACAACAGGTGTTCTTTCAAAGCCATGGGGCAAAATATCCTTAGTGGGGAGGAGAAAAGGAGGGTGTCGTCTGTATTTGATCCTAAAGCACAGAAGGAGTATATAAAACAGAGGGGCACATTATCAAGGACCGGTGTTAAAATTATCGCCGTTTTATCGGCAGGAGACTGCCGATAAAACGGTGATAATGGGCTTGCTAATACGCCCTTGTTAATTCCCATAGAAGCCCATGTTAACACCAGAACATGGACTTCTATGGCAATTAACAAGGGCGTATTGTCAAGCCCATTATCGCCGTTTTATCAGCAGTTACCTGCCGATAAAACGGCGATAATTTTAACACCGGTCCTTGGTAATATGCCCCATACAGCGGGTAAAATAGCTCAGTGGGCTTAGGAAATTGTATGTGAGAGCATCAGAGAAGAAACAAAGGGGCATATTACCAAGGGCCCTTATCCCCGCTTTAGCGGGACTTTTTGCCGCTAAAGCGGCGATAATTTTCTGGCCCAATTACCAAGCTGTCGCTAACACCAGTTAGCGACAGCTTGTAGGCGATAGCGATCATTTTGGGGCCCACTTTGCATGTCTGTGATATTTATCCCTAATATTATGCAAAGTGGGCGTGCCAAAATGTTAGCGATTGAAAACAGTTGCTAACATCGCTATCGCCTATGATCAACACAGGCGTAGTTTTGGAAATATTCGCGCTAAGCGCAAATATCTCCAAAAGCTAACGCCTGCCCTGACCAGTTCTTAGCCTTGTTATCCAATGGGAGGTGGATAACATGGCTAAGAGCATTGCCACACTAATGCGTGAATATCGCTGTATTGACAGCGATATTCACGCATTTCGCCTGATTTTTATCGCTTTTGAGATAAACCTTGCTAATAGCAAGTTATCTCAGCGATAAAAACAGGTGAAGGGCGGCGATAAAAATATTATCGCTAACCCTATTTAGCGATAAATATCGCTGTAGGTTGATAATATGCCCAAAAAACCCTAGCACAGCCAACTCATCCTTTCATGCTCCTGAAGTTGATGAAATGAGAACAGCTGACTTCGCTGACTTGTATCATTTATGAAAAGTGTTTGTGGACTATGCTAAAAAAAAAATAGTCATTCCAATTAAATTCAACCTTGGCCAGAATATTTTTGCCTCTGTCCTGTCTGAATTCGGATCACCTGGAGAACAAATGTCCTTTTCTGGTAGGGTCATAGCTTTCAGTAGTGACACAGGTTTCATAGTGCCAGGGCGCAGGGGCGTAGGTGCCCAATACACCCCAATTGTAGACGTTTTTTACTGTCACAATAGGGATGACGTGGGGCCACTTTCAGTGCTCTCGTTGGGGCCTGTGGAACCCTTGTTATCCAGCCGTGTTGGCATTGAGGTTAGCTGTCATCAGATGTTTTTTTTTTTAAATGTACAGCAATTAACGGAGAGCCCAATGCTGGTCTAGCTCTGTCGCAAAATATGACATCCCCCATTTGTTGTGGACTGTGGATCACAAGGAAACTATACACGATTCTCCATTAGGCCTCTGACATTACCTCATTGTGCCCTTCCCAACCCCTACCTTCAACCTCCATTTTCTTTTTGAGTAGGAGACATCACTATGCCTTTCCTATTGTCAGGGTTCGTGGGAGCTGTTGTCTTCCTACTTCAGGTCGGTTTAGATGGACTGTTTGTGGAACATATGCTGCTCTAGTATGTCATTGCACCATGAGCATAGCAGATCTGGGTGCACTGTGTGATAAGCAAGCCCTACCACCTCTTTATACCATATTTTGTTCATCTCTAGTTGAGGGATGCAATGTGGCCCTTCTAGGTATATAGGAACATGTACTGCCGGGCCCAGTAATGGTAGATTAAGAGGTCAAGTTCTGTTTTTGGAGAAGCCGGGGTGAATTTGGAAAATCCCAGCACAGGCCTTTTGTGGCTTTTATCTTGGTCTCCTGTCCCCCCCACGCCCCCCACACACACATATACACTTTGATTTCTGAGTCTATTTGAGCAACTAAAGAATGCTGTGGGTTGGTACTGGCATCACCACAGATATATAGTTGAGCCTGGGTGCTAGGGTCATTTTAGTCTGTATTCAGCCCCAGAGTGAGTGAGGTCCAATTCACAAAGAAGTTTTTAGATTTAGCTATCAGAAAATGTAGTTATCCTCTACCTTTTTGTCAAGCCCTGTGTTGATTTGTATGCCAGCATGATTAAGCCATCATGGGTACCACTGCATATCATACCCACTTAGGCTGTGTTTGGTGGTAACACAGGACACTGGTAACACATCGCCTTTCCTCCAAGTAATTCTATATCCAGAGAACCTGGAGAACAGGTTAGTGACAGATCTGACTGTGGGGATTGAAGGTGCAGGTTAATAAGGGCAAGTAAAAGGCCATCCACATAAGTACAACTTGAGTATCAAGCGAGTGCAAATTGCAGATGATAAAGGCTCAAGAGCCAAGTGGAATAATTGGGGTGATAGAAGACAGCCTTCTCTCTGAAAGGCAATCAGCCATGATAGGAATCCTCCCCAGTTGAAATTGAATGGGAAGTTGTACAGGCATTGAACCTTATCAATATAATCACAACCAAGTCCCACTCCTTGAGGGTCCGAAAGAGATAACCTCCGTCTACCCTTGCAAACATCTTCTCACCATCCTGGGAGCGGCCAGTGTTTCCTCCCAGAAGTCTCTACTTTGCCACCGAATATATGGCAGAGTCCTAAGATGGTTCTTGGAAGGTGTGGCTGCATGGGGACTGTGGTCTCTTTTGCAGCTGCGGCCAGTGCAGGCGAGAGCGGTGAGGCAGTGGGGCCGGGTGGGGGGGATTTTGACCGACGACGAAGAGGGAAAATATTTATTTATTTAATTTTCCCTCGCTGTCGTCAGTCTAAATACCCCCCTAACCTGGCCCCACCTTTCTTACCTACACGGGCCACGGCTGCTCTTTTGTTGTGCAGGGCGTATCATCCAAGCAGGGTCTGCACCTCTATCCCTTCCACCTCCAGAGTTGCTGCTCCCAAAGGCTGATGGCTGCCAGGTGCAGGCTCTTCACTGGTGATCGTGCTCATATATGAGGGCTTCACTTTGAGACTATGCCAGTTGCTGTGGAACACAACACCTGAAACTAAGAGTGTGTCTGCTTTGCAGAAGAGCAATACACTTAAAGAGGGGACTCCTTTGAACTGGTCCCAGAACCCCGACAGTGGAGTCAACGGTGTCTGTCTGCAACACAACTATAAAATGGGACGGAAACCTCCCCATGTGGTTCCAGATGTCTTGCTATCTTCAGAGGTATTGCACCGCCGAGTACCAGAGGAATTCCTGGGAGCCAGACAGGTATTGATAAATGTCATTTGGGACTAACTTGCACCAGTGGCTGCCTGGAGGGAGGGAGGGAGGGAGGGAGGAGAGAGAGAGAGAGAGAGAGAGAGAGAGAGAGAGAGAGAGAGAGAGAGAGAGAGAGAGAGAGAGAGAGAGAGAGAGAGAGAGAGAGAGAGATGTAGTAGCTGCAAGTGTAGGAGTGGGTCTTTGTGCATCAATGATCATGGAGAAATCAATATCTTTGCGCTGGTCCCCAGATGGAGAGATATAGTCACAGGTGCTGACCCCAGGGCTGGAGTGAGTCCACACACACCCTCCCATCGTGGCTTAAACCATAACCAGCACACACTGCCAACCAAGGAGAAGGCGAGAGAATGAGAGCATTTGTGGCTTCGAAAGACTGGTTTATTTATTTATTTATTTATATGTTTGTATAGCGCTATGAATAAACTCCCGAAGGAGTATCTCCGCGCTTTTGACACCAGGGATAGAGGAGCTTAAACAGATATCCACAGAAAATATGCTTTATGGCCAGGGAACTAATCTGAAAACCAAAGAATAGATGTTCAGCATAAGCTGAACAAAAAGGTTTTCAGCCTTTTCCTGAATTCAAGATGATTCCTACATAGTTTTAAAGAAAGCGGGAGGGAGTTCCAAAAACTTGGACCCACCACAGACAGGGCCCTGCCTCCTTGTCTAGCTTTAGTAATTTTAGGAATATTCAGCAAAAGCTGTTCACCAGACCTAAGAGTACGGATAGGAGCGTATGGAACAAATTCTTTTGCCAAATACTCTGGTCCCAAGTCATTGAGGCCTTTATGGATTATACAGCCGATCTTAAACTTCACTCGTTGCCGGACTGGCAACCAGTGTAGTGTCTGTAGTAAAGGTCTAGAAGGAGACCTAGGAGGTGCATTAAGCACCAGCCTTGCAGCTGTATTTTGAACCACCTGTAGGCGGTTGAGAACCTCTTCATTAGCTCCTGCCATGAGGCCATTGCAGTAATCAAGACGACTGATAATCAGAGCTTGAACCAGAGTTCTCCTATAAAGGTCAGGGAGGAAAGGAAAAATCCTCCGGAGGAGACCTATTACGTGGAAACATGTTCCCACAGTAATGGAGACATGATGTTTCATAGTCAGCTCCGGTTCAAATCTGACTCCCAGATTCTTGATCACTGCTTTGGGCTCAGGAACTGGTCCCAGATCGAGGGGCCACCAGTCAGGAGACCATTGGACCTTTACATCACCAAAAAGCATTACCTCAGTTTTTCCAACGTTGCATTGGAGGAAATTGGAGGACATCCACCTTGCAACTGCCTTCATTCCATCGGAGAAAGATTGTATTATCTCCGGTGTAAGATGTTTAAAAGGGAAGAGCAGCTGCGTATCATCAGCATATGATACTGGATGGAATCCGTAAGCTCTGGTTACATCTGCCAAAGGGGCCACATAGGTGTTAAACAAAGTAGGGCTCAAACATGAGCCCTGCGGGACCCCCTTGGTGATGTTAACCTCCTCCGACCTAAAATCACCCATGGTGACAGATTGGGTGCGGTTGGAGAGAAAGCTTCTGATCCATTCCAGTGCCATACCACCGATTCCACTCTCAGACAGGCGTTCGATAAGGATGTTGTGAGAGATAGTATCGAACGCTGCCGATAAATCTAGCAGTACCAGGATCACAGAATAACCTTTGTCCTGGTACAGCCGAAGATCGTCTGTTATCGACAGCAAGGCCGTCTCGGTGCTGTATTTTGGCCTAAAACCTGACTGAGATGGATCGAGGCAGCCAGATTGTTCCAAATAGGTGGATAGATGTTTATTTGAATGCTTTTCGGTGATTTTCCCCAAGAATGGTAGAAGGGAAATAGGTCTAAGATTAGACAAATTGGTCCATGGAATTGAAGAATTCTTCCTGATCGGTCTGACAAGAGCTTTTTTCCAGCATTGCTGGACTACTCCAGATGTCAGTGAGAGGTTTACTAGCCTCTGGACATCAGGACCCAGTATGCTCCCTAGTGGACCCATAAGTCTAGCTGGGAGCCGGTCTGCCGGGCTTCCGCTTTTTATTTCCGTAATTAGACTTAGGACCTCACTCAGTGAGATTTCTGGGAATTCATTAAAGGAATGAGACATTATAGCTTTAGTGGCTGACCTATGCATCAAAGTAGAGTGGTCTTGACTACTACCATCAATATTTGTAGTCTCAATTCTCCTGTAGATGGCGTCAATTTTATCAGAGAAGAAACTTGATATGCTATCACAAAGATGTTGTGAAGCCATGTCTGCACTTTCGCAAGCAACAGGCTTCAGGAAGGTATTGACACTCTGGTACAAGGTCTTAGGGTCATTACCAGCTGCCTCTAACTGAGCGGTGATATGGTGTTTGCGAGCAGATCGTATGGCTTTGTGATAGGTTTGAAGAGCCATCCTATAGTTAACCTTGTCCCCTTCCAGATGAGAGGTTCTCCATATCTTCTCAAATTTCCTAGCTGTGCGTTTTAAACTGCGTAAATCTTCTGAATACCAGACTTCATGTTTCTTGGTAGGGCTAGTTTTAAAGGTCCTTATCGGGGCAAGTTGTTCTACAACATCACCGATTGCTAAGTCCCACTTCAAAAGTGCGCTATTAATGTCCTCCGTACATACGACAGGGGGGGAGCGGTATTTTCGCTCAAAGGTGATATTAGTAATTTTATGCCACTGCCTTCGTTTAGATGGAATATGGGCAAGTACAGTGGGTCCCGGAGTACTTATAGGCATGAAAAACTCAAGCAAGAAATGATCTGTCCAAGGGTATTGTTTGGGTATGTTGCATTTGATGCCAGGAAAGTTGGCAATAATCATGTCCAGAGTATGCCCCGCTTGATGTGTGGGTCCACTATTATATTGTTTAAGTCCCAGAAGAGAGATATCAGTCATGAAAGATTGTACCTCCTTATTATTTTCTTCCTCACTGTGAATATTAAAATCCCCAAGTAGTAGGAAATCTTTGTCTGTGCTAATATGTAATGCAATTGCTTCTACCAGCAGCTTGGGCATATTTTTCAGAGGGCCAGGTGGACGGTAAACCAAGGCTCCTTTCCTACTACATTTAGTGGATGAATCAATCCTGAATATCATCATCTCAAAGTCAGTGGTACAACATTGGTCTAAGACAGAGACAGAGATATCGTCTTTGAATACGATTGCTATCCCGCCACCAGTTTTTTTAGGTCTATCCTGTCTGACAAGCTTATAGCCCATTGGTATACCAAGAGTAATAGCGGGGGTGGTGTGAGGTTTAAGCCACGTTTCGGTTAGGAAACATATATCTGGCTTATAGGTGGAAATGAGATCCCAAACCTCTGCTGAATGTTTGACTAAAGATCCTATATTACACAATAGGTAACTACCCCCGTAATTCTGAGTAGTCGTGATATTGTCTAAACCATGTTGGTAAGAAACACTATGCGTTAAAAATTGTGTATGGCAAGACCTACACGAGAAAGGGCCCTCAGGGCAGCAATGGGATAATGGGGAACAATTAGTTGAAAACAACTTAGGGCGTAAGTGGCGTAAGGTGTGTGAGAGATATACCCGCCTGGTACCTATAGTATCACCAGTCGGGAGTGCCATAGCCCCTAGCCACGTCCTGTCGCGGACGGGCGCAGACGGGCTTCTCTCTGGCGCGTCTCAGGCGCTTCGCTGCGCGCGACCGCTGCGCGCTTGCTGTGACGAGGGGGCTAAATACCTCCCAATGTGCAGCAGACTAGAGCGCTAACCGCTCTGTGCTCGCGGAAGTGACCTGGCTCTGCCTGACCCGCCCTCCGCTCAAACGGCACTGGTTGCCGCGTCGGACCGGGGCGGGCAGGACAAGAGATCGAGCACAGGTTAGGTAAGATTGTAAATACCAATTTTATATAGTTGCGTATAGCGCTGCTAGCAATCAGCAATGACTATACACAGTTTTAGAAACACAACACTATTTAAAATACAATTCAATTTTACAGTTTTAAAATCACTTGTAAAATTCACATTTGCAGCGTAAGTCTATTGCTCTCCAACCAAGCGTCAGCGGGTCGGGGAGACACTGCCACCGTCCTCCCTACCGCAAATGC
This sequence comes from Lissotriton helveticus, assembly GCF_964261635.1. Taxonomy (NCBI): domain Eukaryota; kingdom Metazoa; phylum Chordata; class Amphibia; order Caudata; family Salamandridae; genus Lissotriton; species Lissotriton helveticus. The sequence continues at coordinate 1,358,958,347 of NC_136063.1, read as the reverse complement.
CGCCTGCTCCTCGCTGCCTAAATACCTCCCAATGTGCAGCAGACTAGAGCGCTAACCGCTCTGTGCTCGCGGAAGTGACCTGGCTCTGCCTGACCCACCCTCTGCTCAAACGGCACTGGTTGCCGCGTCGGACCGGGGCGGGCAGGACAAGAGATCGAGCACAGGTTAGGTAAGATTGTAAATACCAATTTTATATAGTTGCGTATAGCACTGCTAGCAATCAGCAATGACTATACACAGTTTTAGAAACACAACACTATTTAAAATACAATTCAATTTTACAGTTTTAAAATCACTTGTAAAATTCACATTTGCAGCGTAAGTCTATTGCTCTCCAACCAAGCGTCAGCGGGTTGGGGAGACACTGCCACCGTCCTCCCTACCGCAAATGCCGCCTGCTCCTCGCTGCCTAAATACCTCCCAATGTGCAGCAGACTAGAGCGCTAACCGCTCTGTGCTCGCGGAAGTGACCTGGCTCTGCCTGACCCGCCCTCCGCTCAAACGGCACTGGTTGCCGCGTCGGACCGGGGCGGGCAGGACAAGAGATCGAGCACAGGTTAGGTAAGATTGTAAATACCAATTTTATATAGTTGCGTATAGCGCTGCTAGCAATCAGCAATGACTATACACAGTTTTAGAAACACAACACTATTTAAAATACAATTCAATTTTACAGTTTTAAAATCACTTGTAAAATTCACATTTGCAGCGTAAGTCTATTGCTCTCCAACCAAGCGTCAGCGGGTCGGGGAGACACTGCCACCGTCCTCCCTACCGCCCTGGTTCCAACACCCGATGATCTATGCTGACACTGCCAAAGTGTAGATGATCACCACAGTGGCATTGCTAGAAGTAATACTGCCAGGGGCGATCCCTAAGTTTGCCACCCGGTGCAGGTAAGAGTGGGGAATGGTGGTCAACAGACCACTTGTTCCAGGGGAGGGGGGTTGTAGTCGACAGATAACTTGCCCACCTCTGCCACCCCCAAAAAGAGTGTCCCGTGAGGCGGACCCCCCCTCCAGCTACGCCACTGAATCACCGACAATCAAAAAACCAGCAGCAGTGGAGGGTGGGCTATTAACTTGTTCGAGAAGGGGACTTTTGTTTTGGGCCAGTTCTCCAGATGAAGTATGCAGCTCTGCCCGCTGACCAGATCTGGTCTGCATGGAGTTCACAAACAGCATTGGAGGAGGGTGGGGTCTTTGTACACTCTGCGGAGTGAATGTTTCATGATGAGGACCTCGCTGCACTAATGCTCAATTAAATGCTTGTCAGAAATTGGGACTCTTGTCATTTAGAAAAGTTCCAGTGGGGGTTGCCAGCAGGGCCGGCTTTAACAATGGTGGCGCCCTGCGCAACAATGTTTGTTGGCGCCCCCCCAATGACCGTCTCTGCCATGGATTCCAAAACAGGCACCCTTTAACAGTGCCCCTCAAGTCTCTGTAACCACTGTCTCTCTGATTAATTTAGTTTTACAGCACCACTCATACCAGTGTAAGGTGTCAGAGCACTTTACATTACACACAATTGCAGAGAGACAGTCATATGTGTATAAGTCAGTGTATAGGAAATGTCACCAGATTGGACTACAAGGTGTAGTGTAGGAGTGACATGTCATTGATACTGATAGGCAATATAGTTTAAGACACCCTATAGTGGAAAAGCACAAATTCAGAATTTAAAACGTACGACCATTGTTAGGGGTTCCCTTTAATAATAAGAATAGCTTTCTACCAAAATGACCCCATTTGGGAAGATTAGGATAAGGAAAGGCAGTGCAGAAACATATAGCTCTAACATATACCTACCAGTTTGCATGCAGCTTTTTGATGACAGTTAATAGGTTAATGTTCCATATTAGGATTTTGACTTATAAACTACAAGTAACAAAAAGAGCTATTTTACAGAAGCAGTAACCCACTGACCTATTTGCATTATATGCACTTAGTAATCTGCATGGTACACGTTCTTAGCAGCAGACATTTTAACCCTCAGCGCTACCTTAGGATGAGTCAAAACTTCCACAAGACAAACCTCCAGTCTCTTTCCAGGAAGACGATTAATCACCCGAGTTATCTTTACATTTTAAGTGATGCCTAAAATTTGCTGGAGGCCAGGAACGCGGCAGCAGTTGCATTTAAAATGTTAATATAGTTGCAAAAATGGCGCCCCACCCCAAGTCAGCACCCGATGCAGTGGCACAGATCACTCCGCCTTAGAGCCGGCCCAGGTTGCCAGTGACTGGGGCTCTGAAACACTGGCCTATGAGCCACTACCAGAAGTTTGCTTATACTTTTCATAGTCAACCTGAACCTTGGTGATTATTCTAAGCCCGGTATGATTTTGCCTATTTTCCCTCAATTATCTGTTATTGACCCCTGGGCCCACACGAGCATTAGGTTGTCTGGTATTTTGTTTTGGTATAATAAAGTGCTTTGCTTTTATTAAATACTAGCTTACCCGTCGCGCGTTGCTGCGATCTCTGAAGAAAGGAAATTCAAGGAAACTCGTTATGATAACATTCAATTTACATTGTGTCATTTTTATTGAAACATATTCATTTTAAGATGGAAAACATTTCAAAGTGTTGTTTTAATTTTATTTATTTATTCGAGTGCTTGTGAATACACAATTTTTTGTTTTTCCATCTGGTGCGTTCATCAGTATTCGAAAGATTATGAGGGCCCTGGGGGGCTGATATTTAAAAAATAATTATGCCAGAAACCTTCGCGGGGGTGTACTCAACAATTTCCTAAAGTTTCCTGGCGATCGGATGAATGCTGTTTTAATTCTATTATATTATTCGAGTGCTTGTGGATACACGATTTTTTGTTTTTCCGTCTTGTGCGTACATCAGTTTTCGAAAGATTATGAGGACCCTGGGGGGCCGATATTTAAAAAAAATATATACCAGAAACCTTCGCGGGAGTGTACTCAACAACTTCCCAAAGTTTCATGGCGATTGGATGAATGGTGTTTTAATTCTATTTATTTATTCGAGTGCTTGTGGATACACGACCCTGGGGGGCCGATATTTATAAAACTGTTATGCCAGAAACCTTCTCTGGAGTGTACTCAACAACTTCCCAAAGTTTCATGGCGATCGGATGAATGGTGTAGTAATGCATAAAGGACAATCAGACAGACAGACAGACATACTTTCGTTTTTATATATATAAATAAGCATTTGTTGGCTAATTATCATTGCATACTTTTGGTATCATTTGAGCTCTGAGTAGCTTAGGACTGCTTAGGTCACACCCTTACTTAGAGGATTAAGTGCTAAAAAGGCGTACTCAGCAGTCAGTTTGCAGTGCCATGTGACCACGTGCAGTGCCCCTCTGCCTTTTGGCTTGGTTGTTGCTATAGAAATACCACTTACACAGATACATACCTCAAAGTTTAGACCTTGAGATAGCAGTGGCAGAAGGCTCTACCACCACCCTTGGTGTCCTATTGCCCTAAACAAGTCTGGACACCAACTAACAGAAGAACACGCCAGTAGACAGATGGAAGGAAGAATTAAGGGATGGACCAACAACTAGTTAGTCATACTGAAATCAAATACACAAATGGAAAGAAAATGTATGTAGCTAGACAGATAGATAGATAGATAGATAGATAGATAGACAGACAGACAGACAGACAGACAGACAGACAGACAGACAGACAGACAGACAGACAGATAGATAGATAGATAGATAGATAGATAGATAGATAGATAGATAGATAGATAGATAGATAGATAGATAGATAGATGATAGATAGATAGATAGATAGATAGATAGATAGATAGATAGATAGATTTTTTTATTAAGTATTCTGTGTTCACAATATAGAACAACGCAAATTATTCTGAAACAATTGTGCAGTTCCCATCACAAAAACCTGAACTTGATAAAATCATACATAGACTACAATGAGGTAGATAAGAAAGAATGAAGTAAATGTCATATTGGGCTATTACACACATACGTCCTGTACCATTCTCTAGTGGCTTTACAGGGTTTTGTTTTTTTTTTTTAAGTTTGAAGTTTATTGAAGTATAAAGAAGCAATGACAGAAAATGAAAAAACAATCATATGTTATGAAAAACAAGAAAATTCTCTTACAAAATGGCAGAACCGATTAATAGAACTGTACATAAAAAGAGGATACGTAATAATGCTCATAAACATAAGGAAATGAAGGAACAAGCTGATTACGAAAAACGCATAAGTAATATGAAATAAGCAATTAAAGTAGTTAAATACATTGAAAATTGAAAAATGCATTCACCTCCCTCCCATTGCTTCCATTCGTAATGTGGCTTTACAGGTTTAAACAGCATAAACAATGCATATCTACGGTTTACATATGTCATGCAGCATTAACTGTACACACGTTAGTTCCCCGTTTTGGACCTGTAAGCTAATAAATCAGGTCATTTTAAAGCTGGTGTCGATGGATTTCGGTTGTCTTCACCTCATTACATAAGTCCGTTCGCACAAGCGCTTCAGGCGCTAATATTTATCCAGTGTTCTCATTACGATATAATTGGAGGGATCCCACTGCATAACACACAAGGGAGCCTGGCCCCGTCACCTGCAGGGCTGACAGACCCAATCAGCACTGGCGGCATTGCTGCAGGTGTACCGTGGGCTAACAATGGTTGCTGATGTCGCAGTACGTTGTTCTACAAAAACACATCCTCTGTTTACCTAATGACCACGCATGTGCTCTTGGGTGAAGTTCGTCATATGAACAACGGCGATGACTTATAAGTTAATTATTTATTCTGTTCCAAAACAGCCGGAAGCAACTTTATTGTTTGTCACTTACACGAGAGCACGAACATAAGTGGGATGCTATTTTACAGGATTCCAAAAGGGCTAAAACCTTCAATTACGTTTTTATTCAGATTTAAAATAGGAGAATCCTTAGGTATCAATATGTAATATCAGCAGATAACCTTGTAAATAGACGTGCTGGCCTATACGTGTCCGTAAAGAAGCATCGTTTTTATGTTGCTAACATTTTTCAAAATATAGGTAGGCCACCTTTCAAAATGGACCACTGCATCACTGATTCAGAATCAGAATGCACTTTATTATTTAGTTAATTAAAACCATAAAAATATACCGATAAAACTGAATTAGTTACACTATTAAAATGAGCATAGTAAAAGCTACGGATTTGTAAAGATGCCATAAACAAGTAAGGTATACATGCTGAAAAATGTGAGTTACAATAATGCAGAAGTAAGGGAGAAATAACAAGTGGAACAGGTAGATAACAAATTTGTATGACCTAGTCTGTAAAGTGCTATTGTGCTTGTTCCCTCAGCTTGTGTTTTAATACCAGCTCATACATTAAAACCTTTACTAAGTGACAGTTAAGCTGTGAGTCATTCGATTCGAGGCACTTTATTATTGCCGTTCTGCAAGTACAAATGCCCCTTATGTTGAATAGTTTTTTCAGGGATAAGCGCCGGCATGAGCTTAAAGCCAGACAGATGCATATTAAATGGATGAAGTCCTGTTTTGGAGCTTCACAAGGGGAATATGACTTTGGGCCCTTGTATTTCCAACTTGGTAGGTCTGAGTTTGACGGTGGTGAACCAAAAGGAATGGTTAGGAACTTTGGGCCTCATTTATGAAAAGTGACGCATCGCTGCGTGAAAACAGCGATGCGTCAAATTTCATTGCGCCCTCCTTGCGACAGGCTGGATGAGTCATATTTACAATATCATGCATCATGTCGCAAGGAGTTACAGATATGTCTGTATCTGTAGGCGCAAAAATGACGCATTGCTAGAGTGTGTCAAAAAAGTGACGCAACTTCAGCAATGGGTTATTTAACATGCAAGTCCCATTTCAATGTGCGTGCGTCAGTCTTGCGCCTGCTGTGAGGCAGGTCAAAGATGTTGAGACATTTGCGTCCTAGAAGTGGCGCAGTGAAATCCCATAGATTTCACTGCGTCACTTCTACGAGGCTTACTTGCGTCATAACGCCCACCCTGCATACATTATACCTGGCGCCGGTATAATGTGGCGCAGGGGTTTACAAAGTGACACATCTATCTAGATGCATCACTTTGTAAATATGACGCAACATGGTGCATCTTTTACGCCGCTGGTGCGTCACAGAAAGTGACGCACCGGCGGCGCAAAAGTGACCCAAGGGCTCATAAATAAGCCCCTTTGTCTTTAAATAAGCGGAGTAAGTCAGACCCAGGTATTTTGCCGGTTGCAGTTTTGTGTATGATTTTAGGACCATCCATCCATGTTCTTGCTTGCTTAGTCTGGTTTTATCTTCCATTAGTGAGTGATTTCTTGCACTTTCTTCAATGTTTCTTGAAAGGAAGAGATGGTAGATTCTGTTGCCAGAGACCTGCAGTGTTTGTGAGCTTTAAAGACGATTGTAAATACTTTGGGCCTCATTTATGAGGCCGTGCGTCACTTTTACGCCGCTGGTGCGTCACTTTTTGTGACGCACCAGCAGTGTAAAAAATGTGCCTTGTTGCACCATATTTACAAAGTGAAGCATCTAGGTAGATGCCTCACTTTGTAAACCCCTGCGCTACATTATACCTACGCCAGGTATAATGTATGCAGGGGGGGCGTTCTGACGCAAGAAAGGGTCATAGAAGTGACACAGTGAAATCTAAAGATGTCACTGCGCCACTTCTAGGACACAAATGCGTAAATGTATTATGCCTGCCTCACAGCAGGCGTAAGACTGACGCAGGCCCTTTCACATGGGGCTTGCCCCATGTGAAAGGACACATTGCTGGAGTGGCGTCACTTTTGTGACACACTCCAGCGATGCGTCACTTTTGCGCCATACAGATACGTCAGAAATACTGACGTATCTGTAACTCCTTGCGCCACGATGCGTCATACTGTAAATATGACGCATCATTGGTGTCGCAAGGAGGGCGCAGTGAAAAGTGACGCATTGCTGTTTTCACGCAGCGATGCGTCACTTTTCATAAATGAGGCCCTTTAGTGTAGGCAGACTGGGGGTCATCATGTAGTGCCTTCCAGAGTGCAGTATTAATCGGGATTTTGTTGATTGATCCAAATTTATACCACGTTTTTATCTTTGCGTATCTTCTATGTAGTTGTGACTGCAACCCAAATTCTAGCCAGACCTTTGTCAGTGAAGAATTACGAGGTAGGGATAACACTGTTTTGTATGCACGCATTTGGAGGCTATCCAAAATTGATGTGTCTTTCCCATGCTGGATTTCACTTGCGTTTGCTACCATTGGTAGGAGTTTCACTTTAATAACTGCTAGTAGTGGAGTGAAAGATGGGCCTTTTAAGCTCTTTGCAATTTGACAGAAGGCAAATATTAAACCGTTTCCTTTTTTAAGTTGGTTCTTGTTCTGTTTTTTAAAGGTAAATTGGTTGTCCAAACATTCACCTAGGTATTCATAGCTGCTGACCACTTTAAGGGGCCGATTATGATGGCGGACGGACCTGAGTCCGTCCGCCACCATAGAGAAGGAGGGACCGTCCGCAGGGGCAGCGGCGGTCCCTCCGTGCTAATTAGGATGTGACCGCCACCCTGGCGGTCACATCCTGTATTTTTATCATTGCGGCGGGTGCTGCTTGAAGCAGCACCCGCCGCAATGATAAAAATGTAAGTTGTGCATTTGCATGCACAAAGCGGCAGGCACCTCGCGGTGCCTGCCGCTTTGTGCAGGCAAATGCAACGGGCCCCCAAACACAAATCCGTATGCCTTTACACGGCGGAAATGCCGCCGTGTAAAGGCATATTTCTGCAGACATCCTAATATGGCTGGTGTTGTCTGATAGACACCGCCAGCCATGTTAATGCTTTTCCGCCACGGGCGGAATCCGCCCGCGGCGGAAAAGCGGAGGACAGATAGTAAGACCCACCAGCCATCCTAATATGGCGGTGGGTCTTTCAAGGCTCCGCAGCGGATTTCCCGCATCCTCCGGGCCGGCGGTGTCTTCCGCCGGCCCGGTGGATGCGGGAAATCCGCAATCGTAATAGGCCCCTTAGTATTGTATTGCTGATTTTCAATGGTAGTTGTTTATGAGCGCGTCGGCTTATAATCACAGCTTTTGTTTTTGTGGTGTTTATCTCTAGCATATTAACCTTAGCGTTGTGCCCCAGTTCATTGATTGCCCTTTGTAGGCCTATTCTTGTGTGACTTAGGAGCACTATATTGTCAGCATGTGTGTAATAGGCAGTGTGCCCAAGTGTGGCGGGTGCAAGTTGACCTCGTCTAGCAAAATGGACCACTGCATTACGGGAATTTGTGTATTCCTCCGTTTTTCTCATTGCAGCGATTTTCAGTAATAATAATAATGTATAAGTTCTGCATATTTACAATCTCAATTATATGGGGTTGGTAATACAAGGGGCCTGATTCACAAAGATAAACTCTCACTTTTGTGTACATTTATGAAGTTTTTGCAATTCACAAAGGAATTTTAAGAGAACTATCTTTACAACTATGGAGTCTCCACACTAGTGGAGGAGACTCAGATTCTGATCATAAAAGAGATAAACAGTCATAAAGATATTACTTGTAAAATTCCGTTATGAATTTCAAAACATCGTAAACTTACACAAACGTTTAGCTTTGTGAATCAGGCATTCAATGTACACTATTTGTAGCCCGTCATATCTCCTTCAAGGAAAAAAGAGGCAGGTATTAGTGTTGTGTCCTTTTTAGAACAGAACAAAAAGTTTCACAATCTGTGGTGGCATGACATGTGTGTTACCTCTCCTGAGCTTGGGTGCGGGTAGTGCACAAGTTCTCATATGCAGTGTGTCCTTCCTAAATTATTCTAATGAAGTGCAGCTTCTGCCTGGTGCTTCACTGCTCCAGGACCTGTCTTCTTACTCAGATATCCTTTCTCCAAAGACAAAAGATCCAGGAATATGTCTGCCAGCCAACTATTTATTTTCAGGGGTTACAATCTGTGGGTGTTGGCTGCAATCCCACCACAGGAGACACAAAAGGATCGTAGAGGGGATTAGACTTCTGAACAATTAGGGTCCGACCCGCCTCACTAAGTGACATGGACAAATACTAATTATTAGTGGCTGAGATTAATTGAAGCATTCCAACCATCATGTTTTGCTTTCCCAAAGAGGACATCAGAAGGGCAGTGAGTACAGTTGAGCGTGCCTGGAATGGGTTCCTTGTTCCAGGTGTTAAAAATCGAAGCTTCACTAGATAGACACATCACAAATAAGCAGAAGCTGCTCTGGGCTCGCTCGTTTTCCCATTAAAAGTGGGAGAGACTTGAGAGTTTAGAGTAGACTGCTTTCCTTAGAGCAGGACCAAACCAGATTTCCATGCTGTTGGTTCTTTTCTGAAGTGGTACACTGTTCAAAACTGAATGAAGAAATGCACCACACTCCTCAATGAGTGGCATGGACCAAGAGTAATTATTGAGGGCTTAGATGAGTTCAAGTGTTTCACCCACCACAGGTTTGACTCAAAATGACTCTGCCATTCACAAGTGGAATTGACTAGTAGTAGCAAGGTATCACTTGTCATGCTGGGGCATTTTACTGTCTGGGTTACCACTGCTGCCCATACCCTAATTCCTGTTGTATCTCTACAATGGATGCATGCACCAACTAGGGGAAACAAGGGCAGTTTTATGGGTGAGAAAAAAAAAGACGTGTGTCTCTAATGCAAAAATATTCCTCTGTCCGCGCCCTCTATAGCTGATAGAGGGAATGGGCTACTTATGATGACTTCCTCTAGGACATCCAATTGAGTGAGTGGCAGAGCATCAAGACAAGGTGCATAATCCACCCAGAACAGAAGACAGTTAACTCAGTTGATGCCCAATGCAGCCACAGGGTTGGTGGCCCTAATGGTTACCAGCATGTCTTGTTCACTTAATGTTTTCTTACTGGCAGCCCTCAGGAAACAATGACCCTCACATTTTTGGGTCGTCCCTGCCATCAAGAATCAGTACAATATGGATCAGACCATCCTTGGCCATCACATTCCAGTTGGCCAGGATAGGCCTTGTGTACATTTTACCAACTCTAGGTGTCCTCTGTTCCTGTCTTATCCTGGTGGCTCTTAATTAAGTTGGGGGCCTACTCAGGGATGTGCTCCCCAGCGAACAAAGCACATGCCACAGCAAATGAAGCACCTGCCCCAATAAGGACATAATCTCATGCCTATTGTACAAAACAGACTCTCATCATAATTTTTTTCATTCAGCCAGTCTTTGAACACAATAGTCACTTTATAAGATCATCCATGTGTTGCTACTGGATTTCATACAGTAATTCCAAGTCAACTAGGCCATGCACAGCATTGCCACAAAAGGGCATTAACAATCGCACCAGTGAGCTAGTCATCACAGGACCTACACCATGACTCTTCAAAGAGAGACCCACCATATGTATTTAGTTTTGTGATATATTATTATCCAGAACAATTCTACTCACATTAATTCAATGTGTTCCCACATATATTTAGAAGTTTCCTCAAGTCCAAGTATGTGATTTATATTTTTATGATCCATCTACGTTCACTTCAAATACTAGCAGTGTTGACATTTATGATTTTCTTTCAACATTCCTCTTAAGTTATAGTACAATTCCCGAAGTTTGCCTGTAATGAGATATTAGTTACCAGATGTTCATACTATAGTTTAATGTTTCTACAACCTGAGCGCCATTCTTGGCTATGTGATCTGAATTCAGTCTCTAGGTGATGAACCTTAGGCTCTGTATTAAATTCAGGTAGTGCATCAGTAGACAACGAACTTGGATCATAAAAATCTTGTCACCCAGATATACTCTCATGCAGATCATTGAGGCTCTCAGATATGTTATCACTGTTCTCATTATGCTGGTAAAGACTAAAATGCTTAAGATAAACCAAAGGGAAGACCCACAGGTTCTTAGGTTTGCAGGCCTACTTGAACTATATATTTTTTAATTGGGCTAGAATATTCGAATCCTGATTTTTTCGTCCTTGAGAACCAACTCAACCTTACATTGGAACGAAGGGCATATCTATCACTCGTTCAGCAGTTGCAGTGACAATGAGGCCCGGGCCTTAGGGGCCCATTGAACTCAAATTATGGTTGAATTGTCCTAGCTATATATTGGAAGGGTGGTTGTATTTCACTTGCTTATACCACGGTTCATGACACACATGCTGGGACACTACTCAGAACCTCTCTTGGGAGGTGTTAGAAATTCTAGTTGCCAGGGAAATGCACCCTGTCCAAGCAGGAACCACCATCCTAGTGACGATAAGTTTCAACACACCCTACATTATCCTGTGCTCACCCTCTGGTAGCTTTGCACAGAGCAGTCAGGCTTAACTTAAGAGGCAATGTGTAAAGTATTTGTTCAACACTTCAAATAGTAAAACACAGTGAAAGCATCACAAAAAGACTCCTACCCAGATTAGCAAAATAAAACTAGATTTTATGAATAAAACAAGTCCAAAATGGCAAAAATCCAATAGGTCAAAGTCAAGATACTAATTTGTAAAGATTAAATGTGAAAATAGCGCTTAGAAGAAATAAGTGCCTATGTGGGACATTTAGTCACGCCGTGCCGGGACAAGGTCAAAAGTTCACTCCAACCGCAATGGAGCACGGACCGTGTACAGGGACTCCCAAAGGTTCTCTAAACAAAAGTCCCTTGATCCTTGTCGCAACAGTAAAGATGCGGGGTGCAGCCGTCAGAGTTGATCCCGCAGTCAAGGTGATGACTCAATTTTCTCCATGCAACGATGTTGATGCACTGGTTCTGAAGATGATACACCAGTTCTGTGATGCGAGGGTTCTGAAGCCAATGCACCAAGTTTCTCCACCCAATCGAGAGGATGTCAATCGCCTCTCTGCTGTGGCGGTGATGCAGTGATTTTGATGCAGCAGTTCCGATGTTGATGTGCTGGATCCGAGCACAATGTGCCGGTTCTGTTCCCACAACAGCAGTGATGAGTTAATTCCGCTCTCCCAGCAGAGGATGCATTGGTTCTGTTGAAGCAAGCACCTGGGTCCACATCCAATGGGCCAGGCACAGGAGCAGGGTGAACTACTGTTATATCCCTGAGTCTTCAAATCAGGAGGCTAATCAGCTTGCCATTGGAGTCACTCTGGATTCAAGTGATGTAAGGTCCAGTCTTTACCCAGTCAGAGAGAGCAGCAGGGCAGCAAAGCAAGGAAGCAGTCTTCGAGAGCAGAAGTCCATCAGACTGGTAGTTCTTTAGCACAGCAGTTCTTCTTCCTGGAACAGTGGTTTCAGGTCAAGAAGTGCACTGTCTTGCCAGTAGTGCCTTTAAAGTGTACAGAGCTCATTAATTCTTGCCCTGGCTCCAGACTCACTACCAGGGAGTATGCAGCCCTTTGTGTGGAGACAGAACTCTGCCTATTCATGCGTAAGGGTAAGGCTGTGCCCAGCTCCTTCCTCCATCTTCCCAAGAAGATCCATCAAGTCACACCTAATTTCCCTTTATGTGTGGCTAGCTAGATGGAATACACAAAGTTTAGCTGTCATCCATCCCAGACTGATCAGAAACAGGCTGCAGGCACAACTTCGATGAGTTCATTGATGCACTGGAAAAAGTAAATGACAAAAAGATCATTAAATATCTGAAGACTTTGGTGGGGGAAGGGGTAAAAGAAGTGATAAAGAAAATACCACACTGTGTTGAAGTGACGTACTGTCAAATCAGAGAGGTGCTAAACACCAAGTTCAATTAAATGCCAAATGTTGACTAGGAAAGGTGGAAAGCTGTTGAAACAAAGTATTAGTTTGTAGAAAGATTTGATTTGCTCATCAAGCTTTGCAAGTTCAAGCAAGTTGAAGGTTTTCAAGGATGGGTGGGCGGAATTTGTGAAATTCACTTTCGCAAACTATCGCAAACATATTAAAAATCTCCGCGAACATTCGAAAATATCACGAAGACGCTGACATTTTTTTCCCGCCCGTTCATGCTATTTTCTGCGTGATCGCTTCTCGCGAACGTACCCATGCAGTCACTCATGGGTGCGGCCATCTTGTTTTCACTTGTCCCGCCCGCTCGCGATGCTTACTTCCTGTTCTGGGTCACGCAATGCATGCTCGCGCCCGTTCGCGTTACGTATTTCCAGTTCGGGAACGCTTTTACGTGTTCCCGGCACTTTTTGCGTACTTAGGGAGAAAATATCATGCAAACTTGCACACGTCGTCGCAATGGGCGCGGCCATCTTGTTTTTCACTCTATTGATATTGTTCTGGGGCTTGATTTTCAATCCTCCCTCTATCTTTCCAATCCTTTGTTTCAAGACACTTTTTTAAAAATCCTTTTTATTTATTATCTCTCTGAATATTTTCCTGCTTCTTTATTTTTGGTTTTTGTCGACTTTTTGTGTATTTTTTAGCTACTTTGTCACTCTTTTTCTATTTCCTGGTATTTTCATTTCTTTTACTTACTTTTTAAATTTTATTACCTTTTCTTTCCCGCCCCATCTCACTCTCTCTCTACACCAGAACCATGTCCAAGGGTAGGGCTCGCCGCAGGAGCCAGAGACGCAACCGCCTTCCTTGCGGAAGGCAGCGCCCACAAGGGGTGCAGGCACGGGCCTTATTTGGGGAGGTGAAGTTGGCTGCACTCATTTTCTTTGTGCAGCGCCACCTCCCCTTAATCCTTGCAGCAGGTGGGAGGCCTGGGTCCAGGTACGGGCTCTGGGAACGTTGGCAGCGGTGGGGGAAGGTGCGCAGGGCAGTGTTCCGCTGCTCTGGGGTTCGGCGCACCCAGGCCCAGCTGACGCACCGGTGGTCCGACATCGTGGACCGGGAGCAGGACCTGCTGCACCTACTATGAGTGGACGTCGCGGGTCTTGGTGAGTAACTATTTAATTATTACTACTTTGTGTCTGTTCTTCTGCTCTGTGTTATATAATTATATTGCAAATATCTTTTTTTCCCCCAACCAGTTAGAATGCTGCTGGTTACATTACAGGTTAATTATTACGTTTAAAAGTCTTCTGTGATTGTTATGACACAGGTGCTCTTCTGCGCTACTACTAATCTTACTTGTTTGCAACTTTGCGTTTGCGCTCGCTTAGCGTGATTATGTAAGAGTTTATTTTAGAGAAATTATGTTACGTAATGCTATAGTGACTCTAGTCCTTACTTTGTCCTGTCACTAAGAGATAGGGGCAGATTGATACTTAGGTTCAGTTACTTTGTAGGAGTTTGTAATTTTTTAGTGGTATGCGTGATGCCGCCTCTGTTACGTCACGTGCTGCTAGTACCCTAGTCTTTATTAGAACCTTTTCTAGTTTGTTCAATGAGTGGTAATAGGCTTAGCACTAGCAGAACATCAGCATCAATCAATCCACCACAAATTTGGTGTATACAAAAATGTAGTCATGTATCCTCCATTCGACCATATGCATTGTTGAGGACTAAAAGAAGTGGAAATGCATACTTAATGTACAATTAGCATGCCTGGATTAGGTGGGCTAGGTCAGGTGGTACGTCGTACTTAGGATTAGTTAGTTTTCTGGAATCAGAATGGAAGACTGGATTAGTGTTGATAAATAGTAAGGAATCGGTCCGCGAATCCCCCGATACTACTTGTGGACCAGATGAGATCGGTCAATTTAGTTATTGCAATTGTTGTTTACATAAGTGTTTTTTGACCGTTCTTTAAAAATATTTTATTTGTTTGACACTATCCATCAATGTTTGTCTCTTTCTTCTATCTTTCCTGTTCAGCACCCAGGGGCATGCAAACAGGGGCACAGTCGGAGGGAGAACAACATCAAGGAGGAGGACACCAACGTGGGCTCTTCTGCTGGCTCTAGTAAGCCTTCTTGTTTTTAATAATAATTCTTATTCCATAACTTTTACTGCACCATATTTTCCCGAACTATTGTTTCAGTTTCCTAATGCTATTTTTTACCAACAATTATCCTTCGATCTGTACTGTTTTGAAAATCTTGTTATCCCTGCCTCTGCTATGATGACTCTCTGTACTACTACTACTTTTAGTCTGTCTGTACTGTCGTAGCTAAGCTTGCCCAGTTGGCCACTCTTTATTTAAAAGGTTTTAAATAAAAATCATATTCACCAGTAGCTCTAGCCATTGAGTCCAGTGCTTTGGGTCGACCTCTTATACTACTTCTAGTCTTATTGATCTTGAGTCTTTGTTAATCTTGAGACTTTGACAATTCACACCAACGAATACCCAACCAGATGTATTACTATTTTGATATGATAAGACATACTACTACTGTTGTACGGATATTGCACATACAAAACTTTGCACAAGAAAATAGGATGTTGGTGATGGGAGGTTGTACCTTCCTCACACACCTCAACCAGAAGTTCAGAACCCACCACAATCCCCTGCCCGACTAGTTATAGTAATGTCTTGTCACTATTAGCTCTCCGAACCCTTCCCCCAAGATACCCAACAAGTAGACAACCCAGAACATAACACTCTCAACCTCTCAGTCATGGAAGCAATGCACTTGCACACCCTTCCTTCCACTTGCTCACTCGTGTAAGTTCACACCAAATACCACCAAGTCTATGTAAGTTCAAAATTTTTATTTTGAATTGACAAACTCTGTACGTTGTTCTATAATGCAGCATCAACAGGAAAAACAATAACATTAAAACAATAAACATTGTTACACTTACTTACAGTTGGGAAACAAATCATGATAACTGAACAGTGGTGGAAGCACCACCATCCCCTAGGTAGGAATATAGTTTATATAAATTTATAAATGAAGATTTCTGAGGGAATTCTGGGGACCCTTCACCTTAGAAGAACCTAGTCCTGGTAGTTGTTGCATCATAAGCTCTGCAAAGCTCTGGTTGTTAGAGGGGAATCTTCTGTTTGTAATGCGAAAAATGAAATGGTGTGTTAGTATATTGCAAGCATTTCTCAGCCGTGCCAAAAAGTGTAGCATTTATGGATAAGCATTATGGACTAACAGTACACCAGATCTTCATAAAAAAAGTGGCTTGTTAATGTTTTGGTTGACCTTGTATGCAGCGCTTAGACAGTAGCAGTATGAGGTCATGGAGGCGCAAAGGTGTCTTATACAACAAGCTGCAAGGTAACGTCACACATGCAAAAATAAAAGACACAAAGGTAAAATGGTTGCATGGCTCGGGCTAACTAAGCAAAGGATAGAATGACCCTAGGGACCATATATAACGACTAGTGTCTACTCTACTACTACCTGATTTGTACTAGTGATGTATGTTGCATACTATAACTCATTTTTCAATCTTGCTACTCACCAATAGGGGGAGGTGTATATGATGCCTAAAAAATGTGTAATCTTTTCCAGGCGCACTACCGACCACCATTGCCGGGGCCAGCGGTGAAGGCGATGCGGATGGAGAGGATACGGCAGTTGCCGATGGAGCGGTAGGGGGCGAGCCAGCACCAGTGGTGGGCGGTGGTAAGTTAGATTCATAATCCTTAACTATTGACATTACACTCACTGCAAGGGTGTACTGTATGTATACTGTACTGTTGAGACTTACGGCCCCATAAGGATGGCGGGTGGATTGCCCCCGCTGGGCCGGCAGTAGTCACCGCCGGCCCGGCAGGGGCAAACCTAACCTCCCGCCATCCCTGTAGAAAAGACCCCCCGCCATATTACAATGGCTGGGGGGTCCGTGGCATAAAGAAACCGTCCGCTGATTTTCCACACAGTCGACATGTACACCGGGCGGAAAAGCGTTCAATGTAGTGGTGGTGTCTGAAACACACCGCTTGCGATATAATGTGTATTTTGGAATGCCTTTCTGTGGCGGCAATGCCGCCACGGAAAGGCATGCGGAGTATGCTTGGGGGTCCCGTTGCGGGTCACCATGGAGGGTACCTATGGTACCCCCCTGCCTTACAAAGCACAACGTGACAGGCACCGCGCGGGGGCCTGTCACATTGTGCTTGGACAAGCACAACATGTATTTTTAGCATCACAATGTTAAAAATACGGGATGCGCCCGCCACTGTGGCGGGCGTATCCTAATTGCCCCCACGGGACCCCCGCCCTTATGGCGGGCGGTCCCTTTTAGCGTGAGGATCCTAATGATGACCTAAGTAAGTAAGAGTTGTTGTGAACCTTTGAAGAGTGAAGACGCCATTTAATTGGCATTAGTAAAGGCATTAGGGGCGGGAGTATTGGGTAACCAATGGCCTCATCTATCTCTGTTTTCAACTCCCTTTTGAAAGTTTTATGGAGAAGACTAAAAGTCAGTTCAGATCACCTGGTGTTGAAGTAAAAAGTGAAAGATGGGTAGAAGGAAGAAGGACGGCCGTGATTTAATATATATGACTGACAGAGAGAAGGATACGTGTGATGCAAGCATGCAAATTGCAAAGGTGGCTGATAGTAAAGAATCTGATGCATGGTTGCTTGAATGCCTGAAAAAAATCCTGCAAATGTTAAAGCCCAAGCAAGTGGGAGGATAGATACATACCACAAATGTTATGTTCTGTGCTTTATAGTGCTACCATGCCACTATGTGTATAATTAACTTGTCTTACTGTTTTTCTAAGAGTATATTTTATAATTGTGTTGTTTTTTCTTTTTGATATACAGCTACTCCTTCCAAACCTGATCGGAAGGAGTTGGCTGCCAAGGCATGGTGCCACAAGCTGGAGGCAAACCTGCGAGAATATCGCCGGCTGGTGGTCTCGGAAGAGGAAGAGGCTGGAGCACTTGAAGCCTCCTCCAGTGCCCCGGGCCCCAGCCACCGCTCTCCAGTGGTACGGCGCCACTGTCTGGTGGCCGCCTGCCCCCGCATTTCCATCTCTGGGCCCCCCTCCACTGTGGCTGCAACTGCCGTGCTCTAAAACGCCGCGTCGCCCGACTAGAGGAGCAAATGCATGTCGTCCTCCAATCCCACCACACATAGAGTCCCTGTCTATTGCCCCTTTTTTAATTCTTGTTTTGGTGGGTGGGAATTGGGTGTTGGGGTTTTGGACATTTGGACTTTCTCGTTACGGACATTGGTTGGGGTTAGGGAGGGGGGTGGGTCAGTTTTTGTGTTTTTTTTACATAGTTTATTCTTAATAGGGTTATATTAAATTTATATTTCTACTTTACATGCAATGTTGTTAATGTTTTGTAGGTGGGGTTACTGTTTTACATCACACTGTTTCCTTGCTGGTGCAGATCCGCCCATAGTTAGTGTTTGATTTAAATAATTGGCTGACTGTGTAAGACACAAACAGATAGATGCGACACCCCTCACTGATTGAGTTATCCTACTAGTACTTTCAGTCTCTCTCTTCTAGTCTATGCATTCTTTATCCTGACTCAAAGGGGTGTGGGAATTAATTAAAAACATGTCCATTATTATTATTAATTATTCCACCCCCAAACTTCTCTTACCTTTGCTTGATGTTTAACTTAGGCACAGCGATGGCTGCATGGTGATAATGGTTTCATTTTTCTAACATGCCATGAATGGGGTGGTGGTGATAGTAGTAGTAGTAGACACTGGCAGGGCAGCAGCATCTGCAAAAAAAGAAAATGAGACAGTCAGTAGCCTTTGAGAGACTGTTCGAGGAGTAGTAGAATGAAGTACAGTACAGAACTTACCGAGCAACAATAATATGCAAAAATATTTTACAACAAAACATAATGGTGGTGGGTATAGCCTACTAGACAGAGTTACAAACTATAGTTGTGTCGAGTCACTTGACTAGGCCTACAGTGTAACAGTTAGTGCTGTGTATGAGAATGACAACAAATCCAATCAATGCCTACAATTAATGCAGAGGTATATGTTCCTTTGTTAAATAAAAATCACCTCTAAAATATACTGCTCATGGGTGGGCAAGCAGAAGAAGATCATCGCTCTGCCTTGAAATTGAGGAACTGTTGCTTTTGCCATATCCGCCTCAGCAAGGGTGTGATTAATTATTGGTGTACATTTAATTTAGTCACACCTCAATAAGTCACACAGCCCTGGGGAAGAGGGTTAGGGTTTGGTAAAGGGATGCAACGGGGGCTTTGGGGAAAGGTTTGAAAATGAAACACTGACAGTATGCATGGACAAACACCGAACAACAAACTCTGTAGACTACCATATCCATATCAATATGTTAAGGGAGAAAAAGGAAATGCATGCATGATGATGATTGATAAGGAGACCCGGATTACATGCGCTTCTTGTTGGTACTCGATAGTTTCTCCTGTTTCGGTCGTTACATCGCTCACCACGGGTACGTCTCAATCTAGGAACCCACATGAGAAACCAGTGACTGAAAAAACGGAAATATCGAAAGAGTAGCTGGTAGGAGTAAAAGAATAAATAACTGCATACACAGTCTTCTCTACAAAAAAGAAAAGATTCAACACTAAATCCCCTGAGTAATAAGATTACTCTGGCATGAACGTATGATGGGATGCGAGAATCAGTGAATATAAGGAACATCTAATCCACACACTTAAGAAAAAGGAAACGGTCGTTGGAACTTGATGACCCCAAACAAAAAACTGTCCTGATGAAGGTGTGACCACATCTACGGGCTGCTACACGGAAACGCGTCGACATACTTTTCCATATAGAATCCAGATAAGCCTAGGGGATCCTAGAGATATTTTATTGTACAATACTGGAAGTCCCCATATATCCATACAAAGGCCGCTGGATCAACTAATCTGTAGCAACATTAATTGCTCTATTGAAACTAAGGGGTTCTGTTGTATGTTTTTGTATTGATTTGTGATGTACTGCATGATTACTCTTGTGGACTAAGAAAAATGTATTTTGTTTTTCATCTTTAATGTGTTATATATGTGCATTGCTTTTTACTCTTTATTTTTTAATGTGTTATATATATATGCAACTGTATTGTGTTCTTCTTTTATAAATAACTCTTTTATATTATGAGATGGCTCTATACTAAATGCTTTCAGTAAAATTCAATAGAATTCTTACTGAAATTTTAATGTACAACATTTTTTAAATAAAATAGACTGTGAACGTTATGATCTAGTCTGTGACCAGTGACTCTAAGGATATATTGAGTGCTTATTGTGAGTGAATGTGTTTGGAGCACGATATTTTGGTAGCAGCTCTCTTGTCTACATATCTTTCCAGGGATAGCCCTTTGACTTTCAGTGTTACAAGTACCCTGTTCCCTGGAACTTGTGGGGTCCTCTCTCATATTCTTCATTACTGTGAAAAGCAGATACCTGAAACTTGTATATTCAAATAAGAAGAGTAGAAGACAGTGGTAATGGATTTGTTGTGATTCAAAGTTTGTAAGAGGAACGACAGACACACAAATAAAGGAAAATAAGGGAGGAAGACAGTAAGTGCAATCCTAATTGTCAGGGAAGTATCGCTCATCCTCAAACTCTGCGGGTTCAGCCAGTAGTAGGTAATCATGTGACATACTACTTCCATCACCTGAACCGCTGTCCTCATCTTCCTCTCTTCCTTCATGTATTGTGTAATTCAGTGGTATGAAGTGCTGATTCATTTTGATCATTGTTAACCTCTCCACGTTTTTGGGGCGAGAGACTGGTCCTTCTCACTGTTAAAATGGAACCAGCAGCACTGAAAACATGTTCGGAAGAGACACTTGCGACAGGGCACGCCAGATAGCTTATCGCCAGCCTGCTGAGCAGTGGCCATTCAGCCCTTTTCCTATACCATTACTGCAATGGGTTTTGATCAATGTACACCTCTGTTGGGTCATCCAGATAGGCCTGGACCATCCACTCAATGTTCAGGGGTGCTGCTGCTAACCTTTCGGGCTCTTTTCTCTGTGCATCAGCACTGTGCTTATTAATGCCTAACTGTAAATACCAATCGTGTAACGATTCTACTGGGCCTAATGATCCAATTGTTGTTGCTGTTGTCGATAGTGATGGTGAGTGTTGTGAGCCAAATGCACTGCCCTCAGCCTCCGAAGTTGCACTTGATGCTGCATGCCCTGCTGCAGTACTTCTTGTGGGTTGATCTTGCAGGCTTTTAATTAGCAGCCGTTCATTTTCTAACGTACTTGCTGCCTCATCTATCCAAGTTTTGTAGAGGGCAACATCCATCTCTAAAAAAGGAATGAATGTATTCAGTCCCAATTTTTCTTGTGGATCCAGAATTGTGGCAGAAATGTAATGTTCTTCTGACAAAATCTTATTGTGCACCCTTGTATTTTCAGCTAAGCGACGGGCTAAGCTCTCCACCAAGTCATAGGCTTCCTTTTTTTCATCTACACCTTTGAATGATTCAGACACCTTCTTCAGCTGATGCTCTAGCATTTGCAATAATGGGATAGCTTGGCCCATTGTACATTCCTCCTTGCTGACTTTCACGTGTGAAGACCTCAAAAAGACGAAGCATCTCAGTCAGGCATTTAACTAGGCACTATTTGTCCATCTGAAGGGTCATGCCTTTCACAGTAGCATCCAGTCTTCGCATGACATATTCATTGAGTGGCCTGTACTGCTCAAACATACTATCAAGCATGTAATACGTTGAGTTCCAATGTGTTGCCACCTCCTGGATGAGTGCTTTGACTGGCATCTTATATTCACGTTGAATGATCCTCAGCTGCTTCCGAGGTTTAAAAGAATGGCTGAAATTAGTGCATATTCTTCGGTAGGTGGTCAGTAGGTTGCTGACTATGGGTTCTTTTTTAAGAAAGTCTTGAACTATAATGTTTATGCAGTGCGCCAAACACGGAACCCTGAAATAGGAACCAAGGTCCATGGCCTCAAGTACATTAATGCCATTATCTGTGGCAACAACACCAATACTAAGCCCTCTTAGGCGCAGCCATTCAAAAACCCTGCTGCGAGACTCTTCCAAACTGTTTACAGCTGTATGAAATTTCTCCATGGTGAACATGGCTACAGTTGCATATTTCCGAGTAGATTTAAAAATCTCAGCTGTGTCAACAACACCTTGTTCAGATAGCTTATCTCTAACCCCCACAAAAGAGACCCAGTGTGCATTGATGCACATGTAATCTGTGGCTTGGCAACTGGTCCACATGTCTGTTGTCAGGTGGATATTATAACCATCACTCTGCTGCAAAGCTTGTCCAACCAATTCCAGCACATCATGATGTAGTAAAGGGGGTGGTGATGAACAGAGTGTCTGAACTAAGCAGACCACTCTTACCCAGTCCAAAGATCAGGGCTTGATCCATCATCGTTATTTAGATCACTGCCCCATCCCAGCTCAGAACCTGGCTATATGCAAATTAGTCTGTCCCTGGCCCAGTGCATCATGGGAACAGGGCAGACCAAACTACCAAGTCAATTCTTCACCAGAAAGGATACAAGCTACCGGGGACCGGTTTCTGGCATTTCAGCCTCGTCGGCCCGGCTTGCTTGAATCCTGATGGAGCAGTGAGCAAGGGACTCATGTCTGAGTATACCCTGCCACACCTATAGTGGCCAAAAACTATTCAGAAAAGGGGGTGGTGATGAACAGAGTGTCTGACTTAAGCAGACCACTCTTACCCAGTCCAAAGATCAGGGCTTGATCCATCACCGTTATTTAGCTCACTGCCCCATCCCAGCTCAGAACCTGGCTATATGCAAATTAGTCTGTCCCTGGCCCAGTGCATCATGGGAACAGGGCAGACCAAACAACAATCCAATTCTTCACCAGAAAGGATACAAGCTACCGGGGACCGGTTTCTGGCATTTCAGCCTCGTCGGCCCGGCTTGCTTGAATCCTGATGGAGCAGTGAGCAAGGGACTCATGTCTGAGTATACCCTGCCACACCTATAGTGGCCAAAAACGATTCAGAAAAGGGGGTGGTGATGAACAGAGTGTCTGAATTAAGCAGACCACTCTTACCCAGTCCAAAGATCAGGGTTTGATCCATCACCGTTATTTAGCTCACTGCCCCATCCCAGCTCAGAACCTGGCTATATGCAAATTAGTCTGTCCCTGGCCCAGTGCATCATGGGAACAGGGCAGACCAAACTACCAAGCCAATTCTTCACCAGAAAGGATACAAGCTACCGGGGACCGGTTTCTGGCATTTCAGCCTCGTCGGCCCGGCTTGCTTGAATCCTGATGGAGCAGTGAGCAAGGGACTCATGTCTGAGTATACCCTGCCACACCTATAGTGGCCAAAAACGATTCAGAAAAGGGGGTGGTGATTAACAGAGTGTCTGAATTAAGCAGACCACTCTTACCCAGTCCAAAGATCAGGGCTTGATCCATCACCGTTATTTAGCTCACTGCCCCATCCCAGCTCAGAACCTGGCTATATGCAAATTAGTCTGTCCCTGGCCCAGTGCATCATGGGAACAGGGCAGACCAAACTACCAAGCCAATTCTTCACCAGAAAGGATACAAGCTACCGGGGACCGGTTTCTGGCATTTCAGCCTCGTCGGCCCGGCTTGCTTGAATCCTGATGGAGCAGTGAGCAAGGGACTCATGTCTGAGTATACCCTGCCACACCTATAGTGGCCAAAAACGATTCAGAAAAGGGGGTGGTGATGAACAGAGTGTCTGAATTAAGCAGACCACTCTTACCCAGTCCAAAGATCAGGGCTTGATCCATCACCGTTATTTAGCTCACTGCCCCATCCCAGCTCAGAACCTGGCTATATGCAAATTAGTCTGTCCCTGGCCCAGTGCATCATGGGAACAGGGCAGACCAAACTACCAAGCCAATTCTTCACCAGAAAGGATACAAGCTACCGGGGACCGGTTTCTGGCATTTCAGCCTCGTCGGCCCGGCTTGCTTGAATCCTGATGGAGCAGTGAGCAAGGGACTCATGTCTGAGTATACCCTGCCACACCTATAGTGGCCAAAAACGATTCAGAAAAGGGGGTGGTGATGAACAGAGTGTCTGAATTAAGCAGACCACTCTTAACCAGTCCAAATATCAGGGCTTGATCCATCACCGTTATTTAGCTCACTGCCCCATCCCAGCTCAGAACCTGGCTATATGCAAATTAGTCTGTCCCTGGCCCAGTGCATCATGGGAACAGGGCAGACCAAACTACCAAGCCAATTCTTCACCAGAAAGGATACAAGCTACCGGGGACCGGTTTCTGGCATTTCAGCCTCGTCGGCCCGGCTTGCTTGAATCCTGATGGAGCAGTGAGCAAGGGACTCATGTCTGAGTATACCCTGCCACACCTATAGTGGCCAAAAACGATTCAAAAAAGGGGGTGGTGATGAACAGAGTGTCTGAATTAAGCAGACCACTCTTACCCATTCCAAAGATCAGGGCTTGATCCATCACCGTTATTTAGCTCACTGCCCCATCCCAGTCAAGCAAGCCGGGCCGAAGACGGCTGCAATGCCAGAAACCGGTCCCCGGAAGCTCGTTTCCTTCCCAGTGTAAGAATTGGCTTTTGTAGTCTGGTCTGCCCTGTTCCCATGATGCACTGGGCCAGGGACAGACTAATTTGCATACAGCCAGGTTCTGAAACTGGGATGGTGCAATGAGCTAAAAAACGGTGGTGGATCTAGCCCTGATCTCTTGACTGGGTGAGAGTATTCTGCTTAATTTAGAGACTCTGTCCATCACCACCCCTTGTTGTAAATTATTTTGTCCACCCTAAGCGTGGAAGGGTATACTCAGATGTGAGTCCCTTGCTCATTGCACCATCAGGATTCAAGCAAGCCGGGCCGAAGACGGCTGCAATGCCAGAAACCGGTCCCCGGAAGCTTGTTTCCTTCCCAGTGTAAGAATTGGCTTTTGTAGTCTGGTCTGCCCTGTTCCCATGATGCACTGGGCCAGGGACAGACTAATTTGCATACAGCCAGGTTCTGAAACTGGGATGGTGCAATGAGCTAAAAAACAGTGTTGGATCTAGCCCTGATCTCTTGACTGGGTGAGAGTATTCTGCTTAATTCAGAGACTCTGTCCATCACCACCCCTTGTTGTAAATTATTTTGTCCACCCTAAGCGTGGAAGGGTATACTCAGATGTGAGTCCCTTGCTCATTGCACCATCAGGATTCAAGCAAGCCGGGCCGAAGACGGCTGCAATGCCAGAAACCGGTCCCCGGAAGCTTGTTTCCTTCCCAGTGTAAGAATTGGCTTTTGTAGTCTGGTCTGCCCAGTTCCCATGATGCACTGGGCCAGGGACAGACTAATTTGCATACAGCCAGGTTCTGAAACTGGGATGGTGCAATGAGCTAAAAAACGGTGTTGGATCTAGCCCTGATCTCTTGACTGGGTGAGAGTATTCTGCTTAATTCAGAGACTCTGTCCATCACCACCCCTTGTTGTAAATTATTTTGTCCACCCTAAGCATGGAAGGGTATACTCAGATGTGAGTCCCTTGCTCATTGCACCATCAGGATTCAAGCAAGCCGGGCCGAAGACAGCTTGCAATGCCAGAAACCGGTCCCCGGAAGCTTGTTTCCTTCCCAGTGTAAGAATTGGCTTTTGTAGTCTGGTCTGCCCTGTTCCCATGATGCACTGGGCCAGGGACAGACTAATTTGCATACAGCCAGGTTCTGAAACTGGGATGGTGCAATGAGCTAAAAAACGGTGTTGGATCTAGCCCTGATCTCTTGACTGGGTGAGAGTATTCTGCTTAATTCAGAGACTCTGTCCATCACCACCCCTTGTTGTAAATTATTTTGTCCACCCTAAGCGTGGAAGGGTATACTCAGATGTGAGTCCCTTGCTCATTGCACCATCAGGATTCAAGCAAGCCGGGCCGAAGACGGCTGCAATGCCAGAAACCGGTCCCCGGAAGCTTGTTTCCTTCCCAGTGTAAGAATTGGCTTTTGTAGTCTGGTCTGCCCTGTTCCCATGATGCACTGGGCCAGGGACAGACTAATTTGCATACAGCCAGGTTCTGAAACTGGGATGGTGCAATGAGCTAAAAAACGGTGTTGGATCTAGCCCTGATCTCTTGACTGGGTGAGAGTATTCTGCCTAATTCAGAGACTCTGTCCATCACCACCCCTTGTTGTAAATTATTTTGTCCACCCTAAGCGTGGAAGGGTATACTCAGATGTGAGTCCCTTGCTCATTGCACCATCAGGATTCAAGCAAGCCGGGCCGAAGATGGCTGCAATGCCAGAAACCGGTCCCCGGAAGCTTGTTTCCTTCCCAGTGTAAGAATTGGCTTTTGTAGTCTGGTCTGCCCTGTTCCCATGATGCACTGGGCCAGGGACAGACTAATTTGCATACAGCCAGGTTCTGAAACTGGGATGGTGCAATGAGCTAAAAAACGGTGTTGGATCTAGCTCTGATCTCTTGACTGGGTGAGAGTATTCTGCTTAATTCAGAACTCTGTCCATCACCACCCCTTGTTGTAAATTATTTTGTCCACCCTAAGCGTGGAAGGGTATACTCAGATGTGAGTCCCTTGCTCATTGCACCATCCGGATTCAAGCAAGCCGGGCCGAAGACGGCTGCAATGCCAGAAACCGGTCCCCGGAAGCTTGTTTCCTTCCCAGTGTAAGAATTGGCTTTTGTAGTCTGGTCTGCCCTGTTCCCATGATGCACTGGGCCAGGGACAGACTAATTTGCATACAGCCAGGTTCTGAAACTGGGATGGTGCAATGAGCTAAAAAACGGTGTTGGATCTAGCCCTGATCTCTTGACTGGGTGAGAGTATTCTGCTTAATTCAGAGACTCTGTCCATCACCACCCCTTGTTGTAAATTATTTTGTCCACCCTAAGCGTGGAAGGGTATACTCAGATGTGAGTCCCTTGCTCATTGCACCATCAGGATTCAAGCAAGCCGGGCCGAAGACGGCTGCAATGCCAGAAACCGGTCCCCGGAAGCTTGTTTCCTTCCCAGTGTAAGAATTGGCTTTTGTAGTCTGGTCTGCCCTGTTCCCATGTTGCACTGGGCCAGGGACAGACTAATTTGCATACAGCCAGGTTCTGAAACTGGGATGGTGCAATGAGCTAAAAAACGGTGTTGGATCTAGCCCTGATCTCTTGACTGGTTGAGAGTATTCTGCTTAATTCAGAGACTCTGTCCATCACCACCCCTTGTTGTAAATTATTTTGTCCACCCTAAGCGTGGAAGGGTATACTCAGATGTGAGTCCCTTGCTCATTGCACCATCAGGATTCAAGCAAGCCGGGCCGAAGACGGCTGCAATGCCAGAAACCGGTCCCCGGAAGCTTGTTTCCTTCCCAGTGTAAGAATTGGCTTTTGTAGTCTGGTCTGCCCTGTTCCCATGATGCACTGGGCCAGGGACAGACTAATTTGCATACAGCCAGGTTCTGAAACTGGGATGGTGCAATGAGCTAAAAAACGGTGTTGGATCTAGCTCTGATCTCTTGACTGGGTGAGAGTATTCTGCTTAATTCAGAACTCTGTCCATCACCACCCCTTGTTGTAAATTATTTTGTCCACCCTAAGCGTGGAAGGGTATACTCAGATGTGAGTCCCTTGCTCATTGCACCATCAGGATTCAAGCAAGCCAGGCCGAAGACGGCTGCAATGCCAGAAACCGGTCCCCGGAAGCTTGTTTCCTTCCCAGTGTAAGAATTGGCTTTTGTAGTCTGGTCTGCCCTGTTCCCATGATGCACTGGGCCAGGGACAGACTAATTTGCATACAGCCAGGTTCTGAAACTGGGATGGTGCAATGAGCTAAAAAACGGTGTTGGATCTAGCCCTGATCTCTTGACTGGGTGAGAGTATTCTGCTTAATTCAGAGACTCTGTCCATCACCACCCCTTGTTGTAAATTATTTTGTCCACCCTAAGCGTGGAAGGGTATACTCAGATGTGAGTCCCTTGCTCATTGCACCATCAGGATTCAAGCAAGCCGGGCCGAAGACGGCTGCAATGCCAGAAACCGGTCCCCGGAAGCTTGTTTCCTTCCCAGTGTAAGAATTGGCTTTTGTAGTCTGGTCTGCCCTGTTCCCATGATGCACTGGGCCAGGGACAGACTAATTTGCATACAGCCAGGTTCTGAAACTGGGATGGTGCAATGAGCTAAAAAACGGTGTTGGATCTAGCCCTGATCTCTTGACTGGGTGAGAGTATTCTGCCTAATTCAGAGACTCTGTCCATCACCACCCCTTGTTGTAAATTATTTTGTCCACCCTAAGCGTGGAAGGGTATACTCAGATGAGAGTCCCTTGCTCATTGCACCATCAGGATTCAAGCAAGCCGGGCCGAAGACGGCTGCAATGCCAGAAACCGGTCCCCGGAAGCTTGTTTCCTTCCCAGTGTAAGAATTGGCTTTTGTAGTCTGGTCTGCCCTGTTCCCATGATGCACTGGGCCAGGGACAGACTAATTTGCATACAGCCAGGTTCTGAAACTGGGAAGGTGCAATGAGCTAAAAAACGGTGTTGGATCTAGCCCTGATCTCTTGACTGGGTGAGTGTATTCTGCTTAATTCAGAGACTCTGTCCATCACCACCCCTTGTTGTAAATTATTTTGTCCACCCTAAGCGTGGAAGGGTATACTCAGATGTGAGTCCCTTGCTCATTGCACCATCAGGATTCAAGCAAGCCGGGCCGAAGACGGCTGCAATGCCAGAAACCGGTCCCCGGAAGCTTGTTTCCTTCCCAGTGTAAGAATTGGCTTTTGTAGTCTGGTCTGCCCTGTTCCCATGATGCACTGGGCCAGGGACAGACTAATTTGCATACAGCCAGGTTCTGAAACTGGGATGGTGCAATGTGCTAAAAAACGGTGTTGGATCTAGCCCAGATCTCTTGACTGGGTGAGAGTATTCTGCTTAATTCAGAGACTCTGTCCATCACCACCCCTTGTTGTAAATCATCATGATGTAGTGCCGGAACAGCAATTCTTGCGAAATAGGACCGGCTGGGAACCTTCCATTTAGGGCAGATGGCTGACACAAATTCAAGGAAACACACCCCTTCCACAAATGAAAAAGGGAGAAGGTCCAGTGCTAACATTCTAGCCAGCTTCGCATTGTACAACCGTGCCGTTGGGTGGTTGCGTTGGAACTGCCCTTCCAACCTAGGCATGCTCTCAATGGTAGGCTGGATTACTTTCCTTTGTGGTGCTGTTGTGGCTCACTGGTTAGAGCAGGCAGACCCTGAAGCAGAGGTCAGACCCGGGACCAGGGTTCAATTCCCGACGCGGCAGGGTCTCGAGCTCGAATGTCCACGGACTTGATAATTCTCACTTCGGTGCCTGACCTAATCATGGGTTCACACTCTGCAACTCTGGGCATTAAGCTTGCTTAATCTCCACAACGGCCCCCCGCGGCGGGATGCCTGGCTTTCACCTTGGGGATGCCCTGTAGGGGCTATCTCACAGGGAAAAGCCAGGACGGGTTCCCAAGGCAAAAGCGCTTAGAGACCCCTGGGTTATAAGCGCTATATAAATCCAAACATACATACATACTTAGGCTCAACGACGTAGTTTGTCTCATTGCAGTACTCGGTCCCCTTGGTGTCTCAGGCTGACTCTGAGTATGGCTCTTACTGCGGTGCCACTCAGATGTTACTGAGGTGGATGTGGGTGGTAGCACTGCACTGCTGGGGACAGGGCTATAAATGCCTCCCTCTTCTTCACCTTCCACCGCAATAATATCGTCCCCTGATTCTTCATGCCCAACTTCAATGGGTTGAGTTTTTTTATGTTTTAAGTGAAGTAGGTGAATCTCCCACACAATGGTTTGGTGTATTCTGAGATGACTTGCTTGCCCTCCGGTACCATAGTTTGTATCAAGCTGACCCCGCCAAACACCTTGATGACAAATTGAGCATATAGCAACGTTCTCCTCCTTGGTGCTAACAGAAAAGAAATCCCAAACTGGGGAGGAGATCTGTCTGGCACTGCTGTGTGTGCCACTTTCAATACCAGATGAACTGGAGGATGTGCTTGGAATGTGACTCTGTGCAGCTACAATGTGACTTTTACTACCACTACCTACTGAGATGGTTGAGCTAGATGTAGTAGGTCCCTGCTGGGCCTTTGAAAATATGGCAGCTGGAGGTCGTGGTGGAGTAACCTGTGTCGGTGGTATCCGTGCTACATCCCGCTCAGTAGCACCCTTTCTGGATACGGTAAGAATGTCGGTCTCCATCCCCTTTGGGGCGGGAGTGATGTGTGTGATGACTGGCTCGTCCTCATCAACATTATCCCCCTCTACTACATCTACCTCCATAACTCTAAGTTTTTCTGGAACTTTCCTTTTCAGAAGCATTGTCTTGTGGCGTGCATCACTCTCAGACTGATCTGGTGGCTGCCAAGTGGCATCATGATCATCAGAAGCGGGGCTTGAAAAAGAAGATGATGGACTAAGCCTCTTTTTCCTTGCTGGTGGTCTGGAAGGCAATAGATCTTCCGAAACAGTGGTTTGCTCCACTTTGTCTACAGGAAGCTCGATTTCCTGAAATGCCCCTACGTCAGGAGCAACAAATACTATTGTGGGCTGTTCTTGAGGATGCTGCTGCTGTTCTTGTGGCTGCTGCTGCTGTTCTTGCGGCTGATGCTGTTCTTGCGGCTGCTGCTGCTGTTCTTGCGGCTGCTGATGCTGTTCTTGCGGCTGCTGCTGCTGTTCTTGTGGCTGCTGCTGCTGTTCTTACAGCTGCTGCTGTTGTTCTTGCGGCTGCTGCTGTTGTTCTTGCGGCTGCTGCTGTTGTTGCGGCTGCACACTTATGTGCTGAGTTTCCGCCTGCGTTGATCGTGTACTACTTTACGATATTGACATTTCAACATCGCTGCTCATTAGTAGGCTGGCTACCTCTACGACACTCAAGGGCTTGGGCCTAGGTTGGTGGGGTTGGACCGCTGATGCGGAGGTGCTGCTCCCAGCTTGGTTCCCAGACAATGCTGCTACAGGAGTAACTTTTTTGGTCCCAAAAAAAACATTGGCCGGCACACCAGTCGTGGTTAATAGCACTTCCTTTTTCTGTTCCTTCTTCTCACCTGCAACTTTCTTGGTATTGGACCTGGTACCTTTCTTTGGGGCCATCTTCAGATGTCAGGCAGGACGCAGATGCACAACAAGTTGTTGTCACACGTGGACGTGATGCGCAGCAGGACTTCTGTCTGGCTGGCAGTACAACGGGTGATGATAATGACACCTCCTCCTCTGGCTTTTTGTTGCACCTAAAAGCAAATAAGCCAGGGGAAGAACATCAGTGAAATGTTGCATTTGTTGTTATGGTTCAGTTACTACTGTACTAGTGCAAACAAAAGATATAGTCTAGCCATTTCTGAGACTTTGTCAACAAGGGCTGTGTTGGTGGACGGGGGAACAGTGGCAGTGGTCTAGGTCCACTCACGGTGCAGTTTGTGAACAGTAACCCTTTTTTAAACTTTATTTTAACTTTGGGCACTGTTCTGTTTCTTTTTAAAAATTACATTTTGAGGAAAACACCTTGTGTGAGGAATTGTGTGAAGCACCACGCTTACCTGTACTCGATCTTTTGGTCTCCCTGCCTCGGTCCGACGCGGTGTTTACCGTTGCGCAGAGGGAGGGGGGGACAGAGATTGGTACTTCCAGTTGGGAGGGCAGTGGTCTAGTTGTGGGGAGGGCTGTCGTTTAAAAACAGCTTGGCGGAGCGGGCGCGTTGTGGACGGGGGACAGTGGCAGTGTTCCAGGTCCGCTCGCGGTGCAGTTCGTGAACAGTAAACCCTATTTAAACTTTATTTTAACTCTGGGCACTGCTCTGGTTTTTTTTAAAAATTACATTTTGAGGAAAACACCTTGTGTGAGGAATTGTGTGAAGCACCACGCTTACCTGTACTTGATCTTTTGGTCTCCCTGCCTCGGTCCGACGCGGTGTTTACCGTTGCGCGGAAGGCGGGAGAGACAGAGACAGGTACTTCCAGTTGGGAGGGCAGCGGTCTAGTTGTGGGGAGGGCTCTACTTTAAAATCAACATGACCGTGGGCAGCGCATAGCGGACGCACCGTCGGCTCGCCAAAGGTAAGCCCTTCTGCGCCCGTCCGCGGCCGACCAGGGCTAGGGGCCAGAACCCTTGTCGGATTTGGCCTGAGACGCTACTACAGCCCGAAGAGGCTTTGCGCTCTTTGCCCAACCCTGGATAGAAAATGTAAGCATAGCATTCATGTTGAGGGGGAGAGCTGGCAATGCAGCTACTGCTCTTTCAGGGCAGAAGAACAAGCAAAGACTAGAGAAGGTGGCCATGAACTCAGGCTATCGCTAATCAATTGTAGATCCTTAAGAAAGCACAGATTTGAAATATGTGACTTACTTTTGGAGGGTCAAATAGATGTACTGTTTCTCACTGAGACATGGCTGGATGCTGACTCTCCGCCTGAAATTCTGGAGGCACTCCCTAATGGCTATGGGATCGTGAGAATTGACAGACTGTCAGGCAGGGGAGGGGAATTGCAATTATTTACAAACATGACATTCGATGCTCTCTGGTACCTGCTGACATAGTAGAAGAGGAGGCAGGCCTGTTCACTATCAGTCTGGCAACTAATTACGTCGTGAAGGGGCTACTGATATATAGACCCCCGGGGCCCCATCTGCGATTTATGCCCAGCCTGATCGATTACCTTATTCAACCAGCCTAACGGTACGAAAAGCTATTAGTGCTGGGTGATATGAAATTGCATTTTGATGATGCACTCAGCTCTGGGGCACAAGAGTTGCGCCAGGAACTAGAAGTGTTACAAATATTTTTTAAATCTGAACTTCCCACCCATAAACTGAGGCGCTTGCTTGATCTTATTTTTGCCAACTGGGATGCGCTGGAAATGGAGTCTCCGCTTCCGGTGCTTTGGTCAGATCATTTTCTGATCCCGCTTAGGATCAAGCTGCCCATCTTAAAAACTCAGGAGGGTGCTAAGCCCGGTATAAAAAGAAGTAAGTGGGCTGGCTTTTCGCAGGGGGCTTTTGACCTGGCCTTCTTGAGGGAGGGTCCCCCCTCCGGGCAGGATGTAAATGGGGTGTGTAAAGCTCCCGAGAGACGTATTACTGCTGCTCTTGACTGCACCGCACCTTGGTCTGCTAAAATGTCTATGAACAGACGTAAATCTCCCCCCTGGTTTAGCGAGGAGTTACGTTGCACTAAAACCACCTGCAAACAATTAGAAAGGCGATGGAGGAAAGCCTTCTCAGCCCGCCTGAAAGTAGATTATAAACTTAGCCTTATGAACTACCATTCACTCATTAGGAAGGCGAAGGCAGCCTATTTTAATGATAGGATTCAAACAGCAGAGAACTCTACAAAAGAGCTGTTTAAGATCTTCAAAGAGATTTCTTCCTTGGCTTCCGTTGCAGCTCCCTTCGCTGGCAATCGAGTTGCAGAATATTTTGCAGATAAGGTGGAGAGGATTTACTCTTCTTTTCCCAACTCTGCTCGTGATGGTAAAAGAGTGGAAAAGGAAGCTGTGGATGTGTCTGAAATATAGGGTATTTTTGAATTTGCTGTACCCCTCCAGGACATCCTTAAAAAAATTGCCATTTGTATTAAGTCGGGTTCGCCTAGGGACTCGGCTACCCTGAGGGTGCTGAGGGGTAGCATTGATGCACTAGAGCCTTTTCTGAGACATCTTTTAGAATTGTCTTTTATCTCAGGGGTGGTCCCAGAAATGTGGAAGGAGGCTGTGGTACTTCCCCTACAGAAGAAGCCTCATATTAGCGCTGACCAGCTTGACAATCTGCGTCCCATCTCTCTGCTTCCGTATTTTGAAAAGGTTACGGAAAAGATTGCGAACATTCAGCTTACTGCTCACATTTGTACCAATAACCTTCTTCACTCCTCCCAGTCCGGCTTTCGGGCTATACATTCCATGGAATCTGCCCTGCTGTACTCTACCAAGACCATCCGGAAGTATGTGGACGAAGGACAGACCGCGGCCTTGATTCTTTTAGACTTAAGTGCCGCATTCGACACTGTTGCCCACCATACCCTGCTTTACGATCTGGAGAGAGGGGGTGAAGCTGGCAGAGCATTAAAGTGGATGGAATCCTTCTTATCCGAGCACAGCTTTCAAGTTATGCAGGGAAACTACTACTCTAGAAACATCAAGCTGACCAAGGGAGTGCCTCAGGGCTCTATGTTGAGCCCAACACTGTTCAATCTTTATGTCGCCCCCCTGGCTAAAATCTCAGATAAATATGGAATTAATGCCCTGTCCTATGCTGATGACACCCAGCTGGTGGTCTCTCCGACCCAAGCCCGGGCAGGCGCTGCTTCCAACTTTGTAGCCTGCCCCCAAGAACTGGCTGACTGGATGGCAAACAATTGCCTAAGGCTGAATGGCAGCAAGACCGAGGTGCTGGTGATTGGGAAGGCTCCTTCTTTATGGTCTTCGGCATGGTGGCCCCAGTCATTGGGCTCGACTCCCATACCTTGTGAGCAGGCTAAGAACCTTGGGGTTTGGGTGGATAATAAGCTGTCTTTCGATTACCATACCAGGCGGGTGGCAGGCGCCTGTTTTGGCATCTTGAAGAGACTGCAGAAAACCCTTGACACCCTCCCCACTGTATCTAGGAAGATCCTTGTCCATGCCATGGTAACATCTCGCCTGGACTATGGCAACCTTCTGTTACTGGGTGCAACTGTTAGATGCTTGCAGCACCTACAGGGCATCCAGAATGCAGCAGCAAGATTAGTCCTCATGCTCCCTAAGAGGGCCTCAGCTACTGGTGCGCTGGCTTCTCTGCACTGGCTCCCCATTAGGGAGAGGGTAAAGTTCAAGGCTTTGTGCGTGAGTCATTGGATCTTACAAAGAAAGGGGCCTACATATCTGCACAATTTTCTAACACCCTATGTACCGACCAGACTTTTAAGGTCCGGCGGGAAAGGTAGGGTGCATGTCCCCAAAATTAAGAGTGCCAGGATGGGTGGGCGCTCGTTTCGATACCTGGCTGCCCAGCTATGGAACTTCTTCCTCAGGCACTCCGGTTGGAGCGCTCCGAAATGATCTTTCGGAAAGGTCTGAAGACCCACCTTTTCCCTGCTACTTAATCTGTTTTGTTTGGTAGATGCTGCTGTTCGCTTACTGCCACTGTAGCGCGGGGACACACTGGCCTCAGTGTAACCAGGCGCTTTACAAATGTAACTATTATTATTATTATTATTTATACTACTGTGTACACACACCACACTCTCAGGAAGGATAGGAAAGAGAATAAGAACCACCAAAATAAAAATGTAATGGAAGTGGGGTGGACCCTATTTGCCAATAAATTATTTGAGCATCACATCATTCATGGAGCTGCTGGGGGCAAAGGGGTGGATGGATGGAAGCAGTAAGCCAATAGGAAATCAATGCAGGCCTATATGGCAAAAGCAGGACACTAATAATTCCCACCAGCCACATGGCCAGGCCAAACAACAGAAAGCCCACCCCCAAAAAAACACATTTCCCAACTCAATCCAATGCCATCCATGCCCTAAATGATGTCTAAATTCAACAGACCACACAGAAACACTTGATTAATAAAGATGTGGCTACCTGCTCTGAGCCTACTGGATGAAAGCCGGCCTATTGGCAGACAAGGCCAGACAAGCTTGCAGGCCTAGGCTTCATAATGGCCAGGCCCAACATCAGAAAGCCCACCCCAAAAAAACACATTTCCCAACTCAATCCAATGCCATCCATGCCCTAAATGATGTCTAAATTCAACAGACCACACAGAAACACTTGATTATTAAAGCTGTGGCTACCTGCTCTGAGCATACTGGATGAAAGCAGGCCTGTTGGCAGACAAGGCCAGACAAGCTTGCAGGCCTATGCTTCAAAATGGCCACCAGCCACATGGCCAGACCCAACAACAGAAAGCCCACCCCCAAAAGAACACATTTTCCAACTCAATCCAATGCCATCCAGGCCCTAAATGATGTCTAAATTCAACAGACCACACAGAAACACTTGATTATTAAAGCTGTGGCTACCTGCTCTGAGCCTACTGGATGAAAGCAGGCCTGTTGGCAAACAAGGCCAGACAAGCTTGCAGGCCTAGGCTTCTAAATGGCGACCAGCCACAATGCCAGGCCCAACAACAGAAAGCCCACCCCAAAAAAACACATTTCCCAACTCAATCCAATGCCATTCAGGCCCTAAATGATGCTTCAAAATGAAATACATTAAAAAAACACCTAAGGAACAGTTGCTTCATCATGCACAAACCCATGAGGCCATGACTAGCTCGGAGCCTACTACTGATTACTACTACCCACAACATTAAAAAAAAAATGAATGATAGTTACCAAAATTAAATTGTAGTTGCAACAACTGCAATGCCCACAATCAAACAGACAAAACAACCACTTACTTGTGAAATATCCAATTAAAAAATCCTCAAATCCAATTGTAATGATGCAGCAGACAAACAGAGTGATCTTCCCAGCTCAAAATACAAAGGCAGAATAAGCAGGAGTAGGACAAAGCACTGGGAGGAGCCTGCTGGACAGGAAAAGGAAGCTGGAGATTCTTTGGCACTTCCTCTCTCTCCCTCCATTTTAAAAAAAGACTCCTTGCACAAAAAAGGACAGCCAAATGTCAATCTGAGGAGTTTTCCTCATCCAAAACATCATTTGCAATTGAAAATGTACATGTTCGAGTTCTCGAGCTTCACATTACTTCCGCCAGAAGTCGATGGCGTGTCCAATATGACGTGTTCGCGTTCTCTCGCTCCCTGTTGTGTTGGATATGACGTGTTCGGGTTCTCTCGCTCCTTGTCGCGTTTGATATGACGTGTATGCGTCCTCGCGGTGGAGAATGACGTGTCCATGTTCTCTCGCTCCTTGCAGCGTTCAATATGACGTGATCGTGTCCTCACGCTCTTGCTCGCGGTGGAGAATGACGTGTTTGAGATCTCATACTCTCGGGGTGCATGATCGCGAGATGAATGACGTGATCGCGGGCACGAACTCTTGCAAGATTGTGCAAAATGGCTACCAACAATCCAACATCTCGTGGAGCACGTGACCGGATCGGGAAAACTTGTCGGCGAACGCGGGGATCCAGGTAAAGCGATCGTGTGCGCGAGAACGTATTTTTACAGCGCCAGCATGAAAAAAAATTCCGGTACGCTGCGGATCGCGGAAATGTTGGAATTTTCGCTCTCTCTGCGGAACGCGAAAATGTCAAATTATCGCAATTTCCATGAGCGGATCGGAATTTGACGCTCACCTGTTGCTGTTTTGGAAAATAGAAAGGAGTACTGGACTGCGAGCACGTTGGAGTCGCTCTTCCTGCTGTTTTAATACTCCACTTCTCGCGGAACCCGCTCCGCGGGTCCCGCATCGTCTGTTGTCATCTTGGACTGCGCTGTCAGAAGTGCGCTGTGCTACGAAGCTAAAGCGTCTTTTAAACATTACTGATTGAACTCCTGGGGCGGTGGTGAGTGCAGGGCTGCGAGCGAGGGCAGGGGCAGGACTACTAGTCCCAGGAGCGCCTGACCCTCGGCATTTCCATCAGCTGACCCGCTCTCCCTGCCGGCTCCTCCCCCGCCTCAGCGCAGTTAAAAACCAGCGTGTCAGTTTCCCTGATTGGATTGCTCACCTGTTGCTGTTTTGGAAAATAGAAAGGAGTACTGGACTGCGAGCACGTTGGAGTCGCTCTTCCTGCTGTTTTAATACTCCACTTCTCGCGGAACCCGCTCCGCGGGTGTTATCCTCTCCGTCCTCAGGATCAGCTTGTAGTACACATAGGCCACCTCCAGATCTATCCAAGCCCTGAATGCTATTAAAGCCGTGGGCCAAAGAAGGATCAGGTGAGGGCAAAATAATAAACAAAAGGGAGGAAAGGAAGGGGACTGCTGGGAGGGAGAGCTGTGAAGACAGAAAAGAAACCAATGATTGATGGGTCTCAATTCTAGTAAAGTGTTTTTCCACAAAACTACTATTAAGCTAAACTGTGCTATACCTGTATCAGGAAGGTGAACCGTACTAACACAGGAGATGCTCCTCTGCCATG
The DNA here is from genome assembly GCF_964261635.1 of Lissotriton helveticus. Classification (NCBI taxonomy): domain Eukaryota; kingdom Metazoa; phylum Chordata; class Amphibia; order Caudata; family Salamandridae; genus Lissotriton; species Lissotriton helveticus. Next base: position 1,358,920,560 of record NC_136063.1, on the reverse strand, counting down.
TAGAGTACAAACATATAGCCTGTGATTGCCTTCCCCTGTGAACATAGAAACCCACTATTGAAATCACCCGTACTACCAATGCATTTGAATGTTGTATACTGGCAAGTAAGAATGCTACATACCCTAATCTCTTTCCCTTAGAGTCCTGAAGGAAGTAAACAGAGTTCTAAGCAATGCAGCGTAAGTTACTCAGTATCTCCCATGAACAAAAAATAATAAGGGTTACGTCACCCAGAAGAAATGCAAATAAGGTTACCTTAAGGAAGTCGTTATCAGGTGGATGAATAGACCCTTCGTCCACCCTGGGACTTATCTTAGTAAATCCTCTGCAATAGCCGGTGCAAGAAGGCTGTCCAACAGAGGATTTATGGCCATGTATACAACGCAACTAATCTGTTTCCTCCGCAATAGCCGGTGCAAGAAGGCTCGCCAACGGAGGAAACGTCAGAACCAGCGAATGAATGCTCACTCACGGAGACACGGAAGCCGACTAGTCGGCACAAGAAAGTCTGCCCTCCGCAATAGCCGGTGAAAGAAGGCTCTCCAACGGAGGACAGAGACGAACAAGGAAAGTCGGAAACAATGTACTAGACAGGAACCGCAAAGCTGGTAGACACAGGAGCGCAGGAAACGCCAATTCGTACGGTCGTCTGGGAACGCCAGGAACAACAAGCCAGAATATCCGACAGCAGCTGCAGGAAACGGATTCTACTTATACCCCGCCTCCCAGCCGCTAAGCCTTCTGGTATATGTAGTCATTCATGCCGACCCCATCATCACAAGAGGCGCGACGGAATCTGACAGTACATCCCCCTCCCCTCACCTGGAGCGCCGAAGGGGCCCGGGGCGGTCAGGAAACCGGCGATGAAAATCCGCCACCAGGCGAGGAGCATGAACCCCAGAAGCAGGCTCCCACGAGTTTTCTTCGGGGCCGTACCCCTTCCAAGCCACCAGGTATCGAAGGCCACGGCCCCGCCACCTGGAGTCCAGAATACACTCCACCTCGTACTCCAAGCCGTCAGGGACCAACAGAGGGGGAGGGAGACGTCGCACCACCGCAGCAGCAGGCTTGAGCAGGGACACATGGAAAACAGGATGTATACGTAGATGTCTCGGCAACACCAGCCTCACTGCCACCTGATTGATACGTTGCACCACCCGAAACGGGCCAATGAAGCGAGGGTTAAACACACTGTAACGCCTGAATCTGAGGTTCCGGGTGGACAGCCATACCCAGTCACCCACCTGATACACAGGACCCTGACGGCGTCTTTTGTCAGCCGATTTCTTATAAGCCAGCTTTGATGCTTTCAGGGAGTCCTGCACCTGCTCCAGCACCAACTTCAGCCGGGAAACCCTCCTGGCCGCATCAGGCACCGTCACCTCAGGGGAAGGGTGAGCAAACGGAAGAAACCGAGGATGATGTCCGTAAGTACAAAAAAAAGGCGATACTCGCGTGGCAGAATGGGTCGCATTGTTGTATGCCACTTCCGCGAGCCATAGATGCTCCACCCAGTTGTTCTTACCCTGAGACACATAGCACCGTAAAAACTGTTTTAACGTCTGGTTGAGACGCTCAGTCTGACCATCAGTTTGCGGATGGAAGCTTGTAGACAGAGCCGTTTCAATATGAAGAGAGGAGCACCATGCCCTCCAGAACCTAGCGGTAAATTGAGAGCCCCTGTCAGACACTATGACTTTGGGTACACCGTGCAGGCGCACCACATGGACCATAAGAAGCTGTGCCAATTGACCCGCTGTAGGTACTTGAGGACAAGCAATAAAATGCCCCATCTTTGTCAGATAGTCAATGACAACCAATACTGCTGTACAACCCTGATCTCTGGGTAGACCTACCACGAAGTCCAATGATATTCGTTCCCAAGGAGTAGAAGGGGTAGGCATGGGCTGTAAAAGCCCTGCAGGACGACGATGATCAGATTTGGCACGGGCACAAACATCACACCCCGACACCCATTTCCGTATATCGTCCTTTATCGTGGGCCACCAACATCTACGCTGGATTAGATCCACAGTCTTATCCACCCCCACATGTCCAGCACTGGGTGAAGAGTGACACCAAGAGAACATTTGTTTCCGCAAGGATTCAGTGGGTAGGAGCATTCGCCCTTGATTGATCGGAAAGCCGTGACTTATGTGCCATTCAGGATGTGACTGTAACCATCTCTTCCATGGGTCCGTTCTGATTCCATATCTTATGCCCTGCAAAAAGGCATCAGGTTGAATGCCACAAACCACCTTGACAGGATCCACTATCGGAGCTTCTGTTCCAACCCCCGAGGATTTTGTGAATGACTGACGGGATAAGGCATCCGCCTTTCTATTGTCCACTCCAGGCCTGAAAGTTATAACAAAATGAAACTCCGAAAAGAAAAGCATCCACCTCAGTTGTCTAGGGGATAGATGCCTGGCCGCTGCCATAAACTGCAGATTACGGTGATCGGTGTAAACCGTCACCGTATGCTTCGCTCCCATGAGGAAATGCCTCCATTCCGTGAAGGCATGTTTGATGGCCAAGAGTTCTTTTTCGGCTATGCAGTAGTTGAGTTCAGCCCCCGTAAGTTTACGTGACATGAAAGCCACGGGATGCAAAAGGCCTGTGGATTCATCTCGCTGTGAAAGAATGGCTCCGGTAGCTACCTCTGAGGCGTCCGCCTCGACTATAAATGGAACGTCTGTATTGGGGTGCTTCAGTATTGGAGCGGTGACAAATGCTTCCTTTAAAGTTACAAACGCCTCCTGGGCTGTCTCATCCCACCCAAACCCTTGGTCTTTTTTCAACAGTCTGGTTATGGGAGCCACTACCTTCGAGAACTGGTTGATAAAACGTCTGTAGAAATTGGCGAATCCTAGAAAACATTGAACATCCTTGATGTTTCTAGGAATCGGCCAGTCTCGAACTGCTTGAATCTTCCTCTCCGCCATTTCCTGCCCCAAGGGGGTAAGCATAACCCCCAAAAACTCTACAGTAGTGACATGAAAGTCACATTTGGACAGTTTGCAGTAGAGATGATTGTTCTGTAGGATCCTCAGGACAGATTGGACGTGCTGTACATGCATGTCTTCCGATTCAGAATATATGAGGATATCGTCTATGTACACAATGACGTGTTTGTCCAATATTTCCCTCAACACCTCGTTAAGGAAAAACTGGAAGGCAGCAGGGGCGTTGCATAGCCCAAAGGGCATGACCAGGTATTCGAATAACCCATACCTGGTCTGGAAGGCCGTCTTCCATTCGTCCCCTGCTCTCATTCTTACGAGATGGTATGCTCCCTTTAGGTCTAGTTTGGTGAACACTTTAGCCTTTTTCACCTGTTCCAATAAGACATTGATTAACGGTAAAGGGTATCTGTTCTTTATTGTTACCGCGTTAAGGGCTCGAAAGTCTACACAGGCTCTTAATTCCCCGTTGGCCTTGGGGATGAAGAACAACGGGGACGCTGCTGGTGATCGTGAGGGGCGTATAAACCCCAACCCTAACAGTTTGTCTAAATACTTTCTCAAGTAAGCATTTTCTGGCTCTGTCAACGCATACAGCCTGCCCTTGGGAATCACTGCCCCAGGAATTAATTCGATCTGGCAGTCGTATGGCCTATGTGGGGGCAACTCCTCAGCTCGTACTTCGTCAAAAACTCCTTCGAAGTCCTGATATACCGCTGGGAGTGTAACCGCTTTTTCTGCGGCGGTGGCTATGTGATCCCCACATGCCAAAGCAAACGAAGGACATTGTGCATATTTAAAACAATGCTCTTCGCAATAAGCAGAATTCATCACTATTGTGTCTGTTTCCCAGTTAACTTCCGGGTTGTGTCTCTTCAACCAAGGAATGCCTAGGATCACCCCATACTGCGGTGCCTTGATTATGCTGAAAGAAACCCTTTCTCTGTGATACCCAAACCTCATCTCTGTCAGAGCTGTTTGATAACTTATGGGTCCGGTGTTCAGTTTCCTGCCATCCACTGCGAATACATCGGTACCGTCTTCCTTAGGGATCAGAGGTATGCCTATTCTTTCTGCTTCCTTCATGTCCATAAAGAAACCCGTAGCCCCAGAATCCACCATAGCCTGCGTATGCACCTCCATCATGCCAATCATCAAAATTATCTTGATGAACAAATGTTGCGCTCCCACTACCGTATTCAACATTGAAGGGATAACGACATGACTCCAGGGAACCCCTTCATCAACCCCAGAGCCCTTCAGTTTTCCGCCGGTTTCTCTGTGGCCGCGGACACCCCCCTATTCATGCGATACTTGGCAACTTTGGGTTTAACAGGGCATTCTCTAACAAAATGGCCTTTTTTGCCACAGTAAAGACAAAGACCGAACTTACGCCTCTGTTCCTTTTCGGTGGCGGTTAAGGCCGCACGGACCGCTCCTATGTCCATAGGCTCTGAAGAGGCGTGAGATACCGTACTATCAGGGGTCTTTACCGCCACAGAAGAAGGGATTGACCTGGTCTTAGCCCCGCTACCTCCTTTACGATTCTTCATCCTGTGGTCCAACCGTAACACCAAATTGATCAAATCCTCACAGGACTCAGGCTGGGGGTCTATTTGAGCTATGATGTCTTGCATTTCCTCAGTTAAGCCCTGATGAAAGATTGATGCCTGTTTGGCTTCAGGCCACTTGGTTTCAGCAACTAGACGTCTGAAATGGTTTAAATAAGTAACCAAATCTTGATTCCCCTGACGTAGACCTAGGAGTTCTTTGTCCGCCATATATGTATCGGCCCTTCTATCGAATACTTTTGTGAACTCTGCTTGGAAAACATCCCAGTCATGCAGCATAGGATCGTTTCTCTGTACTATTGGAACAGCCCATTGAGCCGCGTCCCCTATTAAATATGAGATGACGAATGCAACCTTAGACTGATTGGTGGGGAATGACCTGGGTTTGCATGAAAAATGCATTGTGACTTGTGTCAAAAACACTTGCACCGATCCAGCATCTCCGTTAAATCGTTCTGGATGTGCTAACGGTATGTTAGGGGGAATTTCTACCACTACTGAACCTGCTGTACCCGACCCTGACGCCCCAGCACTAAACGGGTTTTTCTGTATGTTGTCTAACCGGTTCCTTAACTCGGTGCTTTCTTGTCTGGATGCAATTAACTCAGATTGCACCAAAACTAAAGCAGCCATCACCTCGTCCAGAGTAGCCATTGCCCCAAACTGATCGGGAGGAGATTAATACGAGGGTCGGATATTCTGTTATCCTTTCCGTCCTCAGGATCAGCTTGTAGTACACATAGGCCACCTCCAGATCTATCCAAGCCCCGAATGCTATTAAAGCCGTGGGCCAAAGAAGGATCAGGTGAGGGCAAAATAATAAACAAAAGGGAGGAAAGGAAGGGGACTGCTGGGAGGGAGAGCTGTGAAGACAGAAAAGAAACCAATGATTGATGGGTCTCAATTCTAGTAAAGTGTTTTTCCACAAAACTACTATTAAGCTAAACTGTGCTATACCTGTATCAGGAAGGTGAACCGTACTAACACAGGAGATGCTCCTCTGCCATGTAGAGTACAAACATATAGCCTGTGATTGCCTTCCCCTGTGAACATAGAAACCCACTATTGAAATCACCCGTACTACCAATGCATTTGAATGTTGTATACTGGCAAGTCAGAATGCTACATACCCTAATCTCTTTCCCTTAGAGTCCTGAAGGAAGTAAACAGAGTTCTAAGCAATGCAGCGTAAGTTACTCAGTATCTCCCATGAACAAAAAATAATAAGGGTTACGTCACCCAGAAGAAATGCAAATAAGGTTACCTTAAGGAAGTCGTTATCAGGTGGATGAATAGACCCTTCGTCCACCCTGGGACTTATCTTAGTAAATCCTCTGCAATAGCCGGTGCAAGAAGGCTGTCCAACAGAGGATTTATGGCCATGTATACAACGCAACTAATCTGTTTCCTCCGCAATAGCCGGTGCAAGAAGGCTCGCCAACGGAGGAAACGTCAGAACCAGCGAATGAATGCTCACTCACGGAGACACGGAAGCCGACTAGTCGGCACAAGAAAGTCTGCCCTCCGCAATAGCCAGTGAAAGAAGGCTCTCCAACGGAGGACAGAGACGAACAAGGAAAGTCGGAAACAACGTACTAGACAGGAACCGCAAAGCTGGTAGACACAGGAGCGCAGGAAACGCCAATTCGTACGGTCGTCTGGGAACGCCAGGAACAACAAGCCAGAATATCCGACAGCAGCTGCAGGAAACGGATTCTACTTATACCCCGCCTCCCAGCCGCTAAGCCTTCTGGTATATGTAGTCATTCATGCCGACCCCATCATCACAAGAGGCGCGACGGAATCTGACAGCGGGTCCCGCATCGTCTGTTGTCATCTTGGACTGCGCTGTCAGAAGTGCGCTGTGCTACGAAGCTAAAGCGTCTTTTAAACATTACTGATTGAACTCCTGGGGCGGTGGTGAGTGCAGGGCTGCGAGCGAGGGCAGGGGCAGGACTACTAGTCCCAGGAGCGCCTGACCCTCGGCATTTCCATCAGCTGACCCGCTCTCCCTGCCGGCTCCTCCCCCGCCTCAGCGCAGTTAAAAACCAGCGTGTCAGTTTCCCTGATTGGATTGCTCACCTGTTGCTGTTTTGGAAAATAGAAAGGAGTACTGGACTGCGAGCAGGTTGGAGTCGCTCTTCCTGCTGTTTTAATACTCCACTTCTCGCGGAACCCGCTCCGCGGGTCCCGCATCGTCTGTTGTCATCTTGGACTGCGCTGTCAGAAGTGCGCTGTGCTACGAAGCTAAAGCGTCTTTTAAACATTACTGATTGAACTCCTGGGGCGGTGGTGAGTGCAGGGCTGCGAGCGAGGGCAGGGGCAGGACTACTAGTCCCAGGAGCGCCTGACCCTCGGCATTTCCATCAGCTGACCCGCTCTCCCTGCCGGCTCCTCCCCCGCCTCAGCGCAGTTATAAATCTCCCACTTGGTACCGCAACGCGGGAGCGCGCGGGAGCGCGCCGGGCGAAGCCCGGGACAAGGGCGGGACCGTCTGAGGCCGTCAGAGGCTGAAGTAGGCTGGGCTGGGCCCTCTCCCTTTGATCCTTGGTATCATTTTGTTTGACATTCCTTTACAGGCTTGTAGTGTACCTTTAGGGAGTTTGATCAATTTTATCCTGTGTAATCTTTTCTCATGACGGCTAAAAAACTGCGTTCTGGTCGTGTTCTAGTAGGGAAATCTGGGTCTAAAACGAAATCTAACCCTTTACGCAACAAAATTACGTCCTCTATGCAACTTAAAGGCCAGTGTCAGCTTTTCAACTTATGGGATAAAGGGAAAGACAAGTCGTTTGAGTCACAGCCCCCAAGCGTGGTTCCAGATTATAACGCTCCGGAGTCTGTTAATATGGTTATTAACGTTTCCTCTACCCTGAGTTTGGTTCCTAGTCAATCTCTATTAATACCTGCTAGCCCCGTAATAGTAAGGGGTTTGCCTTTGACTTCAAACGACTTGCAATTGAGACCGAATTCTCCTTCTGAGTCTTCGGGTAGTAAGGTTTTGAAACCCGATAGTACTGTTCTTCCTCAAGCGTCCCTCATGGAAGTTCCCAAAGTTATAGTGAACACTAGTCCTCTGTCAGTTTTGCCAGTTAATCCGCCCGTCCTAGAAAGGGATTTTACATTACCTGACATCGATTTAACAGCTCATAAGGATCGGATGACAGCCTTACAGGGGAAATCTAGGGGTATCCCAAATTCAAATGAAGTTATATCCATTTCAAGTGCGGGTCCACTAAGTAGTACACCCTCTAATAAATTAGATTTTTCCCTTGCTCAATTAAACTTTACCTCTTGTTCTGGCCCTATTTTGAACAACTTAGCTGAGGGGTCTCCAAGTATTGATGGGAAGTTAATTTCTAATTCATTATTCTCTTTGGAATCTATTTTATCTTCGATTCTGAGCCTACTTGAAAAATTTGTGGGAGGTTCTGAGTGCATTTTTGACACGGTAACTCAAATTTTAAAAGTTCTTTTGCAAAATAAGAATGGAGCAGTGTCTGATTGCCCTCCAACGTCTGCTACTTTGATGGAGATCCCCAAAAAAAGTTCTCCAAGTGCTCAAATAGCACTGGATTCAGCTCAAACTCCTCTCCTCATGGATGGCCAAAAAACAATGAATCCAGCAGCACTTCCAGCTGACCTTAAAATTTTCAAAGCGGTTTCTTCTGGTGCTAATTGTGTAGCTTCCATTAGTGATAAGATAGAGGAAGTTTCTACGTCCCCAGTCAACCATAAGATTGAAACACCCTCTCTTTTCCCTATATTTTCCTTACAGTCAAAAAATGAGGAGATCTGTATAGTAAATACTGGAATAGCTGACAATTTGATTCCCCCAAAACAAAAAAAGAACAGAATAAAGAAGAGAAAACCCATTCGAAGATTCTCTAAAAAAAGACAGAGAAAACTTCTATTTGATAAAAGTTTGGAACCAATTCTGGAAGATCCCCCTCAGGCTGAGCAGTATTCTGCCTCTCAGGAAGATATGATTGCTTCCCCTAAAGGAGAACTTATGTGTACAGGACCAGGTCCCATAAGTTCCACTAACCCCTTCCTCCTTAAGGTCACTTCACCGTCCGTTAATCCTTTCTTCTCCTATCTCAACCCTTCAGCAAGGCCTCTCCAAGATGTACCCAAGGTCACCTCTCCTTCTGTTAATCCTTCCCTTTCCTCTCTCAATCCTTCAGTAAGGCCTTTCCAAGAGGCTCCCTCAATTGTAACCATTCCTCCTAAAGAAAAAATAAATGTAGATACTCTGTTTCTTGATTTTTTTCCCTTATTTGAAACTGATTTAATTCTAAATAGATCTGCCTTACTTATTTGTTTCAAAGAGATTGATAGTTTAAAATTAATTCAAACATCTGATTTGGATGTAGTATTTCTTCTTAACTCTTTGATAGGGAGATCTACAAGGGTGAAATTCCAATCTAAAGTAGTGTCAAATCTTATTCTACAGTGGGCAGAGGAATTACAAATCAGAGGAATAGATGTTGTGCCATACTTTGGGGAAAAACGAAATCAATGTGCTGTTCCCAATCTGTTTTCTCCCCCCAATACGGGTTTGTTGTCATCGGATTGGTCTAGTTCTAGATCGGAGGACTTAAAAATATGTGTGTCCAGGAATGAAAGGCGAGTGTCATATAAAAATCCTCCTCTTAAACAAACTGTGAAAGATGATCAGTCTAAGTGGAGTTGGTTACCTGGAGTTTTAGCAAGTACATCTGCTTCCTGCCCCAAACCGCATTCAAATTTTTAACAAAGAGTTGAAGCTCATATCGTGGAATACTGCAGGCTTTAAAGATCATAAGGAGAAATTAGGCTTTTTGTATTCCCATAAGGCAGATATAATCTGTTTACAAGAAACATGGGTGGAAGGTAGATTAGCTCTAGAAAAAGATTATTTTGTTTTGGAAAATGGTGCAACCTCCTCTAGAAGAGGCCATGCAAAGGGAGGAATAGCATGTTTGTTAACAAATAGAATAAAATGGAATTATTCACATTATCTCGATCCAGGGAAATTGTTCCAGGCAATAACCTTAAAAGATGTATTTAAGGATTGCCCTAATACATCGTTGGTAGTGATAAACATCTATATTCCCCCAAATTGTTGCTATAATGATGGTCTAAAAACACCGTTCTCCTTTTTAACTAAAACAATGGATGCTTCTCCGCCTCCTCATGTATTAATGTTTGGGGATTTGAATTGCAATATATCCAATTGTGGGCTGGATTTATTTAGAAACAACCTCAGGGAGGAGTCTCTGAATATACCATCGGCCCAGTTCCCTGTTAAAGTTAAAACTAACAAAAGAGGTAAACTTGTCCTAGAAGGCCTACATAAAGTTGACTGTTTAATAGTAAATGGGAGGCTTCCCTCTGACACCCCGGCTGCTTTCACACATAAATCACATAAGGGAAAATCTATTATTGATTATGTTATGGCAGATTATGCCTTATTTTCCCAGTTGAAAAATATGAAAGTCATAGAGTCTAATCTTAGTGACCATAATGCGTTGATGCTTATAGTCTCTGTCAGTCTTCCGAAAGTGGATTCTTGGAGTATGGATACGGATCTGGTGAATTTTGACTCCAATTCAGGGAAATGTTTCTGGAATTTTCGCTCCTTTGAAAGTTTGGTGTCCCTTTTGAATCAAACTGTCAAGAGTTTATCTCTCTGGGAAGGGAGAGAGCTGTTGGGATTTGCTAATTTTTTAGAATCGGTAATTTCCATAGTGGAAAAGAAACCCTATGTGAAAAAATCTTTTGCAGTCCCTCATCCATTGCGGGCTATAAATATAGAAATAAATAAAGTAATAAGGGGGCAATATCTATCATTTTCCCAAGAAGCCAAGCATAGGTTGTTAATTTTAAAAAGAAGGAGAGTTAGGCTTAAGGCCCGTTTAAAGCGCAATAAGGAAGATTCTCTTTGGATACAACTGAGGGAAGCTTCTTATAACGGCCAAGCCAAGACTTTCTGGTCTTTAATCGGCAAGGGTTGTGGGACTAGAGCCAGTGCCACCCCTATTGCCATTGAGGAACAGATTTGGGTCCAATATATCGAGAATTTGTACAGTAATAATAATTCACAATTGCCCATGGTGGAATCTAATTACGTTTCCCGTATATTTGATTGTCCATCGGTAAAGGATATTGAATTTGCTATTATGAACATGCGTTCCTCTGGTGCGATGGGTCCAGATAAAGTCCCCATCTCTGTATTAAAACACCAGAGTGAACTTTGGAGCAAAATCCTCTTTCCTGTATTTAAATTTTGCTTTTCGAGTGGAACAGTCCCCCCTTCCTGGAAAGGAAGTATCATTGTTCCTTTATATAAAAAAGGGGCAAGAGATCTTCCTCAAAATTATCGCCAAATCGCTTTGCTTGATGCCATTGGTAAGGTTTTCGCAAAATGTATTCTTATTTTAATGAACCAATGGGTAACTGAGTTTAAAATCCTGCCTATTGAACAAACAGGTTTTAGACAAAATCACGGAACACTAGATAACTTGACTGCACTTCAAGTTATCATGGAAAAATACGTGAAAGTCCGTGGTGGGCAGGTTTACGGCGCCTTTATTGACTTCTCCACCGCTTTTGATAAAGTGGATAGAATATTGCTCTGGAGAAAGTTATTTGATTTAGGTATGCCCCCCTTTCTTATTAAATTAATTAGCGCACTTTACTCAGATACCTGGTGCAGAGTTCTACTGGGAGGTGAACGTGGTTTATCCAAAATAATTTTTACCTCTAATGGGTTAAAGCAAGGTTGCCTTCTGGCTCCTTTGCTGTTTTCCCTTTATACAGTTGATTTACCTGTGGCCCTCTCAGCTTGCGCTGGTATTGCCCCGTCTTTGGGTGGAGTTCCGATTGCATGCCTTATGTATGCAGATGATATCTTGATTTTGGATCTTACCCCGAAGGGCTTGAATAATCGTTTGCAAGCGCTGTCTGAATACGCCGAAAACCATTACCTATTGATAAACACGGCAAAAAGCAAAGTGATGTGTTTCTCCGGTAAGAAGAAACCTAAATTTCTTAACTTTCCTTGGGTTGTAGGGGATCAAAAATTGGAAATTGTGAAATCTTATACCTTTCTGGGCAAAATTGTCACAAATAATCTAAGTGACAAAGCACATATGGATAATAACTCCCGGAAGGCTATTTCACAGGGAAAGAGTTTAGTATCCCTGTATAAAGCCACAGGTAGAAGGCATTTTTCTATTCTTCTAGATGTTTTTAGAGCAAAAGTTCCTGCCTCCCTGTTATACGGAATAGAGTTAATAGATCTAAGAAAGTGGAGTTTTTTAAACTCCGCAGAAGGGAAAATTCTGCGTAATTTATTATCTGTTAGTACAGCAAATTCTACTGCTTCCCTGAGACAGGAACTGGGTTTACGCAGCAGCTGGGTTCAAGGTTTGGCCAGTATTATACGTTGGGTAGTAGGTATAGCAAAAAGTGAGTCTAACACCTTAAGAGATCTTATAAAAAATGAATTGCTGGGAAACTTCAATGACTATTCCTTACTTGTAAAAAACTTCAGATTTGCCGTGGCACAATTGAAATTGGATGAAGAGACTTTATTTTCTTTATCCTCTTATCAATTAAAAACCATTCTGAAATCTACCACATGGGAACTGGGGTTTTGTCAGGACAGAGATTCCCGGCTGTTAAAAAAAGGTGGTACTCCTGTTATTGAGTCCTGTATTTTGCGGAAAGCTCAACCTTATTTGTACTGGAACATCTCTCATGGCGTTCGTCGCTTAGTGTACTTAATAAGACAAAATCTGCTTCCGTTGAAAGATCTTTGTGCCAGATGGTACGGACATTCAGCACTTTGTGATCTTTGTCAGATGTATGACCAGGACTTAAATCATGTTATTTTTGTTTGTCCTGCCTTGATGCCTTTTAGGCGTAGATGGTTACGACCAATTTGCCATCAACTCAACATTCTTTCAGCTTCATCATTTCAGGCGGCCTTGATTAACCCACCTAATGAAATGTTTTGTTTTAAACTGTACGGTTTCTTTAAATGTTTTTTGGACCTGTATTAAGATGTTTATTTTTTTTGTTTGTAGTGTTGATATGACATTTTATGTGCCTTTTGTTTGGTATGTATATTTTGGTTTTTATGTGGACCTCATAAGGAGTTCCTTAATCATAATAAATAAAACTTGAAACTTGAATTTGACGCCCAGGCCTAGAGGCCATACGTCTCTGAGCAATAGATGGTTGTCTCTCTGATTCATTCAGACAAAAAATGCTGAAAGAGACACTCAGCTTAGAGCAAGTACTCATTGCTGCCAGAGGGGAAGAAAGAGCTGGCAAACAAGCAGCTTACATGGGGGCAGCAATGGCTCAAAATTAATTAGCGCTGAGTGTGAAAAGTAACTCAAAACACAAGGTAGAAGGCCATAAACTAATGTCTCCAAAGAAAAAGTCGTTGTATTTCGGATGTTGATTATCCTTTCCACATGAAGGTAAAGTCCCACTATTGAACAGATATGCAAAGGCTGAGGGAAAGAGAACTATTTTGTAACGGTTTGCAAAGCGAGGGAAAAATCAAGTGTGTCATGTCAAGTAAACTAAATGAAAGAAAGGTGAAATGGGTTATGTTGGGAAAGCAAAATAGATGCCAGAAAGGTCCAGAGACATTCCAAACATGTCCACAAGGCCAAGCGGCAACATCAATTGAGGCAAATCAAAACTAAATGGCATTGATTGCCATCGAATTACTCATCTAAATGTTTGTCACCTTCATTGTCAAGCTATAGTGAGAAAGATGGGTGTGTGATGGCAAATTTTTGACAGCTGAACGAGATGTAGGATTAGCTTCTTGCAAGGAAAATTGCCTGTAGAAGCTAGGTTGACAAGTGAAAGTGTGAAATTCATTTGGGCACTGTCCCAAAATCACACTGAAAGTGAATGGGTACTCCATACCTTTATAATAGACAGTGGCATGAACATTATGCAAGAAGAAAATTACAATAAAATGTCTCCAGTGCCCCGTTTAACCCTGTTGAGTACCGAAGTGTGTACATGGGCTGCTTCGACACCACTGCAAAGTCGAGGTCCATTCATAGCAACTGTGAAGCATAAAAAAACGATAATACAAGCACCAATTCATGCCCTGCAAGACACTTCATCGAGTGCATGTTTACTCAGTTTCAGTACTGCTGCTGTCATGGGGCTGATTTCTATAAACTACAGTGTCAATGCATATCATGAGATAATGAATCAGTTTCCATCCTTGTTTCATGGACGAAGAAGGCTTAAGACCATGAAAGTGCAACTTCACATAAATTAGGGCATCCATTGAGGTGAACTTGGACACTATTAAAGCACGACATCATTGAGTGATCCACTGGTCTGACACCATGGGTATCACCAATAGTGGTGGTGCCGAAGAAGGATAGTGAAGGAGCCCTGCACATCTGTGTTAATATGCATCAAGTGAACAAAACGATTGAAAGAGAATGACATCCAGGTCTGCACATTGCTGACATGACTACACAGCTGAATAGAATTAAATTATTTTCCCGCCTTGATTTGAACAAAGGTTATCCCCAACTTGTACTGGAAGAAAATTGCAGGAACATTACTACCTTTTCAACTCATCTAGCTATATTTAGATATAAATGCTGAGTTTCAGGATTTCATCAGCTGCAGAACTCTTTAGGATGTCATTAGTCACATAATACAGAAAGTCACAAATGCTTTCCATTACAGTGATGACATACTAGTTTTTGGGGCCAAACGAAAGGAACATGATAAAGCTCTTACACACGTGTGTTGTATACTTGGCAATGCATGTCTCACTTTAAATGCGGTAAACTGTGGGATGATTCAAAACTAAACTCAAGTTCTTTGGTCCTATCTTTTGTGATGGGGGAATGACTTTGGAACCAAATGTAGTATAAGCCTTGTCATCCACTACTCTCCCACAAGATGAAACTATGCTGTGATCCTTCTTTGGTATAGCCAGTTACTGTTGAAGGTCTATTTGTGACTCTGCAACTGTAAGTGTCTCATTGAGAGACTTAATGTCATAAAATGTTCCATTTCCATGGTCACATGCATGTGGACAAAGCTTCAAGAAAATCAAGCATGTAATTGAGAACACCACTGAAATGGCATACTTTATCCAAAATTGCAGGCGGAGGTTGTTATTGATGCATGCCCAGTGGAGTTGGGTACCATCCTTGCCCAGCACACTAGGCATCCCAAAAACCCCAAAACACAAGCATTTTTGGGAGTTTCTGTATGGATAGCATTTCACAGTAGTCACCAACCACCAGGAATTGGTCATCATTTTTGCTAATCCTAAAGCCAAGATGTCTCATCACATTGAAAGGTGGGAGTTGTGATTGCAGGAGTTTGATTATACAATTGCGCATTGTTAGAAATGGGGGTCTCTAGTTGACACGGGCTTGTACCTTTGTCCATATAGGGACCCTTCTTCCTAGTCTGGATGAGGGAGTTACACTCTTAAAATAACCCCTGCTCACTCCCTTGGTAGCTTGGCATGAGCAGTCAGGCGTATCTTAGAGGCAGTGTGTAAAGCATTTGCACATAACCAACAGTAATACAGTGTAAGCACTACAAAAGGACAGCACACCAGTTTAGAAAAATATCCAATATTTTTATATACTTAAAACATGACAAAAACAATAAAAATCCACAATACAGTACTTAGAAATCTTCAGTTATCAAAATAACCTTGAAAAACAGTACCTTAATGTTGATAGCTCCATCCAGGGCTATCACGGTGTCCTGAGCAAACAAATCCAAACAGTTCTGGATGACCGCGGCGTCACGGCCCAGCTACGGTGTCGGGAAGACCTGCAAACCGTACCTTTTAGAAATGCCGGGGCGTCGGTGACCTCTCCTTGAGCTTTCGAAAGAACGGTGGCTGCAGGCGTCGGTTCCGGAGGTTGTTGCAGGAGTCATGGGGGCCCTCAAAGTCACACGTGTTGCAGATCGAACTCCTCTTTGTTGAAGTCAGGAGCGCTGGCGTCGCCAGGCGTTGGGTGCTGTGGTGTGAAGTGCAGCGTTGCGGAGTGCAGTGCCCTCAGGTCGCGGTGCGAGCAGCGGGTGAGTGGCAGCATCAGATGGCGGTGTCAGTGAGACCAGGGTCGCGGTGGGAGATGAAGGTGGTGCTTGTCACGGTGCTGGCAGGTCACAGGGTAAGCAGCATAGTCATTGTTGCTGAAGCGCTGTCGTCAGCAGACAAACTGGAGTCGATGGCACCGATATTGGTAGGCCAAGGCTGCAGTGCGGGATGAGGGCGGTGCATCATGTAACTTTATGAGCAGTCCCCTCAAACCGCGGTGCAAGCAACGGCGTTGGTTCTGGCATGGAGCGGCATCGTCGGGATACCAAGGCGTCGTCGTGTAGCAAGGCGGGGCGGAGTGCTGTGCCCACAGGTCGCGGTGCGAGCAGCGGCTAGGTGGCGGCGTCAGCATGCATCGTTGGTGAGACCAGGGTCGCGGTGCAGCGTTGCGGCGGTGCTCTCTGAGGTGCCGTCAGGACACGGAGTGTGCAGCGTCCTCTTCGACATCGTTGAGTTGCATTTCTTTTGTTGCAACTCAAAACACACAGTTCACAGTGCTGAGGGCAGAAGAGATTAAAGTCTTTGCTGTTCCTGAGACTTCTTGAACATGGGGCAAGCTCTACCTCAAGCCCGTAGAGAAACTCACAAAAGTAGATTGCAGAAAGTTCAGTTCAGTCCTTTCACTGCCCGAGACAGAAGCAGCCACTGCAGGCCAACTCAGCAAAGCACATAGCAAAGTGGTAGTTCCTCTTCACAGCTTCTCCAGCTCTTCCTCTTGGCAGTCTACTTGATCCAAAAGAGTTCTAATGTTCTGGAGTTTGGGGCCCAATATTTATACCACCAAATCCTTTGTCCTCCGACGGCAGAGGGTCCTGGACCTAGTCCAAACCAGTTCTGGTCAGTCTTGGTGCACTTTGTTTACAAGACTCCTTCTTTTCTTTGTCAAGATGGGTCAGGGTCCTCAGACACACCAGAGGAGGAGGAGTCAGCATTGTGGAATGCAGGCACAGCCCTATTCAGTCCCAGGTGATACTTTTCCCGCCACTCTACCTGCAGATGGGTCTATTCAGCCCTGTGCTGACTCACCCTGTCTCCTGGAGCTACCCCATCCCTTGTCACTCGCCAACCAGAGATGTAATACACAACGCAGCAGAGACAGGCTGGATGGTTAGGCAGGAAAATATTTCCTTTCTAAAAGTCATGAATTATAAAGATGTTGGAAGACTCACCAAATAAGAGATGCTAGGCCATTTCTTGTTAAAAAGACGTACAGGAATATAGGTGTAGTGAATGCAGTGTAAAGCACATTGTTTCAGTACGTATTTGTATGTAAGACTATTCAAGTGTGCACCCACAGTTCTCTTGTTACTGTATAATATAGTTCTGCAATGAAATATGTATTGGTAATAATATAAAGCCAAAACTGCTCCCCTTTTCAAAATTTCAGGAAGTCTAGCTCCTTGTGAGCACCAGAGGGAAGTGATTTCCGTGACGTGGCAGCTACCACAGACAATACCACTTCCCTTTTTAGGTCTTGCCTAGACAACGCTTGCGCTGTCTCTCCGAGACATGCAGTATACACTTTAGTGTGGAAGCTTTGTGGAAGCTCCACCAACTCTCCGCCCATCTTTGTTATTGGCTTTGGTCAGTAAATGCAGCCTTCCAAATGCTTTAAGGCTTGTTATTTCCTCCTCATGACAATGATCTCATCATTGGTATCCTTCCAAGGCTACTGGTCCCTTTACTGGCTCACTTCTGTCTGGCACGAGGCCTAATCCGTCTGTACGTGTGTGTGTGCGCATGCCCAGTCCTTAGAGGTAAAGGCGCGTTGTTGCATGTTCACTGCCACACTAAGGGGCCGATTAGGATGGAGGATTTTCCGCCTCCTCCGGGCCGGCGGAAGCCACCTCCGGCCCGGAGGAGGTAGAAAATCCTCTGCAGAGTCACCAAAGACCCACCGCCGCATTACGATGGCTGGTGGGTCTTGGTTTCTGTCCGCTGCTTTTCCGCCGCGGTCGGATTACAACCGCGGCGGAAAAGCTCTCATTTGGCTGGCAGTGTCTATCAGACACCGCCAGCCAAATTAGGATGCATTTGTAAACATGCTTTTCCGCGGCGGTTTTTCCGCCGTGGAAAAGCATGTGTACTTTTGAATTTGGGGGCCAGTTGCGGGCCCCCAGGTTGTAGGCGGGTGGGGGGTGCACATGGGGGGTACCTATGGTACCCCCCAGTATTTACATGCACAAAGCGGCAGGCACCGCGCGGTGCCTGCCGCTTTGTGCATGTAAATGTTAAACATGCACTTTTAACATTGCGGCGGGTGCTGCTTGAAGCAGCATCCGCAGCAATGTTAAATATCTAGGGTGTGACCGCCAGGGTGGCGGTCACATCCTAATTTGCACGGAGGGACCGCCGCAGCCCATGCGGACGGTCCCTCCACCTCTGGGATGGCGGACGGACGCAAGTCCGTCCGCCATCCTAATCGGCCCCTAAGTGTCAATTCAATGACAAGACCAGAGGCTAACAAATTATGCATATCTATAATTAATTAACGGCACCAGCTCACCGTATACGTTACCTAAGACTGTTAGAGCGACATTGATAAAATTGTTAACCGGCAAAGTGTGACAGCCCAGTTACACCTAAAATAGTGAGAAATATTGTTAAGTCATTTGTGAATGGAAGATAAATAATTGTCACAGTGCAGAGGATTGTGGGTATACATATGCCCTGCACAAGTCCCGCAAGATGCTATCAGCAGGTCTACGTGCCCATAAGGGCAAAGTCTAGCGACATCACTGCGCTCGCACTGATAGCTCCAGCATTGAGTGAAGATAGAGGGGCGTGGCCGTGCAGCCGCACTCCCCCCACTTGTGTGCGCATGCCCAGTCCTTTGAGGCCTCCAGGAGGAGGAAAGACGAGAGACAGCACAGACCGTTCAACATTACCGCAATGCTTTGTATCTGGCATGCAAGCAGCCGAGAGAGCGCCCCTGGACACCTTTCAGGTGGTGCCCAGGGTGGCAGACAGCACACAGGCAGTGCCCGGGCTCAGAGCATGCAGCACAGAGACTTAACTGCCAGTGCCTGGTCAGAAGAATGCCGCACAAGACTTCCAGCGCCCCGCCACACCTAAATGTCTAGTCAGTACAATCCGCCTGTAAGCGCGTGTGTGCGCATGCCCAGTCCTTTGAGGTAAAGGCGCGTTATTGCTTTGAGTTGTTTGAGTCAGGAAAGTCCAGCGTATTCACTGACACTAACTGCGAATGAAGCCAGTGTCAATTCAAGGACAAGACCAGAAGCTTACAATTCATATCTATAATTTATTAATAGAACCAGCTCACAGTATACGTTACCTAAAACTGTTAGAGCAACATTGATAACATTGTTAACAGGCAAAGTGTGACAGCCAGTTCAAGTACTTTGCTGCCTTACACCTAAAATAGTGAGAAATATTGTTAAGTTGTTTGTGAATGGAAGATAAACAACTGTCACAGTGCAAAGGATTGTGGGTATGCATTTGCCCTGCTCAAGTCCCGCAAGACGCTAGCAGCAGGTCTACGCAACTGATGACCCATCCTTGATTCACTGACTGTGAACGCTCAAGCTGACTGCTGGTAAACGCGGCTGCAGTGACTGTGCACTTAACGACTCTGACGTGAAGGCATTATAAAGACTGCACTGATAAAGGCTACGTAAGTAAGACTTTCATAAACACAGGGAACTTTTTTTTCGCCAAACAGAACGATGTGATTTCTTGTATTTTAACGCCCTCCTTCCACTACTGAATCAACATGGTACACCCCTCTCTACTGCAGTTTCTATCCTGTTCAGTGCATCCGTTCTGCAAGGCCTCACCTTCAACACTTTCCACCCAGGTGCCTACATTTGTCTCTGCCCTGATTTGCTGCATTTTCTGCTAAGATTCCCCTCCAAGAGCCCTCTTTTAGTCTGTGTCATAAGACCCCTGCTTCCCACGGTTGCCATCTCTTTTTTTTCCAAGTCTTGTATTTTCAGTGATATGACCACTGAACGCCCTGCTTTTATATTAAAAACAACGCTTTGGACTATATCATTCCCCGCTGAAAGGCAATATTTCTCTCCATGTGTTTCCTTACCAGGCATGTCACGCAGTTTGGTGCTTACTTTGCCTCCATGTTAAAGAACAGTAGATGTTTCAACACCCAGGCTAATGTGCTGCATAGTAAATACATTTAAGGTCCCAAAGGCACGACCGATGCATTGCAAATGCTTGTTTACAAAAGTTGGAACTTTCTTGGAGGCAAAGGATGCGGAGCCAAGGAGACAAGCAATATTGCAGATTTGAAAACATCTACATAGCAAGGTGATCTGTGTTCGACCAGCACAGAGACTTAAATGGTATCTATTCTGAAATGGGAAGCCAATCTAGTATGGCTAAGAAGAAGTGATAGCGAAGGAAGATGGCGGCCGGCTAAGAGGTCCGGTCGGGAGCTCCATGCTCGCCACGGTATACACACCAGAAATCCCCCACCTTATGCCGAAGTAACCCAGCAAAATCGCAGTTGACAAAAAGGAAAAGAACTCTAAGCACTGTAACTTACTTTACGAATAATTTTAGCGATTCTTGGATGCGAGCCTCCTCAACTCAAGCTACAGATACAGCTACAGCCGGTGGCACCACGAACAGCGAGGGCGAAGCCGCGGTGAAAGCCGCGATACACAGCGTCCTGACGACGTACTCCGGGTTCTGGGCGGCGACGTCAGGAGCAAGCAGAGAGTGCAGGAAGGCAATCGGAAGGATTCCCTTCCTGTTCAGGGGCAGGAGTGGCAGCGTGAGCGCGGCAGACACCGCCGCAAGCCCCACAGTCTCAGTCAAGCCCTTTCAGTTCCGGGTGAGAAAGGGAAGCGCCGTTGGAGTGAATCCCGCGGAATCTGCAGAGTCGGCAAAAGCGGGCGATACCTGGGAATGCACCACGATGGAGGCAGAAGGAAAGAAACATACAGAGGAGACGTCCCTTACACTACCCCCAGCAGAGGCGAGGCATTTCAACTCCAGAGATAGGCAAAATTTACCCGGGACTGATCTGAGGACTACACACACGCCCATGAGCAAGGTACATGGGGGAGAGGAGGGGAGGGTGTTGCCACGCTAGACTTGCTCGTGGGCTGTAGAGGGAGCAAACAAGTGTGTGGTGATAAGGGCACAAGAGTAGAGGGAGGAATAGAGGCAGAAGTTGCAATCCCACACGTAAATTTGGAGGCTAGGGGAGGTGGGAAGACTCAAATCCCCCCAGTAGGGGCAATCCTCGTTGAACCGCTAACAGAGCTTGAAGGTGGTAACAGGACAAGATCTAGCTACTGCCTTAGGAACAGGCAGTTCTCCAAACAGAGTTTCCTCCCCCCTATAAAAAAGTGTGGTCCCTAGATGCACGAAAAGGAAGCCAAGAGGGGTCCCTAACCCAGATCACCAAGCACAAAAAACAAAAGGCAAAACAGCGAAGGGGAAAGACCCAGGGAAAGACCAGATAGAACAAAAAATTAGAGTGACCCCATCTCTAAGATCTTTCTTTAAAGTCCAGCAGCTGGTCCAAGCGAAAGGCAATCACCCCGCTCTGCAAGATAAGAACAAATCTGCAACTTTTAACGCAGGCTCTACCCCAAAAATAAACCCTCCTACTGGAGTGGAACCAAACGCCGCAACACCAGATGATAAAATCCTGGACATGAGTAAAGAGAAAGAGATAGCTACTCACACAGGCCCACAAGTCGAGGTACCAGGAGGCTCCGCCATGGCAAAATCCGCTGAACAATCGGCAGGTAACTTAGGGGAAGACCATCCCGCCCTAAGTCACACGGAGAAGCTCATGGAGAAGTTTATGGATAAAATACTGGGAGAAATGAGAGAAAAATTTGCAGTTTCAGAAGGTAACCAAAGTAAGATCCAGGAAGTATGCGAAACTCTTGACCACAAATTAAATGTGCTAGGAGAAAGAGTGACAGCGGTGGAAACAGTGGTAGAAGCTCTCAACAAAAAAGTGGAAACTAACCAAAAGGAGATTACATCTTTAAGAGACAGCGATAAAAGCATGAAAGAGAAACATGAATCGCTAGAAAATCAAGCAAGAAGGAACAATTTGAGGGTTTTGAACGTTCCAGAGAATTTGGAAGGGACGGACATCAAAAAGTTCACTGTCTCACTCCTGGAAGAGTATTTCCCCTGGGCCAAAGAAGCTAACCTGGCAGAAGACATACAGAGGGTTCACCGTGACCCTTTCGGCAAAAATAAAGAGAGGAAGACACCAAGGAACATTTTAATCAATTTTAAAACTTACACCTTGAAAGAAAGAATCTTAAGCGAGGCCTTAAGAAAGGGCACCTTTAATAAGGACAACTGGTCTTTTAGAATCCGCTCAGACATGTCCAAGCCACCCAGGACAGGCAGTGGGAATTGGGACAATACATGCAAGAACTAAAGTCCCTTGGAGCCACAGTTCAAATGAAATTCCCTGCAGCCCTGAGGATCATGTGGAGAAACAAAATTAATAATATCAGAGACCCCAGAGAGGTTGAAACTCTTCTAGAGCAAATTAAGGATCAACTGCGGACCACAACATAAAACAAGAAAGGTGAAACTTGCGAATTAGGTGAAGCATAGAGCTCAAAGAGGGCGAACAATACCGCCCAAAAAGAAGAAGGGAGGCTTCCTCAGGGTGGGTAACGATGAATCTCACAAAAAAGTACAAATACAAAACAAAAAGAGAATGCGGGTGGGGAGCAAACTAGGGAAAAAAACAGAAACAATGTCCTCACTAATTAAAGTAAAAGGAGCATACAGGGCCTGTAAATATGAATTAGGCCATGCACTCCCCAACATAACATAAGAAAATGACGACAAACTCCAAAAAATTTAAAATACTCTCTTGGAACGTTAATGGTCTTAGAACAGCTAATAGAAGGAGGAGGATCCTTGAGTACCTTAAGGAAGCTGAGAGTGAGATAATCATATTACAGGAGACGCACCTTCTAAGCGCGGAATGGGACCAAATAATGAAAAATCTTAGCTGGGTCGATGCCTATGTCTGCACTAACCAAGACTGCAACATCAAAGGTATAGTAATAATCTTTAAAAAATCACTCAAAGTCAAGATCGAACACAATATGATATTAGATCCTAAAATGGATAGATCCCCCCCCAGGAAGACAAGCAAATCTACCTATAATGAGGGAGTGGCTAGGCAACTACAAAAAAGCAAAAAAGATCTGGATCTGAAGGATATGTGGAAGGAAAAGGGCGATAAAAGACAGCCCTTTACCTTTCACAACAAAAAACTGGGACTCAAATCAAGAATTGGCTATTTCTTAATAAATAGGAGTCTATTAGGTAATGTTAGGAGCATAGAGAATCTGCCAGCTCACTTGTCCGACCATTCAGCAGTCCAACTAACACTGCAAATGACAAATAACAACACACAACCTAGATGGACTGTCGATCGAACTATATTACTAGACCCTCAGTTAACGGAAGGACTTAGGGTTTTTTTTTTTTTGTGTCCTCATTTGCCGATACCCTAGTATGAAGAAACAACCACCAACCACCACAACGCCTCCGTAACCAGCCCTCGGATATGTTAACATGGCACGGACCCAGGCGCGCAAAAGCTATTGTTGGCGGGAGAAGGGATTCTTCACACAACAGGGAGACCTAGATCTCTCCATCTAGACGTGTTAACGCCTGTTGGACCAGCCCAAACCTGGGAAGACCCTTCAACCGGTCCATGGAGTAGGAAACAGGCATAATCATAGGACCCGGGGAAAAAAAAAAAAACCCCGGGCATTCTACCTCCATTTTACCAAAAAGTCCCAAAAAGCAAGCTTTTTCCTGCTGCAGGATCTGGCCAGGTCCACCCTAGAAACCTCGTAGAGCGATGTCAACCATCCTGAAAAAGTTGGGGGAGCTACGTCTACCCAAAACCTGCAAATCTGTCTCCTAGCCAGGATCTAGCCTGCCCAAAGATAATCAGGGGAAGAGAGATATGCAATGTTGTATTAAGCATAGAAGACAGAGCCTCCAACACCTTCTCCCAAAAATAGCTGATTGCTGGGCAGTCCTTGAACATGTGAACATCCGAAGCCTCCGGCAGATTACATTTATTACAACTTTTCCCATGTTGATATTTAGATAGTTTCTGGGGAGAAAGGTATGCACGATGTAGCGTGAAAAGGTGGTTTCTTTTCAGCCAAGCTGGTTTCACAAGCTTGTTTAGCAAAGTAAATGAAATTTGCCACTTCGAATCCCACTGATCTCCCATCTCTCTTGCCCATAATTTCTCTGGGAGATTAAAATCTCCATCTATTTCTTCTAGCATCCCCCAGTATCAACATGCAACCTCCTTGCACCCCCCTGGTCTCGTGACCAATAAACTTT
Organism: Lissotriton helveticus; assembly: GCF_964261635.1. Lineage (NCBI taxonomy): Eukaryota > Metazoa > Chordata > Amphibia > Caudata > Salamandridae > Lissotriton > Lissotriton helveticus. Next base: position 1,358,896,569 of record NC_136063.1, on the reverse strand, counting down.
CCAGTTGACTTTCTTTCCCAAGGGGGACCCTCTTCCTAAGCGTTGCCTGAGCCCAACTAGTTAGTTGTATATACTTAAAGGTAGAAAGGTGCGGTCCGACTTTCTCCCGCAAATCCTCCCAAGAAATCATGGAGCCTCCTGCCACCAACTCTCCCCAGGACAAAAAAACGGCCTCTCTGATAGGACCCGCCAAACTGTCTTTAAGACACGCTGGAGCTCCAGGTGAGTCCCACAGAGGTGCCGCGTTGGAGAAATAGCCGAGCCCCAACCTCTTCCTAATTATAGACCAGCTCCTCGCCAGTGATTGAAGAGTCTTTAATTTAACTTTTTTGAAAAATTTCTGGTCTCCAAACTTAAAAAGAAAGCCAGCTGGTGGAAGACCGGTGCCTTCTAACATAGCTCGAAACATTCTTCCCCTAGCATTATCCATTGGTGTCTTTAGAAGCATTCTAGAGTAAGATAGCTCAAATGCCCAGGCGTAGTACTGAAGGTCAGGCAGCGTCAACCCCCCTTTTTCCCTCCTCCTCCTCCTCAACTTCTTCCACGCCAGTCGTGTGGCTCCATATCTCCAGACAAATGAATTGACATCCTGTTGACACTTCGCCAATTGTTTAGGGTCAAAAGCCATTGGGATCGAGCTAAACAAAAACGTATATATAGGCAGGATAGACATTTTAACTAAGTTAGTTCTCCCAAAGATGGATAAAGGGAGACGGTTCCAAGCCTTAAGCTTCTTCCGGCATTCATTATGTACTCGCTCCAGATTTTTAACGGCGAGCTTATTAATATCTTGAAAGATTCTGATGCCTAAATATCGCATTGAGGGTACTGTCTCAACCAGAGTAGTAGTGGTGTTCCAGGCCATAATTTCTGTTTTATCTGAGTTTATCTCATACCCGGAAATCTTGCCAAACTCTTCAGCCCTCTTGAACACTGTGGGGAGAGCCTGGTCTAGGTTGGATGTCATTATGAGGATATCGTCCGCATATAGGGCTACCCGCTTTTCCCACCCTCCGAAGCTGAATGATGATATGTTTGCTTCTTCTCTTAGAATCTGAGCAAAGGGCTCGATATAAAGGTTGAAAAGGAGGGGGGAGAGCGGGCAGCCCTGCCTTGTTCCTCTAGAGATACTAAAAGGCTTTGTCAGAAGATTGTTCACAAAAAGCCTGGCCGTTGGAGCTTTATAAATAAGAGATATCATATTACAGAAATTTGCGGGTAAGTTAAATTTCCTCATAACTGCAGCCAAATAGACCCAGTTGACCCTGTCAAAGGCCTTTGTCGCATCCAACGTAAAGGCGGCAAGCGGGAGAGAAAAAGTGGTAGCTATATCAATTGCACTCACAAGATCTTGAGTGAGGTCTGATAGCTGTCTACCCTTAATGAAACCTTTTTGGTCATCGTGTATAATTGTTTTAGCCACCGCCCCCAGTCTGTCCGCCATAATAGCAGCGAAGATTTTGTAGTCGCAATTAAGAAGTGATATCGGACGGTACGACCCACAGTCCCTCACGTCCTTCCCAGGTTTGGGTATTAAAACCACAGTGGCATCTTTCCAGGAATTAGGTGGGTCCGAACCATCCAGAAAAATGCTATTAAAAACAGAGGTCAAGACCGGCGCAATCTCTCCACTAAGGGCTCTATAAAGTTCCCCTGGTAGCCCATCAGGGCCTGCGGCCTTCCCCCGACTCACTTGCCCTAGTGCCTTGTTAACCTCCTCCACCGAGATCTCTCTCTCCAGGATCTTACTCTGCTCAGTTGTGAGTTTAGGAGTAGAGATTGAGTTCAGCCAAGCCTCACACTCCAGAGTGTCTACAGCAGTATCCTCTTTGTAAATGGCCTGAAAAAAATCCTGAAAGGCAGCGCCGATTTCTAATTGGGTCAGCCGCGGGGAAACTTCCCCCTCCACCTTAATCTCCCTAATATAGTTCCGAGATTGATTAGCCTTGGTTTTCCAGGCGAGGATTTTCCCCGCCGCCTCCCCAAACTCAAAATGAGAATTCTTACTTGCCTCCCACCGTTTTGCTATTCTGTTCTGTAAGATGCCTTCCAGCTGCAATTTTAAAGCTCCTAATCTTTCTCGATCAGCTTCCGTGCCCAAGTGATCCCCCAAAGTGTTTTCTACTGCCTTCATTTCCAACTCAAGATTTTTAATACATTCATTATATTGCTTTTTCCTATACGAAGATCGACTTGTAATGCACCCCCTCCAATAGGCTTTCAAAGTATCCCACAAAACGGAGATAACAGCTGTGTCTAAGTTGGCTTCTAAGAAAAATTGCGTTTCTGTCTTGAGGAAGAAAACTTCCTCCTCCTCCAATAACAAGGTACGGTCAAAAGACCAAGAAAAATGCGTTTTTTGGCGGCCTATATTTAGTATGAATGATATAGCGGAATGGTCCGAGAGGTGCGAGGGGAGATAAGAAATATCTATCAGAAAATCCTTAAGGCTATAACTGAAGAAAGCATAATCAATTCTTGAAAGATGTTTATATTTAAGATTTCGGAAGGAGACCCCCAGTTTGGCCCCTGCCCTTTCCCTCCAGATATCCGCTAAACCTAACTGAGACATAATTGTTAAGAGGTCTTGTCTGGATTTGGAAGAAGCACAGGCCCTAGACTTTGCGGATTTATCTAATTTTGGGTTCAAAACAATGTTAAAATCTCCTACCCAAATTACCGAGTCCTTTAAAGCTACTAGATGATCCTGAATAATATTCAAATACGAAGGGTCGTCCTGATTTGGGCCGTAGTATCCAACCAAAACGTATGGGTGGCCATCCAACAAAGCCCTTACAATCAGCCACCGACCACTTTTATCCTCCAAATGCTCTATAATTTGAGCTTTAGCCTGCTTTTTAAAAATAAAAAGCACACCCCTGATATTTGCCGATTGATCAGTGCACAAGAAGATGTCAATCCATTTCTCTTTTTTAAGAAGCTCGACCGTTTCGGCTTTGAGAAGATGTGACTCCTGTATGACAATGACCTGCGCCTGGGAGTCCCTCAAATATTGAAAGATCTTTTTTCTCCTGCTCCCAGTGCGCAGGCCATTGACATTCCAGGATAAAAACTGCAAATTAGTCATACAATCAGTCTATCTCGCCCCTTACTGCCTCTACGACCCACCCTGCTTCTCTGTTGCTGTTTCTTCCTAGGACCCCCCTTGGAGATGAATATTGGCAATAATGACTGGTGGTTAAAGCGAGACAAACCGAAACAAATGGGTACAACTCCATGAGGACATTTCACGTTTTTCCCCCCCTACCACCCCGTGCACCACCCACCCTCTCCCCCCTGGGAACCCCCCCCCTAACTACACTGGACTGATGAATCTCCAGTTTAGCACCCTCTGGCACCCTCCCCTCCCTCTCCCCCCGCTTATCTACCAACTAGATAGTATTTAGTGTCAACAAACCGAAAGCTTGCAATCCCCAACACCCCAAACCCCGCACCCCAAAAAGAAAAGAAAAGAAGACTTAGATCCCCTTTAGATTATTTATCTATCTCTTTTTTTTGTTGATTTTTGTTGTTCTTTTATCCCTTTTTTTCATGTTTATTTATTTATTTGTCAATGTATTTAATTTTTTTTTTTTTTTTTTAGAATTATATTACATAACTCAAACTCAACACTGACTTTGACTTTGGGGGGAGTTACTTATTAACCCTAAAGTCCACATCAGCCCCCTAAGAGTTCCCTGCTCCCCTCCATGTAGCATTCAATAACTCGAGCATCTCATCAGCCTCGAGGGGGGATCTAAGGTTATGCATAGGGAAAACATGGCGCCCGCATGCTAAGGGAAAACATGGCGCCCGCATGCTAAGCGGTAGCGCGCACCCTCCTTAGCGCTCTCTACCTTTCTCTCCCCCGATGAGAAATTGGTGTCGGGAGTCGTTTCAGCGGTGTCTTTTCTTCAGTAGCAGTAGCAGAGACCCACGCTCCCGTTCGACGTCTGGCCGACCTTGCATGCCTGCGAAGTCGGATGTGTCCGGGCGGAGTTTCATTTTTCCACAGCCTCCCCCTGCCGCGGCGTTGGAAGGCTGCAGCCGTGGAGCTACGGCGCGGCCGCAGGGCAGCGGCGCGAGGTCATCTCCGGGCAAGTACTGGAGGGACCGCAGCAGGGATTTTCTCAGCCGGTAGGGTCCGTGTGAAGGCGGCTGGAGGAGGCACCCTACCCTCATCTTCGTTAGCGGCTGCAGCAGTGGCGTTTTCACCGGAGGCTGCAGGGTCCTTGGATGTATCAGGGGAATCAATAGTAGTGGAGGAGACCGAAGGGGCAGACATTAAGGAGTCAGGCAAGGGGGATCACTTCATTGGTGTTTGTTTCAGAGAGGCAGGTAGCTGTGAGTCTGACGTGGGAGAAAGGAAAGCTAAGGGACCTGGCGCAAATAAAAAAAGTAGCAGAGCCAACAAGGGTAAACCTAAGCGAGGTAGGGGCAGAGGGGGTAAGGGTAGTCAGTGCTCACAGATACTGAGCTGGCAGGACGAAAGTGCCCAAGAAAAGTGGAGAGAGAGCTTAGAAGGCGAAGATTCACTAAAAGAAGTTCCTCTGACATCTCAGGAGAAGGGGGGCAAAATAGCAACAAATAAGCTGATTAAAACAGCTGCTAAGAAAAGGGCAAGCGTTACTAAACCACCCCGCATCACACCATCTCTGCGCTCTTATTTTAAGGCGTTGCCCCAGGTGCTTAGTATTCAAAACCCCCTTAGCCCTCAGCATAGTGCTAAAACAGCCCCTGAGAGTCAAATTACAAGCCCCTGCAAAACTAATTCGGGGGAAACCAGCACTATATCACTGATGGCAGAGGCAGAGGCTGCTAGGGTAGTTGAGTCAGCAAGCTTGAGCGAGGAACAAAAGAATGGTGAAGGAAATGGTGTCACTCAAGCAGACCAGGTGTGCCAGTCTCCGGTCCTGTTTCCTACCTCTAAAGAGTCTGATAAGGGGCCTGCTGCTGTCGATGCCGAGGCCACACTTGTGCAGTTTCCACTTCAAGCTCAGTCAAGGGCTCAGAGGGAGCCATTAGAGCCATTAGAGTCAGCAGAAATGGGTGGAAGTGGGGGAGGTAATGGGGCAGGTGGCACCTCAATAGAGTTATTGATTAGCTCATTAAGAGCAGACATAATGCAGGGGTTTAAGGTCTCCTCTGAGAACCAAGCTGAGATTAGGGCAGCCTGTGAGGTCTTGGAGAGCAAGGTTGACCGGCTTTGTGACAGAACAGAGTCAATTGAAGGTTCTGTGGAAGAACTTAAAGCTAATTTGGGGGTAGCCCAAGTAAAAATACAAACCCTGCGAAAGGAAGGAGATATGATGCGAGAGAGAGTTGAATCCTTAGAGAATTACTCGAGGAGAAATAACCTACGCCTTTTGAGGGTTCCTGAAGGTAAAGAGGGGACCGATATTAAGACTTTTGTGGTAAAGCTCCTGAAAGACGCCTTAAATTTGGAGGAGACGTCAGAATCTTTGGAAAAAGATATCCAAAGGATTCATAGAGATCCTTTTCGCCTAAAGCCTGGTAGGGAGAAGCCAAGAAAGATTCTGGTAAACTTTTTAACCTACGCACTCAAAGAAAAGATACTAAACTTGGCATTAAAAAACAGTTCCCTTAATGGTCCGGACTTTCCCTTTCAAATTCGCCCAGATCTATCAAAGTCTACGCTGGACCGGCAGTGGGAGCTGGGACAAAGGATGGAAAAGTTCCGCGCCCTGGGCGCAACAGTGCAGATGAGGTTCCCGGCTTTCCTACGAGTTATGTTTAACAAGGACTTAGGGTTGTTACAGTCAACTTCTTTGAGGACAACAAAATTGGCGCTTCAAAACAAATCACCTGGGATACATACAAGGCAGTAATCAGGGGGAAGCTGTTAAGTCTGGGAGCTTACAGATCCAAAATTATGAAGCAGGAAAAAGGAGACATGGAAAAAGGTATAAAGTTTCTCGACTTACAATTAGCGACTGAGAGCACTTCATGCATCAAAGAAGTATTAGAAAAGGAGAGGCAAGAACTAAAGGAGAAACTAGTTGACCTTCTTGAGAATAAAGTGAGGAGAAAATGGGAAGCCAGCAAACTATCGAACCATGAATATGGAGAAGGATGCGGCAAAATGCTGGCGTGGAAAATGAAGACGGATCAAACCAGAAACAAAATATCCAGCATCCAACAGCATAACCAAATAGAACCAAGCTTTGAGGATACTGTAATAATGTAGGAGTTCACAAACTTCTTCTCCAACCTATACAAGGAAGACATAAACCCTACTGAGGAACAGATTGGAAATGATCTAGATCTCCAGCCACTCCCATCTTTATCGGAAGAGGAAAAAGAAGAACTGAACGAAGAAATTACAATAGAAGAAGTAAGAGACGTGATAAGAGGACTGAAAAAAGGGAAAGCAGCCGGCCCGGACGCCTTACCCAACGAGTTATATATAAACCTGAGAGTGACCTTGGCTCCACCAATAACAGAGTTACTAAATATAATCTACACGGATCAAGACAAAATCCCAGACTCCTGGAATGATGCAACCATTAGCCTCATCCTAAAACTGGGGAAAAACCCTATAATCTATGAATCATACAGACCTATTTCATTGCTGAACTGCGATTACAAAATCTTCATGCAGATCATGGCAAAGAGGTTAGCTACGGTAATGACAAAACTGATCAACCCAGACCACAGGGTTTTATGAAGGGAAGGCAAATACAAGAGATAACCCACAAACTCTTTGCTGCAATAGATATAGCCACCTGCGAAAAAAAACCTTTAACAATAATCACCTTCGATGCTGCCAAAGCATTTGACAGAGTCAATTGGACATTCTTGAACAAAGCCATCAGCAAATACAACCTAGGGGAGAGCTTTAGTCGTATGGTGGAAAAAATATATAAAAAACCAAGAGCTAAGATTCTAATCAACGGGAACCTCACCGAAAATATTGAAATCCAGAGAGGAACAAGGCAAGGATGCCCGTTTTCACCGCTACTTTTCAATCTCTACATTGAGCCCCTAGCAAGTAATATCAGAAACCATAGCTCAATAACTCCCTTTAAACATCATGAATGGACCAAAAAGGTGGCTCTATACGCGGATGACCTGATGGTATTTACAGACAATTTTCAAAATTCTACTGCAGCAATAGAAGACACATTCACAAATTTTGGTAGAGTGTCAGGGTATCAGACAAATCAGGCAAAAACTGAGGCCATGAGCTGGAACACGCACCCCAACACCCCTTACTCCAAAGATACAATAAAATACTTGGGGGTCAATCTGGTTTAAGACCTGGAAAAAGTGCCCCAGATAAACCTCAACAGAATTGCTGGAGAAACTAGAAGACTTCTTAAAATAGTATGGGATGCGCTACCATTAAGCTTCCTGGGAAGATCCAACATAATAAAAATATCCATCTTACCCAAATCTACCTACCTTTTCAACACTATACCTTTGGAATTCAAGAGAGACGTATTGAAGTAAATTCAGGGAGAAATAACGAGTTTCATCTGGTGATTCAAAGAAACGAGAATCGCATGGAGTAAACTAAGGAGGAAAAAAGAACAAGGAGGGATAGCCAGTCCTGACCTTTTTGAATACTATAGGGCAGTGGTTCCCAAACTTTTGACTCCTGAGGACCCCCATTGAGTCACCACTGGAAGCCGGGGACCCCCAAGCAATTTGTATGAGTTAAATTTCAAATATTAACCCCTTGCGTGCGGACGGCCGCCGGCCGTCCGACGTCATGGTGGGCGTGTGCGGAGGACGGCCGGGGGCCGTCCGAACCACGCCCACGCTATAAATCACCCGCACCGCGGCGGAATTTCCGCCGCGGTTAAAGGGTTAAAACAGTAATTCAAAAACAATACACACGTGTGCACACAAAACAAATACTCAAAGTATTTAGGGGCGGATTTACAATAAGTGACGCATCCATGCATATCAGCTTTAAATAAAGCAGTTTAAAAAAAAATGCAGCCCATTTACCATGCATTTAAAAAAAAAAAAATGAAACGTTTTCGTTTCTTTTTCTAAGGGCAGGCAGTGATCCCTGGGACCACTGCCTGCCCTTAAAAAATAATTTTGCATGCATTTGCAAAGGGGAAGGACCCCTTCCCATTTGCAAATGCATTACCACGTACTTCAAGTAAGTGGTAATTGTGAGTGGTTTGCGACCGCAAAACATTTGTACATGGTTTTAAGACTCACTATTTGGAAGGGAATGCCCCTTCCAAATAGCAAGTTGCAAAACCTATTTAGCGACTCGCGAAATAGGCAATGTACATGGCCCAATACTTTTTTGCGTGTGAAAGCGGGTTCACAAACCCGTTCACGAATATAAAAACGGATCGTACATCTGGCCCTTAGTATTTTATATTGAAGTAATAGCCCCTCTGTCACATGTATTTCATTTGTTTTATAGCATCTCTCATACCATTGTAGGATGTCTTTACATCACACACATATAGAGACATTGAATCGTACATGTAAAACAGTGTGTATATAAAACGTTTAAAGAGTGTTTGGTCTGGAAAAGCACAAACTCAGGATTCAGAACATAACACAGTGGCTAGCACTGACTTTAACATTAAAAATGTATTTCCACCCAAATACATCTTTTTAGCAGCATCAGGATAATTAATAACTGGGAAAAAACAAGTTACTAACTGGTACCATGCAGTTTGCAAGCTGCTCTTTGATGACAGTTTATAGGTCCCTCTGCCACATTACGATTGTTACTTATGAAGTGCACAGTAACAAAAGAATCTCTGTGCCAAAAGCAATGACCACGAACCTATGCACATAAAATGCTGCTTTTTAAAATGCATGTTGCACCTTCTTTGCAGTAGGCACATTAACCCTCTGTGCTACATTAGTTAAGTCAAAGCTGCCACTAAACAAAACTCTCCTCACGCTCCAGCAGGTACATTAATCACTGGCTTTATCTTGACACTTTTATTGCTGCTGGAAAGCTGCTAATTATACAAGAAACTTTTCTGTGCTTTTAAAACTGTTGCCTGCGGACCCCCTGGGAATGTGTCACGGACCCCTGGGGGTCCGCGGACCACAGTTTGGGAAACACTGCTATAGGGCATTTCAATTCAAAAACATGAGACCTCTCTTGAAGAGCTGTCAATACTACCCCGAATTTTTACAAAATATGACAGGAAGAACAGATCATTTTCTATATAAATTTGGACACCCCAAATTCTTCAAAAAGATAAAACTAAAGATCCTAATCAACGCAGCAAAATTGTGGTATCAAATAAGAAACACGCTAAACATACCATACTACAGTGCATTGGTTCCTATATGGGAATCTCCGGGCACACCAGTCTGCCTAAAAGACTGCATGGCCTCCCCGCTGAAAGCAGCAGGAATCAAAGAATGGGGCCAATTGATGACAGAAAACTCCATTATCCCTTGGGATCGTCTAATCATAATTTCCAACTCATCCCTATCTAAATTCAAATACTACCAACTTATTAGCTGGGCTAAATCCCTCACTGAGAAAAAAAGGGGAAATGAAGATCTAGAGAAAGAAATTATGAAAGTTCCTCCCATGAAAAAAAAAGAAATATCTAGGTGGTACTGGGCCCTCATAACAGCTGGGGAAGAAAACTTTCTGATCCCAGAAACAATATGGAGGAAAGATATACCAGAGCTGGACTTACAAAACATATGTTGAAGATCCCTGCAAAAGTGCTGGTCTACCATAAAACCGGCCGCCTTAAAGAGGAATCACCTTTTCACTATACATAGGGCCTAGTGGACCCCCGAAAGGCTATCTAAATTCAAGGGAGCCAATATAAAGACCTGCCCTAAATGCGGAATGGAGAAGGCAAACGACCTACACATGTTCGAGAAATGTCCCCTCCTCGACTCCTTCTGGCAGGAAGTCGGTAAGACGATAAGCTTGGTATTGAAAAAACAACTGGACGTAAGTATAAACCTTATCATCTTTGGGATCGACATCACAAATGAGCTGGGTAAGTTAACAAAAAAACAGGAAAGTCTACTTTTTGTATTGATACTACCGGCAAGGAGAGAGATATGCATAAACTGGGTTAAACCAGTACCACCATCACACGGGGACTGGATGAACTCCATTGTAAAAATAAATAAACTTGACAGGAAAGGAAAACCCAGTAAAAAATATGGTTTTTGGGAAATTTGGGAAGACCACTATCAATCAGGCACTTATGCACTAGTGTGACTCCGGAAAAACAAAATCCTATGATTAAGCGGTGACAATAATTCAGACGGGAAACATTCCCGCCGAGTAGCCAGGAGGGCTAACTCCCCCACGAGTAAACGAAATTATTGATTATGGTAAAGGACCAAGGAGACCCCAAACTAAAACAACCGCTAAAGGGAAACTCCCCATCCAGCATGGCCACCATGGGGCAGTGAAGGTACAAACATTGTAGAGACGGGCTCCCTCTAACTCCTTACACATAAAATCGCACAATGAGGATAAAAAAAAAAAGAAGAAGTGATAGCAGTTATAGCAATGCACTGACTGCTGCATTGTATGTCATCTGCAGTTTGTGGATACTACTATAATCCAAACCAGATGATGCAATTCACCTATAAAAAAGGCTGTGTACAAGAAGCATTAAAGATGTCCCACAGCTTGAAGATGCCAGTATCAGGATTGGGGTGCTGCTTCGATCAAGTGTGTTCATATCTTATCGTTGCCTACTTTGGCTGCCACTCCTAGGAATTGTACCAGAGTAACTGGCACCAGTGATAATTTAGCCTGCTCATAATGGGACAAAAGAAGTACTGTGTCTGTTAAGTTTAAGAAGATTTTAGTATATAGAGATGTCAACTGTCCAGAAGCACTTTTATAGGGAGCTAGTAGTTATGTCCAGATTGGTCTCCAGTTTCATTGGCAACTGATTATAAAATTCATACATAGAGGATGAACTTCCTAAATATCAAGCAGAGGCCTCATATTGATACTACACAAACGTGAGCATAGTAATAACTCCTGGGAACCCCCACAAACTAGCAGTACAGGAAAATATAAAACAGTAGAACTTGTGCATGATTTGCCAGGAGGTCTTTGATTGAGATCAAAGATTGTCTCTTGCCACCGAAAAAGGACAGGCGCTCAAGCGGAATGCAAGGGTGGCAAATCATTGTCCCTTACCTGTAACTTCATGACGTCCTCTGTAACTGGATTCTTCTTACCCTCCTAGTTTTGTATGCAATGCACTGTGCGGGTTTGTGTATGTTGCACAAGTAATGTGTTATTAGTAATATGAATGATGTCCTGAGCGTGACACAGTAAGTGCACCCACAAAATGACTATTGACTTTTAGGTTGTTTCTAGTCTTCCCTCTGGATTTAGTATTTTTTTTTGTTGCAGTTTGATATAGCGCAAACTCAACCTTGGAGTGTTTTAGATGAGCAACCATTATATTGCACAAGGACACACTCATTTATTTTTGTTTTACAGACACTGGAAGATTAAGGGCCCCACTGTAAGACCCCAAACCTGTAGTCAGACCTCCCGCCGGATTACAACTCGAATCCAGGTCAGGCGGTTCTGCTGCAGAGGTCCCATGGCATGCGTATGTAAGACATATAGGGGTGCCTTAGGCATGCACTGCAGTGAGACCACCGCAGCCCGTTCCTGCATGGAAAGAAATGCACAATGTTGTGCATATCTTTGCGTGCAGGAACAGGGGGAAATACAGTGGGGCACAACATCTGCCCCCCTTTATTCACCCCCATGCACAGAGATTCCTCACTCTTTTTTTAGCAGCATCACCGCCATGAAAAGGAGGACAGTGAGGAAACATGTAATATGCTTGGCGGTGCTGCCGGTAGCGGCACTACCAGCATATTGCAGCCTGAGACCACTGCGTCACCGCCCTGGGGTCAATGATCACAGCAGTTGCAGCAGTCTAGAGGCAGTCAAAGCGCCATATTCATAATTTGGCAGGTGGACCACCAGGCTGGCGGTACACAGACTGCCACATGAACTGCCATAGTCATAATTAGGCCCTAAGTAATTTATCCGAAATCACAAGATGTTGTGCTGATGCTGAGACTCAAACCTGGTTCCGCAGTTGGCTGCTCTAGCCATTGTGCCACATCCTCTACCCTATGTGATTGCCTGAGTGTTGCTGTCCCTGGGGATCATACACAGAGAAACCTTGGTGGACCAGGTGACTATACATGTGAAACAGCCCTAACAGCAAAATTCTGCCGCTGTAGTACGTCAGCTCTTCTGTGTTACCTAGCATACAGAAAAGCTTTAGAGGAATATGGATGTGGTTCATATTCCTTTGCCTGTTTGTTTCTAACTCTCCTCTGTGTTCTGAAAATCCTAGAAAGGTGCATTATGCCCTGATTTAATAAGTGTTCATATTTTTAAGAAAGCTTATGCTTTGTTTGTCCATGGCTTCCCAGTAGTCCCTCATGGAGAACAAATACTGACCACATCTAGCCAGTTGTTGCTGTTTTCCTTATGACGAGTCCTAGACCTCCTTTAGCAAATCTGCTAGCTATTACCTGGTATAAGGAGAGACTGTCCTACCTACAGTAGAGACAACTAGATCTGTGACTAGGCCAGCTGACTGAAAACCGAGTGTAGGGCATCTCAAGGAAGTGAGTGAGTGGGAGCCATGAGGATGTTGTAGCCTCACTCATCAGAAAAAAAGATGTGTCTACATATCAAAAAGGTTGGAGAACTCCATTGAGAGACTCCGAGATTACATGCTGCAAGTCTGTAAAATCCATGGGTAAGTGAGTACCATCCCAAACTTCAGAGAGCTTTTTTTGGCTTGCTTTCAATCCTTGAAAAACACAAAGGCCTGATTCACAAATGTAAGCTTAGACCAAAAGTGTAAGGGCCTGATTCCCAAATGTAAACTTAAACCAAAAGTCTAGGTTTAGACCTGAAGTCTAAGTTTAGGCCTAAAGTCTAACTTTACTACTGCTAAAGTTAGAATTTTGGTCTAAGTTTAGACCAAAAGTCTATCTTTAGTAGTACTAAAGATAGACTTTTGGTCTAAGTTAGACTTATGGTCTAAACTTAGACCAAAAGCCTAACTCTAGTAGTAGTAAACTTAGACTTTTGGCCTATGTTAGACTTTTGGTTTAAACATAGACAAAAAGTCTAACTTTAGTAGTAGTAAAGTTAGACTTTAGTTCTGAACTTATACATCAGGTCTAAACTCAGACTTTTGGTATAAGTTTACCTTTGTGAATAAGGCCCAGCTTTTCTAACTCTTACAGTTTCAGCAGTATTGAGACTTGGAGTTGGGATGAGGACCTGACCTAAGCTCCAATTCCAGGCTGATGGAACCTATGTGTCAAAGGAGTGGAAAGTTCTAAGACAAGGAACTCTGAAGTTTGGTTCATTGAAGGTGTTATTTGAATTGTAGCAAACATTGCCCTCCACCCCTAGGAACAACCCCTCCTCTCAATCGACTTTTAGATCAGAAAGGTCCTCACTTAGCTCACACCCCTTGATACCACAAACTCTGGATCTCAGGTACCCCATTACGTGTACACCAAAAGTTAAATGATCTGCCCTTTTGCACACTAATTACACATTATTGACCTAGGAAGGGCAACTGTTCTAGTTTAGCTAGTATTGGAGCAGTGTAATTTTAGGCTCCCTCCGATGTACGTCATGTATATATATTCATAAGTATATATACAACATCTATAGTCAAAGTGTTGTTTAACTTTATTAACATGTTGCACTTTAAATGGTTAATAGTATGTAACCAGTACAATTATTTAGAGTTTCACATAAAAGTGAATAGATTGATGTAATCTCTTACATTACATATTTACATTTACTAATGCTTGTTTACTTTCCTCTGTTATGATACTGCATTGTGCATCCATTTTGATTTTCAAGTTAACTTAGTTTGACATTAGGCCTTAGCTGAAATTGTTTTCTTTAACTTTGGCAGTATGCTGTTTTCTCTCCTCTGCAGGTGTGATATTGTGCTTCACGTTAGCTAAAGAAAGGAGTCTTGTTATGTATGGGACTGCTGATGTTAAAGCCTGAGAGAGGAAAGTTGGTGATGATTGAGGAGCAGTGGCAGTGAGAGAAAGCCTCCTATTCACGTCGTACCAGGAGGATGCAACATCCAAAGACAACAGATGTGTACTTAATTGTGTGGAGATTGGAACCTAGGGAGCATATCAACTCCCCTCAAATGTGGTTATGGTATTGGCTGTCAGTAGTGGGAATGAGACATGGATGTTCTAGAAACTATTAGTTGTACTTTTAATTGTCGTTTCATAGTTTATTTATTTATGTATTTATTTATGTATGCGTTTTTATATAGTGCAGACTTTACCCGAAGGTGTCAGAGCGCTTCACAATAGGAACGTTAAGGATACATGAGGAGAAAATTACAAGTTAACAAATTACAAAAGCAAAGGTTGTTACATGAGGTAAAAGTTACAATTGTGAGCACACAAAATATAAGAGGTAGCAAACGGTACATTACAGGATGAGAAAAAAGTGACATGTGTGTAAGTTACATAGGCATACAAAGTATAAGTAGAGGTATAGTACTGCAATAAATGGCAGACACTCCAGCACAAGAACAAACGTTACGTAGGCAATGGTGGCACTTGTGCAAGTATCTAAAGCTAACAAAATGTAGGAGGTAGCAAACAGTGTGTTACAAGAGAAAAGTGGCGTGTGCATGTTACAAACGAGTACCAAACACAGGTAGAAGGATAATACTTCAATAAATGGCAGACACTCAAACACAAGAACAAACGTTACGTAGGCAATGGTGGCACCTGTGCAGTGCATCCTGACGTTGAGAGAGAACAGATTTCTCCCTCCTGGGTTTCTCTGAGGGTAAAGCTTCATGCTGAACGCTCTTTCACTTCCTATGAACTTCTAGTAAAGTTTGGACTTATACTGACACCTTCTATGCTTCCCCTTTAGAAATCCCTCCTAGAGAGACTGTCCCAGCATAAGCTTGGTCTAGAAAGAGGAAGTGTATTTATGAAATACCTGATTGTGTCAATCTGTTTCCTAAGTATTGTGGCGCTTCCTATTTTGCATCTCACTTTATTACGACTTATCTTGCTTGCACATTTTAGATTCACGTTTTCAAATAAACCTTAATGAGGTAGAATATTTGGTCCTTGTTTTCATTGTGGAGTCATGTTGGCTTCACAGAGATGGAAAAGTGCATTTCTGATGTTTGCTCCCTCATAACACTTTGAGTCGGCTAGTACAGATCCATATTACCAATGGGGGCATTTGTTTGATGATGTCACTAATAAACTGAGGTTCAGATACCCGCGCTCCATCAGTAGCTTTGTGGTTGGCTTGATTTTAGAGTGCAATTCTGGTGTTTCCTCGAGTTTTAGAGCACTTTTCAGGTGTGCCCTCGGCGTGGGTGAAAACCAACTAACCTTTCACTCAAAGAAGCCAAGAAGCTCTGGCAGAGACAGACCCACACCAGGCAAAAGCTGAAGTCAACCAGCATTGTAATAAAACCAACAATCCACAGATTCTTCCGTTGTATTTTAATAGACTGTTGAGTGAAAAAAGCTGAACTGTACCATTTCTTTTTCTAGCGGATAATGTGGCCACATAATCCTCCAGTAGCTGCAGCCAATAAAATCACTCCATGCTATCTCAGCTCCCTCCAGATCTGTAATGCAGATTGACACAGACGCTGGATGTTTGGCCATTTCGCATTTCTTTTCCTTTCAGTGTCTGTCCGCTTGTTTGACCTTGCCTGGAGAGACGGAAGGAGACCTCTCATTATCGCCAGAATAGTTCGCAATTGATTTGAACTTCTCTTTTGCCTTTTGCTAATTCTGACGACTGAAATGAGAAAATAATTGGTAACCGGGACAGTGGGCGAGCGGCCCCTTAGCACAATCATCGAGAGCAGACGGCGGCGTCCAAGGTGAAGCTGAAGGATTTTACGGCTCTTTGCTCGATTTTAAGATAATTGAAGGCAGTTAGTCGTGATCCCATTTTCATTTTTTTGCATTTTGGATGAACTTATGAACTGTGAGTGCTTAAGGAAATGAAAGAATAATAGTACAGACGTGAGGCAGAGACTACTCTACACCCTACACATTACCGCAGTGGCATCCATATATTAGGCAGGGTTACATTAAATGATACTCTCTTTAGGGATTTTGAAAATGTCGAAGTGACTGGATGTTGGAGGCACAAACCCACAGTGAACAGAAACAAACGTCAACTTCCTCCCCTACCTTGCAACAATGCAGCATGTCTGTTGAGGTGCAGGCCCGGGGCAAAGCACGGGCAGGGCAAATGTTGGGTGCAGCAATATTTAGAGCCATAGGCAGGTTAAGATTTCGGGGTATAGTTACAAGCCCCTATAGCCACCACCAATGTCCCTTTTTCAGAGGTTTTGGTGGCGATAGGGGCTTCGCCTTATTTACAGGGCAGCCTAAGCCACTTAATGTGGCTTAAAGCTGCCATGTTAATAAGGCACCCTTTCACGCTACACTTAGCGTGAAAGGGGAGGGTGCAGATGGCGTTCCACTGCAACACTAATTGATTTTGATGCCGCTCCCTATTTACAAGTGTGGCATAAATTGGAGGCAGTGCCAAAATTAAGGCCAGGGAAAACCTGGTCTTAAACAGGCAAAACAAGGAAAAATGCATTATTTCTCCTTGGTTTTGCTATTTCCATGTATCCTGCGTTGTGCAGCAGACATAGAAACATGAACATGCTATTGGTTGTTTATGTGCCGGAAGGCGTCCCTTCCTGCACACCTTCCTACGCATAAACAATCATAAAAAAAAAAAGATTATTTGCAGCTTCTATGTGTGCTGCATTAAGCAGCACACATACAAGTTACAAAGCACCATTACTGATTGTTTATGTGCAAGAAGGGAACCTTCTGTTTTGCACGTAGTAGCGAGGAGATCTACCCCACTGTTCGAAGAAACCAGCCTGAAGTTTGAGGAAGTCGCCTCATTGGCAGCAATGATGCGAACGACAAGGTGGTTAAGGCTTGAATTCCTTAAACTAAGAAAATGCAGGGAGTGGTGAGAGTGTGCGCGGCGGGGTGTATCTGACCCAATTTTTGGAATTCAAGCCTTAACCCCCTTGTCATTCGCATCATTGCTACAATTTTTCCTCCCCTCCATAGTCCACAGCACTTAGGTTCCTTTTATTTCACTGCGCCGTTCGCATTATTGTGGCAAAGGAAGTTGTCTTTTCACTTTATATTAGTTAATTCTAAAATCTTCTTTTTTCTGCCTCTTTCTTCCCATTTGTTTATTGTTTCCCAGGCCTTATGTATCTTAGGCATGTATAAATGTTGTCTTGATGATGATCCTATTACTTTTACAAAAGGATCGAAACGTCATTGACTTGCTTAACGCCGAATACACTCAATATAATTCAGAATATAAGTGTAACAGAGTTTATTCTCAATTTGCTTGTTCTACTGTTTTAACTGCATACAAGTGCTTTTGCCCTGCCTGAATGTTTATGTTTGTTTCTTTTTGTTGAATGTATTGTGTAGGACGCAGGACTGTGTCCCACTTTATTTTTGGTTCTCGTATTTGAAATATAAATCATTAAAAATCCCACTGTCCAGTTGGACAGAAGGAATGTAGTACTGATCCAAGTCTATATTGATTGTGTTTTGCATCAAACCTTGTCAAGGACCACTGTTCCTTTAGATGTAAACTTGGTCACTAGGGGGCTTATTTGTAAGAGGCTTGCACCACCACTGGGTCACTAATTTGGACGCGACTACAGCACAGACAGCACTCCATATTTACAAAATGCCACATGCGGCCAAATGCTTTAGTTTTGGTAGGCAAGCATTGAAAATTACCAAGGCCAGGACGGACTGCGATGGCCAGAGAATTATATATTCAAGATAGGCGATCCCTCATAAAATCCAGCGTAAAACTGATGCAGTGATATTTATGGTTTTTACAATGTTTTATGCATCATCGGCAAGTGGTGCGCAAAGCCTAAAATGTGTAAAAAAATTCATGTGCATCAGCAACAAAGGCATAGGAAGTGACACAGTTGCTGCAGTACATTAAGACAAGCCACACAAAACAGTTTTGCAAGCTCAACTACACAATTGAGGTGCTATTATTACAGCTAGGAGTTGTGATGAGACCCCCACCACGAAGGCAGAGAAAGAGAAGGGAGCACGTTTTTCTCCAGTGGACTATTTCATTGACCTCAGGGAGGATGAGGTTATTACATACCACCAACTTAGCAGGGCGTCCAGAACTGCTGAACCAGATAGTCCCAAGGCTCTAGCCATCAACAGCCAGGCCCAACAACATTCCACTGCAGGTTAAGCTGATGTCGGTCCTCCACTTGTCAGCATCTGGTTTATTCCAGATCACAACAGCCAAAGTGGCAGGAATATTGCAGCCATCTTTTTCTGCCTTCCTACTCTTTGTCCTGGATGCCATCATCCGCCTCATACCCTAGTACGACCTCTTCCCCAAGACTCAACAACAGCAGCTGGACACCAAGCAAAGTTTCTATGCCAATGCCAGATTTCCACATGTGCTGGGTGACATGGATTGCACACATGTGTGAGAAGTTGGCCTGGTATATGCTGTCCATTAATTAAAGTGGGCACCCTGTACCAGTCCAAACCCTTATTGATGATTAGGTCAAAGATAACCTTTATGAAAGCGATCATAGTGGTAGCTATGGAGAGCAGCCTTCAGGCTAAGTCTTAAAGGAATGTAAAGCAGCTTGTTTTACCAGCCTATAACCTCCTGAATAAGCAAATGAAAGGAGAACCACACAAGAGATATATGAAATATATGTATTTATTACTAAACACTCTCTACTAACCTCTATAAGAGATTAGAGTGCAAGGCACACAATTATTAATCAATAGAACAACAGTAAATAGCACAATACACAGCGGGCTCCAGGGGGAGACTGAACCATATGCTACAAAAATGGTATAACAACAACAAATTAACTAGCCACAGTGCCCAGAGCACATGGAATCGCAGGGACACCAAGGAACCACCCAAAGTAGTGACACAGGCGACCCATGGAGGACGGGTGCAGTGTGTGAACACAGCAGCGAGTTCGGTACAACTCTATGGGAAAGTCGTGGTTGGAAATTTAGAGCTTAAGGACACTTCGGAGAGGACTTCAAGCAAACCCTTTGGAACATAGAAGGTTCTAAGGCCAGCATCCTTGTGAGTACTGAGATACCCGGGTTACCTATCCCAGAGGAGCCAGGTGCATAGGGGTCAAATGGTGTTGGAAACCTTCGACGTTTTCAGTGGTGTGACTCAAAGAAGTGCTGCTGCTGGGAAGGTGAAAAGTGTCAGGTGAAACCCAAGCCTGGATTCGAGGTGAGAAGAACCTGAAAGCAGAGGGAACAGAGTCTAGGTCACTTCAGGGTGACCAGGGACTTGGTAGACGAATGCCCACCGATGTCGGGTGCTTCAGGTGAGATGACGGGATGCTTGACTCTGCAGCCACGGGGAACAGGAGATATCGACAACACCCAAAGTCCGGAGGTGAGCTGCCCACAAAGGATGTCAAGAGCTGAGGGGTCAGTGTCCGGATTGAACACCAACAAGCCTTGGGAAAAGCAACTCACAAAGGCAGAGGAAACCAGTCACGATGAGGAACGGCAAGGTCCTGGGGACTTTCCAAGCTATTGGGAGTCAGGGCCCTTCTAGAGTATCCAGGAAAGCCCAATAGAAATCAAAGTTACCTTCACAGGGACCCACAGGCCAACCGACCAGGGATTGCAGAGAGACTTTGAGCTGAATCACGAAATACCAGCCCACGGAGCACTCTTGGAGTGTAGGCCTGAAATCTTCTGTGCAATTACTGCCCAGGGTCAGGACTACACATAGTCCAAAGCCCAGCCTCAAGGATTGCCAAAAATCATTTGTTGCTGCAAAATTACATGGTGCACAGGGATTCGGGTTGCACGGTCCCCACGAGGGATACTGGTCTTAGAATTGCTGAGAGGTCAGATCAACCTCAGGGATGCTTGAGAACCCATCTCCTGGGTTGCAGAAATCTTCGGAGTAATCAGATGCTTGGGAGATGAAAACCATTCAGATGTGTTAAAGGTGCCTGCCTTGCCAGGGAGTAACTCCTTTACTCCAAGGGAGATTCTTGAGTCATCCAGCATAGTGTAGATCATCAAAGCACTTGGTTTCTGCTTGCAGAGTTTAGTCCAGGTAAAATATGAAGTCCTGTATTCAGGTTTCCTACTTTATACGCAAGGAAGGGGTTGAACAAACTCTGGGAACCCACCTATGAGAGGGTCAAGACAAAGGGGTGGCTACACCCATGTCCTTTGTCCAGTTTCACACCAGAGCAAGAGCAAATGGCTCCTGCAACCAGTTTGAGCTGGACATCACAGGGACACCAAATATGCCCCTAGTGCAGACTTTCATACACTCTCAGAGTGCATCCACCCTTCCCCAATACACCAAATCCTGTCTGGGAGGTGGTCAAACCTCCCTGCGACGGGAAACCTATTGTCAAGCCTTCCCTGCTCGAGCTCAGCTCAGCAGCAGGCGGGCAGACTCGTGTCTGTGGCTGGCAGCATCCATTTTGTGATGCCCAGGTCGAGAAAGCTAGTACCCGGTGTACCGGTGTTTCACATAAGTCCCTCTAGAAGGGAGGAATCATACCTCCTCTGCCAGTTACTGGTGGGGAGGTATGATTCCAAGGTGCTTGACACCAAACACAACATGTTTCTAAGCAGCCGTTGTAAAGATAGCATTTACCACAAGGTTATAATGCACTTAAATATATATGATTGGCTGCATCACAAACAACCCCAGAAAATAGGTTCCGACGGCTGCAGGGGGGCTCTGCTCATGCAGGGGCACCCCCTCACATAAGCCCCAGCACCCTGCATTCAGGATTGATAAGGCCTGCCATAGTGGTGACTGATCGGTCTATATGTGCAGTGATTTAGAAAAGATATATTGAACCTATATCTAAGTAAGGGGTGCATACACCACCATACACAGGTTGCAGTAGCAGACCAGTGGTGTCAGTTTGAATGATCTCTCAGGGGTGGCATTATACATGCTCCAGCCCCTGAGAGGCCACTGGGGTACATGTGCCCTGGGTACATGGCGTACCAAATACTGGGGACTGATAAGGGTACCACAGTAGCCAATCAGGAGTGTACCTAAAGTACATGCAATCAATTTAGAGGAGAAAGCAGCTAGGCTGGGGTCCTGGATAGCAGGATCCCAGCCACTCTAAGTCGAGAACAGTGAGACATCAGCAAAAAGTGGGGGCGAAGCAGATCCTACTCTCCAACAACATGCGCAACTGGTTCCCCCTGCAACAACATCACATCTGTACCAGAACCACAAGCACACATACTCTGTCAACATCCAGGCCATCGTGGACCATCAGGAGATGTTCACAAATGTGCTGGGAAAATACCAGGGAGTGCGCATGATGCTTACATCTTCAGGCACTGCATCATCAATGACTGCTTCCAGAATGTCTGTTATGGGATTGGACTACTTGATGGTAAGCAAAACTGAAGTACATTACAAACCTACTAACAATAGCGGAAGTATGACATAATAACTGTCTTTGTGTCTGTAAAAAAAAGAGCCATCTGTCTGAGGGGGTGTGCCTCTTACATGCACTATGCATCATGGTACGCCTATAATGCAAACTACCTAGTCACATAGTCGCACATGTTACGACCTGCTAAGCCACTTTCTGTGCCTTTGAATGGCATAAAGATGCATATCAATGCAACGCTGGCCAAAATGCAGTGGAGCATCACTATGTGCAAGGGAGGGGTTCCATGGGCATTGTGGGGGTGTCTCCATGCAACTCCAATGGTTCATGAGACATGTCATGCATCAAACACCAGGTAACCTTTCGAATGTGACAAATCAAGTGGTTTCCTCAGGTGATGTGTAACAAGGAAACTGAACTGAAGTTAGCCAAGTCACTCCCACTTCCTATATGTGCTGAAGTCTCTGAAAAACATACATAGACAATCCTGACTCCAATCAATCAATCAATCAATCATGGTATTTATAAAGCACACTACATACCTGTCAGGTTCTCAAGGCGCTGGAGGGGGGCGGACACTGCTATTGTTCGAAAAGCCAGGTCTTGAGAAGTCTCCTGAAGGTTAGGAGGTCTTCAGTCTGCCACAGGTGGATGGGGAGGGTGTTCCATGTCTTGGCAGCGAGGTGGGAGAATGATCTGCCACTGGTGGTCAGTCTTCGGATGTGGGGCGGTGGCGAGGGCGCGGTCAGCGGAGTAGAGCTGGTGGGTGGGGGTGTAGAGACTGAGTCGGCTGTTGAGGTATGCTGGTCCGGTGTTGTGGAATGCCTTGTGTGCGTGGGTGAGGAGTTTGAAGGTTATCCTCTTGTTGATGGGGAGCCAGTGCAGGTCTCTCAGGTGGGGTGTGATGTGGCTGTGGCGAGGGATGTTGAGGATCAGGCGGGCGGAGGCGTTCTGGATGCGTTTGAGCCGTTTCAGGAGTTTGGCCGGTGCTCCTGCGTAGAGTGCGTTGCCGTTGTCCAGTCTACTGCTGATGAGGGCCTGAGTGACCGTACTTCTCGTTTCTGTGGGGATCCACTTGAGGATCCTGTGCAGCATGCGGAGGGTGTTGAAGCAGGAGGATGAGACGGCGTTGACCTGCTTCGTCATGGAGAGGGTGGAGTCGAGGATGACCCCTAGATTGCGTGCATGGTCGATGGGTGTATGGGGTGATCCTAGTGCAGTCGGTCACCAGGAGTCGTTCTAGGCCGAGGGGGTAGGTCCGAGGATGAGGACCTCCGTCTTGTCCGAGTTCAGCTTCAGTCGGCTGTCTCTCATCCAGTCGGCGATGGCCTGCATTCCTTCGTGGGAGTTGGTTTTGGCGGTCTGGGGGTCTTTGGTGATGGAGAGGATCATATGGTTGTCGTTGATGTAGGAGATGATGTTGAGGTTGTGTTGTCATGTTACGTGGGCGAGCGGTGCCATGTAGATGTTGAACAGCATTGGTTTGAGGGATGAGCTTTGGGGGACGCCGCAGATGATCTTCGTGGCTTCGGAGCGGAAGGGGGGAGGCGGACGCTCTGGGTTCTGCCGGAGAAAAAGGAGGAGGTCCAGTCCAAGGCCTTCTCTTGGATTCCGGCGTCATGGAGGTGTGTTCTTAGTGTGCGGTGGCAGACCGTGTCGAAGGCGGCTGACAGATCCAGGAGGATGAGGGCCGCGGTTTCTCCGTTGTCAAGCAGGGTCCTGATGTCACGGTGGCGGCGATGAGGGCAGTTTCGGTGCTGTGGTTGCTGCGGAACCCGGACTGGGACGGGTCCAGGATGTTGTTTTCTTCGAGGAAGCTGGTCAGTTGTTTGTTGACGGCCTTTTCGATGACCTTCGCCGGGAACGGGAGCAGGGAGATGGGTCGGAAGTACTTGCGGTCCTTGGGGTCCGCCTTGGGTTTCTTGAGTAAGGTTTTGATCTCTGCATGCTTCCAGCTATCCGGAAAAGTTGCTGTCTCGAAGGAGATGTTGATGGTTTTCCGGAGGTGGGGTGCGATGGTGCTGCTGGCTTTGTTGAAGATGTGCTGTGGGAAGGGGTCTTCCGGGGATCCGGAGTGGATGGTGTTCATGAACTTGATGGTGTCATCGTCGTTGATGTTTGTCCAGGTCAGCAGGCGGTTGGTTCGGGTGCTGTTTGTGGGAGCGGGGGTCTCTTTGGTTGCTGGGATGGTGACGGCGTTGAAGCTGTCGTGGATGTCTGCGATCTTGCGATGGAAGAAGGTGGCCAGCGAGTCGCACAGGTCTTGAGACGGTGGGATGTCGTTGGTGTTGGAGCTGGGGTTGGAGAGTTCCTTCACGATGCTGAAGAGCTCTTTGCTGTTGTGTGCGTTGTTGTCTAGGCGGTCTTTGAAGGTGGCCCTTTTGGCGGATCTGATGAGGTGGTGGTGTTTGCAGGTGGGGTTCTTGTGAGTTGTGTAGCTTTCCGCTGTTTGTTCGTGGGTTCAGTTCTTTTTGAGATTTCGGCAGGTTCACTTGGAGGTCTGGAGGTCTTCAGTGAACCAGCTGGCTCTCTTGCTGGTATGGGTGTTGGGAGGTTTCTTGAGTGAGGTGAGGGTGTTGGTGCAGTTGTCCATCCACTGTCAGAGGTTACGGGCTGCGGCATCGGGGTCGGTCGGGTCTGCGGGTGGGCTCTGGGCGAGGGCAGTGGTAGGCTGGTCCTCGGTGACTTTGCTCCAGTTGCGGTGAGGCATCTGTTGGGTGCTGTGGTGTGTGGTGGGTTTCCGGAAGGTGAAGTGGATGCAGCGGTGGTCGGTCCAGTGGAGTTCGGTTGTGTGGTTGAAGGAGATATGGGTGCTTGCTGAGAATATGGGGTCAAGTATGTGGCTGGCAGAGTGGGTAGGTGTTGTGACGAGTTGTCAGAGTCCAAGGTTGGCGAGGTTGTCGATCAGGGTGAAGGAGTTGGAGTCGTTGTTGTTCTCGAGGTGGAAGTTCAGGTCCCCGAGGAGGATGTAGTCCGTGGAGGCAAGGACATGTGTGCTGATGAAGTCGGCGATGGATTCGCTGAACTGCGGTCGGGTTCCGGGGGTGTCTGTAGACGAAGGTGCCTCTGAGGGTGGTGTTGGGGTCGGTGTGGATCTGGAAGTGCAGTTGTTCGGCGGTGCTGAGGGTGTCGTCGGTGTTGGTTGAGACTTTGAGAGTGTTCTTGTGACGATGGATATTCCTCCTCCTACTCCGTTGGTGCGGTCCTAGCGGGTGATCTTATAGTCTTCCGGGATGGCTATGGCGATGTTGGGTGCAGAGGAGGGGTTCAGCCAGGTCTCCGTAAGGAAGGCGACGTCTGGGGCATTGGTGTCAAGTAGGTCCCAGAGTTCGACGGCGTATTTGCGGGCGGAGCGGGTGTTGAGCAGGATGCATCTGAGGAAGTTGGGTTCTTCGGTGGGCGGATTGGAGGGCCAAATGCTGGTGAAGCTGCAGTTCCGGCAGGAGAAGGGTCATTGGGTGCGCTTCGGAGTGGCCAGGCAGCAGGTGTGTGATCGTCCGGCGTTGAGTGCGTGGAGGGTGTTGGAGTCGTAGCAGAGACAGGCAGTGTGGTCTTTGCAGGGGCCAGGGGTCCTGGCGCTGGGCGCGGTCCAGGTGCAGACGGGTGCAGATGGACTTGCCTTGAGCACTCCAGCGGCGTGCCAGTGGCGCACCCGCTGCATGCGTCTACTGCATGCCCGCTGCTGTGCTGCCTCCATATGTGGGGCTGAGGGATGGAGGAGCAGCTGAGTAAAAGGGGAAGGGTATTAGTGCTGGAGACGGTCAGGGACACAGAAAAATACAGAGAAAAAAAAGGGTACCTCATGTGCAGGCACATGAGGGTACCTCATGTGCAGGAAGGTGCCCACTCCTGCACATAGACAATCCTGCATGTAATCCAGGCACCCGAGTGCAGTAGTACAAGTGTGTCTGTGTTTGTACTAGGCAGCATATTATGTGCCAATGTAGGTGGATGGGCCAGGAATGTGCTGTATGGCCAAAATACCGTGCACTAATGCCCTTTCCCTGAGACAGTGCAGGGCAGACAGGTGACTTACAGCACTGAACATTGCTACTTTCCCAAAAATCTGGGCCCTAGTGTCAACTGTACATAGTGGCAACAATGCCCTACAACGTGGAGACAATGATGTGTCACATTGACATGCACTTACTAATCTGTCAATGGCAGTAGCGACAGAACATCAGTGAGTAGCAATATGCCATTTCACTCTATATGGATGGATGGAACTGCATCAAATGCAAAGGGTAAATAATCCTAAATGAAATCATGTTATATGGCTCTCATGGCAATTATGAGTACATAGGCAACACTAGATACATATCTAATGTGAGTGTTTCCTCACATTAGATATTTCCTGCTTCCTGCTGTCAGTCAAAGTCCCACAAGGTCAGAGGTGTGAGAACAAGTACTGTGGAAATGAGCAATTGTTGCACACTTGGCTATAAAACTGTATGTTGCCCACAGTGTCAGGAGAAACACAGGAAGAAGTATGTGGACAGACCATGTGTGGCATGCCATGTCAGTGTAGGCCCCAGACATGTACACATTTTAATACAGGATAACATTGTGAAACCAACAGTACAAAATACATGTATGTATCACCATTACTGACAGTCTACAAACATACATATATGTAGGTTGATGGGCGTATTGACTGTTGTACCCAATTTGATGGCTCATCTGTTTTGTGGAGTAAGTAGGCCAAATGTAAAGCATAAATATCCAGTAATGTGAAACTCACTTATGTCAAACAGAATGCTACCAAAAATCACACATCAGCCATCACCTTAGATTAAATTGCATTCTGGGCAAGACATAAAAGATACCAATCTCAACATTAATGTGCCACAGCAATTATGAAAAAAACAAGGCATAGAACTACACAACCCCGCACAAGTCAGAGTCATACATGTACATATGAATAACTAATTTAATATCTCTGAAAGTGGAGTAAAGCAAACACATAGAGATGATGGACGGAGCGCTGAAACTTGCCTGAGGCTTGGCAGATCAGGCTGGACTGCTCCCATGAGACACAGGGTCAAGGCTGATTTGCATATGGCCATGTCTGAACTGGGGTGGTGTGGAGTGCAAAAAAACGATGGATTTAGGCCCAGATCTCTGTACTGGGGTGAATGTATGACATTGTTCTGCATTCTGTCCATCAACTGTTGCTTTTGCATTTGTCACCCCGAGTGGGATGGGTATGCTCAGACGTGAGTCCCATGCTCTCCACACCACTGGAGTCAATCTATCCTGGCTGAAGACGGCTGATAGCCAGAAACCGGTCCTAGGATGCTTGATTCCGGTCCAGGAAAGACATGGGTTGGCAGTTCAGGCAGGACTGTTCCCATGAGGCACAGGGTCAAGGCTGATTTGCATATGGCCATGTCTGAACTGGGGTGGTGTGGAATGCAAAAAAACGATGGATTTAGTCCCAGATCTCTGTACTGGGCTGAATGTATGACATTCTTCTGCATTCTGTCCATCAACTGTTGCTTTTGAATTTGTCACCCCAAGTGGGATGGGTATGCTCAAACGTGAGTCCCATGCTCTCCACACCACTGGAGTCACGGTATCCTGGCTGAAGACGGCTGATAGCCAGAAACCGGTCCTAGGATGCTTGATTCCGGTCCAGGAAAGACATGGCTTGGCAGTTCAGGCTGGACTGTTCCCATGAGGCACAGGGTCAAGGCTGATTTGCATATGGCCATGTCTGAACTGGGGTGGTGTGGAGTGCAAAAAAACGATGGATTTAGGCCCAGATCTCTGTACTGGGGTGAATGTATGACATTGTTCTGCATTCTGTCCATCAACTGTTGTTTTTACACTTGCACCATGGAGCAGGAAAGCAAACATCACATGCAGGAATATATTTGAGCATGAAGGGACATCCTATTGATAATAGTAATATCCTTTGAGCCGGATTCCATCATCTATGTGTAATGCAGAACCTACCTCACATAAAGATGTGAAGTGGCGAGGATGATTTTTTTTTTGGTACAAGACCATGTCATTCTACACCTGGAAATGTATCACTTACGAACACATTTCTCATGGTATGTTCTTTGTTATGTTTCAGAACGCATATGTTACGATTGTGTGTGTATAGGTACCCCAAACAACTTTCAAGTAGCCTATATCTGGTGCAGTTCCAATGCATTGATTAATGAAACTATGTATCACTTAGTATTATTGACACTTTTCATGCCTACACCATCAGACCCTGCATTCATCACCACCTGGACACCGCCATCTGTCACACAGACCTGACAAATCCTGCCGACCCAGTCCACGGCTGTGCTAGTTACAATTTAACACTGGATGTAGTTATGCATAAATTACATAACTTTAGCCTCATCGCCGTTAACAATGTAACCCCCAGATAATTTGAAACCACTAAATGAAGATAAATAACTCAATGCCTCAATACATAACAAAAATTACATTGTTACACTCTCAAAAAATTGTCACTATAGATGTCACATGTAAGATGGTATTATGTCACACAAAGCATACTATGACCAGTTAAATGACACACATAACCAACCTTTGGACCTGTCTGCTATAACTGTGGGACCAATGGAAGTGGATAAGGGCTGTGATATGGTGTTTTCCACTGTCATCTACCTTACTCCCACATATTGGGCCAGTAGCATCTGTCACAAACCACTCATCAGCCCTGATGCATGGCGCATCGCACCAGGTGCGCTGGTTGTAACCGTGCATCGAGGCCAATACGTGTACAAACCATCATAAGTGTCAATGTGCTAGGCATTCATTTTGCAATATCAAATTTACTACCGACGCCTCAAAAAAAACAACGCTTTTACCGAAAATGGGTGGCAACTCAGGCAGGAAATGATACCATGGGTATGGCAGGCTGTATATTAGGAAATGTGATGTTACTATCACTTACTCTCTGTTATTCTGTACTGGGTTCTGGAGGTTTCTGAGAGTTTTTCTGCAACTGGTGTTTGTTTGCTCTTGTCTGTGTGTGCTCTGTGTTTCTGAGCTGGAGTTGGGTGGGCTCATCTGTTTGGTGATGCACTGCTTGCTGATGATGGTTGTGGATGGGAGTAGGGTGAGCCAGGGATACCCTGCAAAAGATAAGAAGGACAGATGGAAGGATGTCCACTAGCACCACATGAAGATCTTTGAGGTGGAATGCACTGCAAAACAGATGAAGCTTTGGTGGGCTACCGTGGTGGCATGGGAGGCCGATCTCATTCACCTCCTGTGACTGGAGAGTGTCAGTTGCGGCCGGAGCAGGTAAGCGTGGTTGGGCAGTGGAGCAGGGCGGGGGCAAAGTCGACAGACAACGGAATAGGTTTTAGTCAATTTTACATATTCTGCCTTCTGTCAACTCTCCCCACTTCTCCCCTCCCCCGCCCTACAGCGCTTACCTCGGCCAGCCGCCACTGGAGTTTGTTGGACCTGTTGATATGTATGGTTGTTCCTTCTGATGTTTGTGAAGTAGCTATTTAATTTATGCTAAACAAAAACATGTCCTGGGCATCGTTTATAAAAGGTTTTTTAATGACTGCAACGTCCACAATGTATATCAAATAAGAGGAAAGAATGGGTATGATAAATGTAAATTAACTTGGTGGTATAACTCAGAAAGTCTTATTGGGCCATTGCATCACTTTTAGTGATGAGATGCTGGTGCAAACCTTTCAACCTATGTATGAGTCCAGGGTAAGCACATTTGTGTGGCTTAGAATGGCCCCAAAGATATGGAGTAAGGCTGCACAAATTTCTGCTTGGGCTTACTCTGTGTCGGGGAGGTCTTCCAGGGCCATTGTGGTGGATGATCCCTGCAGCAACCATGGATTGTTATGCATCATCAAATTTACAATGCAATGTATACCAAGAGGTGCTTAAAAATCTTACACCTCTCCAGGGGATGTGCAACGATGAATTATTTCTTTATACATCCTTATATTTTTCCTCTTTCCATGTGTGCAGCATTTTGCAGCACACATAGTAGATAATAAAGCCGCCATGTATTTTTAATGTACAGGCATATGACCCTTTCTGCACCAAAGCAACCTTGCATGCAACAGAGACACCCTTGCACCATGGCGCAAGGGTGCCTGTGTCGGCTGTAGTCTGCTGCAATGGTGCCAGAGCATCGTAAAAGAAAAGAAATGTGCCATATGCTACCCAAATGGCACAGTCCTGCACTTTCACTTTGATGCAGGGTAGTGCAGCTCGGTGTCATGTTACAATGTCGTCTGACATGATGCTGCCCAGCATTACTACATACATCACATGCCTGAGCCATGCTTCAGCAATGTGATGATGGATACATCTGAACTATATCCTCCAACCTGTGCAGGCCTGCATGCTTACTAGCTGTGTTAAATTATTTTGCCATAAACTGCTAATTGTCACTAAGCTTTCATGTAAATATGATAAACTTGGTTAGCATAGTTCATAAGATGTGCCTGTAGGCCTATGTTACAGCACCGTTTACAATGCTATGTTCAAAATCATGTTTTCCAGGGAGACATAGACGATTCAACAGTGGAGAGGTGAACTCATTCCATGACCCCAATGCTATCAATGCTTCCAGTAACTGTCATGAGTACATGTATGTTGAATGTTGAGGTTGGTATGTGATCTAAGTTACATGCAACATTTTGATGTGTTTTGAAGGTAATTACCACCTACTATCAATTTGCTGTCAGTGTTTGAAACACAACGAAACGTATAACAGAGTTATTGTGAATGAACAAGGAACCCTCCCATTGTGAATGTTGTGTGTATGTAAGAAGGCACACATGATGTAAGCATATACGCATTTTGATAATGTGTGCATATCAATATTCATGTGGCTTTGGGCACACTAACCATCACTTGTTGCGGATTCTGCTTGCGTTGAAAATAAACACATTAGCTGGTACCCATAATGGCACTTAGTTAGAAAACCATACTTGCTACGCATTCCTAGTTAGTGTTCAGTTGCTTATGTAAAAAATGGGTTTGGACACAAGTACAGATGATGTACAATATGTTCACACAGACACTGTTAATATGCATGTACAGGTCCCTATGTTGGAATCCAAGGCACACAATATGTCACAAGCTTTGCACTGCATGCGGTCTACTTATCCCAGACGGTCTACTTATCCCAGACCTGCCACTTACTTTAGGTTTCTACTGCTAAACAAAAATCTGTTTGACTGACCATAAGGGTGGGAAAACATACCAGCTATGTTACACCTCATTTGTTTGTCAACAACATACCTGTCTCTGTAGCAGTATGCCAGGAATAAAACATATTACATATAGAATTAATGTGTCATCAGGGTAGCCATGATAGACTAACCTATTTTTATGGATATTAGCAACATTTGTTTGTGAGATGGAAATGTTAATCATTCAAAATGCTAATGATCTATGACAGACAACAGATGACATGGCTACAGGTGTGACTGTTCATGTGTTTTATCATAATTATGTGGATACCTAGATCATCTTTTTCTTGGCCTACCGTGAGGTATGGCTGATATCATGCAGTCTCAGGGGTACTTGAACCTCACTCAGAGTCATGGTACACGAGTGTCTACATTATATGCTACAAAGTTCTTGCTCTGACATGTGCTCCAGGATGCATATGCACACTACAGAGAAGCATTGTCAAAATCATTATGTGTGCAGCCAAATGCAGGGTTGTGATGATGTGTATAATGAAAAATGTTGAAATATGATAAAGTGTGTTATCGGCTTCAAGGGTCAACCAGAAGCCAGGTAACATGTCCCCACAGTTTCTTGAGGGTACATAAATGATTCTATCCCAGTCAGGTTTTGCAAGAGGGAACTGTCATACGCATACCCATGTATGGGCTACCTGACACTGAGTTAGTTAAGTCAGCAATGCGTGGGGGCTTTTGTGACTCCAGATGGGGTATGCAACATAGAGGCACACTACCAAAATTGTATCATCTTAACCTCTTTCATATATGTGTATGTGAAAGCCTCTGCCCACTTGCATAATGCAAACCCTCAATCCAATTTACTGACTCAGGACCATGTGTACAATATTAAATTTATATATCATCATGCATGTGAATCATTATTAGGTATGATGTTTTGTGATTTGATTGTGAGCATATTTATGTAAAGTAAACCTCACAGATGGCAGCATACTCTATTATTGATGATTAAGTACAGGATGGCCATGTAGTGACAGAACCTTGTGCATATATCCATCTCAATGTTTTGACTTGATCTTATCATGCACTTATTATTGAATTATTATGTCAGCTCATTTCACACACATCGTGTACATGTACAGCTTGAACTAGCTATGTTTTTTCATTACCACCCTAGATAAATGTCAGCTGAAGATTGCAAGACCTTTGACATGCGGATGGACCAGCACCGCCACATCAAAAAGGTAGCAAAGGGGTACCGCAAAATGCTAAAGTATTATACACATGTCAAGGCAGTAGGGTCATGGAATGTCCTTCATTCACCAAGACCATCAGCAGGCAGACCCACCTCATCATATCAAACAACAGCATGTGCTAGGCAGCAACAGCCCCCACCAACCCAGGCACCAGTGGCTGCATCTGCAGCAACAACAACGCCAACCACACTTGCCAGGAGGTCCAGTCAGGGGAGTGACTCCCTCTTTAAGTACTTTATTTTAGGAGAACTGTGGAAGATCACCTCCAACTTGGAGGACATCAAGAGGGAGCTGGCCACTCATCAGAGGTCGCAGGAAACAATTGAGGAGGCTCATCTCCAGATTTCCCAACTCCTTTAAACTTTGTGTTGGACCTTGTTGGGGGGGACTTTAGATTGAGTTATTCATTTATGAGATAGTAAGGCATTGCTTTAGGTGGAGTTTAGGCTAGGTTTAGTGTAGGTAGGTTTATTTTTTAGATTTTTTTATACATAGGTGTTTTCCTAGATTTTAGTATTTTTATTGGGATATTAGTGGGTGAGATGGTTGATGTGTAGACTATGTTAAGAATAAAATTAAATATATATATTTTTAAATACCCCAAAAATATATATGTATTTAGGTTAGTATGTGTAGTTAGTTTATGTATAGGTGTAGTTCGTGTTTTTACTGTGTGGCTATGTGTGTCAAGTGTGGTGGGGGTTGATGTTTAACATGTCTGTTGTGGTAAATGTAAACCATAAAACCAGCTAAGTTTAAGTAGTTTAATGTAGAATTAAGTTAAATTAGTGTAGGATAGGTAGGTAAAGATAGTTTAGGCTAGACAGTGTTAGTTAGCTAGGGTAGGGTAGATAGTTTTAGTTGTTGCGAATAACAATGTCTTATGTAAAAATCTTTTTCTACTTTCACGACTGCGTAATGATTTACTGAGTAAAAGCTGTGATATTTGCTTAGGTTGATTTTGAGCACACGGTGTTAGGATTCCCTGCAGTGTTTGTAGATATATGCAACTTTGTGAAATGCCTATGGACAAGAGTCAGTCAATGTTGCAATGGAGTCTTTTATGGGATCTTCAAGTGGTACTCTTTGTGTGAATGGAAGCGCATCCCAACACAGATAGTCACCTAATGTAATACCGTGTGTGAAAGTTATGCTACATGTATGGTAGGGATGGATATGTCACCCAATAGATCCAATTCATGACAGTGTTGGGACATACACTGGTGCCTACCAATTACACATTCACCCTTGCACCATTGTACTAGTCATTATTGTTTGCTGGTTAGTATCCATGAAAAAGTGGCCCCTACCTGCGTGAAAATGTCATCCCTCCTTGGCATTTAATATTTGCAAAGTGTCGCACTTCCTGTATGTGTATTTGTGCCACTACTTACTAAGTCAGAAAAGAAAATTGTCTGACTGTTCCTCTTTGCCTAGGGATGTGCAGCGTGGGCCAGGGTCTGTGCTCTGGCTCCTCTATATTGTTATGTTTGAATATGGGACGATTGATGTAAAGTGTGGTTAATCTCACACTGAATGCATGTGAGGGCTCCCAGGGCCAAAGGGACACAATGTCCCTACATATTTCAGTGTGCCTTACAATACCATTTATCTTTTGACCCAGGACCACAAATACTTATTAGATTAATTTCATGCTTAATGACTTCCAAGGTGTAGCACTGAGCTTCTACATCATATGAGTTGAATAGGGATGTTGCGAAACAGAAGAATTCTGGCCATTATTTTTTTGCTTCTTGTCAGTACCAGTAACACCACCACTGGGTCTGGGCTCCCAACAGCACAGCTTGCCACAAGCTAGTAATAAACAAAAGAGAGTGCACGTGCTGCTACCTAGTCAATAACCCTAGTTTTTGCAAAACATATGAAATTAAACCAATGTTTTGTGATCAAAGAGTATCATTTTTTTTCTTTTTAATTTACGTCAATTATTCACTTTTGACCTCTTTTTGAAAAATGTATTTTGTCAAGTTTATCTTTTACGACCTTATGTACATCAAAGAAAATTACCATTTACTCAAACTCCTATTTACAACCAACATTTTAAATACATTTCAAATTTATCTCATTCAAACAGTCCATCATACCACTTTCATACCACACACAAGTTTATATACATACAACAAACAATGAGAAAATATATGAATTATTTTCAGTTGGAAAACAAATATTCACAACAAAGCCATGTACGTTTTTTAAGCTTTACAAAAAACTAGCTATATTTTGTATAACTTTTACTTATTTCAGGCTTTTATAGTCTAAGCGTTTTGAACTCATATCAATGTTGAGTTCTCATTCATGCCCCTACTTAACCAATTCACACCAGTCTCCCCACAGCAAACGCATAAAGCCATCTTGGCGTGTAAATCAGGCGCCCCCACGGACTCCTGCCCTCCAGTCATCCTTCATCATCTCGTTGAAGTTGTTAATCCTCTAATTAATGCTATTGTGAATCAATCTCTCCACTCCGGTACCGTACCCTCTGACTGGAAGAAGGCCATAGTCAAGCCCCTTATGAAAAAGCAAAATAAATCCCCCACCGACTTGACTAATATGCGCCCAATTTCCCTTCTTCCTGTACTAGGAAAAATCACCGAGCAATTGGTTCATGAGGAACTAAAACACTTTGTGGAAAATCGACATATTTTGCACCCACAGCAATCTGGCTTCCGCCCCGGCCACTCCACAGAAACCGCTCTGATTGAGTTATCTGACACCATCAAGTTCTTGCAAGATGAGGGCAGGCAAGCTGTCCTCATCTTGCTCGACTTTACCGCGGCCTTCGACACCATTTCTCATGCGATCCTTATTAGCAGGATGCGTGGGATTGGTGTCTCGGGTTCCGCGCTTGCTTGGATAATTTCATTTTTGTCCAATCGCTCTCAAACGGTTTCCTTAGGCCCCTACCTTTCTGGTGAACGCCCCATCATCTCAGGTGTCCCTCAGGGCTCCATTTTAAGCCCTCTTTTTTTTAATGTATACATGGCCCCCCTCCTTACGTTGATTGAGTCACATGGGATTCTAGTGACGTCCTATGCTGACGACACTCAACTCGTCGTCACCATTGACCAAAGAATCCCGGACGCTACCATCAGACTCCAAAATTGCCTCTCAGAAGTCTTTTCCTGGCTCAACTTGAATCACTTGAAGTGCAACAGCGCCAAAACCGAAATAATACCTCTCGGTAAAGGCACACTCTTTTTCCCTAAAGAGTGGTGGCCCCAAAATTCTGAAGCACCACCTAGTGCGGTTGTGTCAGCTCGCAACCTGGGAGTTCAATTCGATGCTTCCCTCAGCTTCGATGAACATGTGCGCATCACTGCAGGACGCTGTTTCAGTTTAATCAGGCAATTAAAGAAATTTTTTAATTTCTTGCCCATCTCAGCCAGGAAATCAGTTGCGGTTGCACTTATCCTATCCCGGTTGGATTATTGCAACGGTCTCCTCGCAGGCATCAAGAAGTCCTCACTAAAAAAACTACAGACCGTTCAACATGCAGCCGCCAGACTCGTCCTGAAACTACCCCGGAGGTCCTCGGCCACTGCAGCCCTCAACGCACTCCATTGGCTGCCCCTCCATAAGAGAATCTTGTTCAAGCTTTTAATTACTGTTTTTAAAGCTAACAAGTGCATGGGCCCAGCTTACCTGATTAAGCGCTTTCAGCATTATACTCCAACGCGCTGCTTGAGGTCATCAGGCGCTAATTTCATCTCTGAACCTCGTATCAAATTAAAAACAAAAGGTGGAAAGACCTTTTCATTCCTTGCTGTTAGGGCATGGAATCGCCTTCCCCCTCATCTTAGGCATGCCCCCTCAGAAAGCCTTTTCAGGAAAACCCTGAAGACGTGGATCTACTCTCAATCTGACTCCTCAGTTCTCGCAGCCATCTGATCCGATCCATGTTACCCAAGTAGATCTGCTGTGGGCACAGCGCCAAGATGCTCCTCCTGGAGCGATAGTAGCGCTTTACAAAAAAACCATAAATATCAAATATCAAATATCAGGACCATAGTCTGTGAAAGAGAAAAAAGGTTTTATGGTTTTAGTTTCCTTTCTCTTTTTTTTTTTTTTTTTTTTAAATATTTTTATTTTTTTCCCGTTCTTTTACAGCTCAGCACATTATTAACCGGAGCATAGTACAAATTAATATTCAATCCATTCCTTTACAAAAAAGAAACAAAAAAGTAGTTCATACACAACCTATATGATTCATACTTGAAAGTATTTTAACATCACATACCATTAAATGAACAACAGTTCCCTACATTCCCATCTAAGTTTTTATTTTCTTCAAGTATATTCTTCAAGTGTATGCATCCTATCCTATCCCGCTACGCCAATCTGCTATTGGCTTCCAAATACGCAACCCTCTTTCCCTTCCCCTCCTGCCTTTCCTTGCATATATCGCCTTTTCCAAGTTGTATGAGGACAGCAAACTGGCCAGCCATACTTGTAATGTAGGAGGATTAAGATCTAACCATGCCCTAGCGATACATAATCTATATACTGCCATAGCTATAAAAACAAACTCGTGATGCCCTTCCCCTTCTTCTGGTACAATTCCTAAGAGTATATGTACTGGTTTAAGTTCCAGCTTAATCTTTAATGAAAACTCTAAGAAGTGTTCCAGATTTCGTAATAAAGTATGTAGCTGTGGACATAACGCGAACATATGTATTATGTCGGCCTCTCCTGAATTACATCGCGGGCATGTTGTACCTTCTGACCCTCCCCACTTTGCTATCCTTGCTGGAGTATAATATAGGGAATATATGGTTTTATAGTGTTGCGACTGTAATGACGCTGAACAGAGAATTGTGCGCCCTAAATCCAATGAGTTCTGAAACCATCCTGAATCCCCTTCTAGTTTTTCTACCCACTTCTTGCTATACTTATCCATATCGTCCTGCATACCACTTACGAAACTAGCATATAAACTTCTTATTGAACAATCCTCCCCTACTCTTATTTTTTCCATAATCTCAACTTTATTGTACCCAACCGACCCACCTTGCTTATTCCCCAGAAAGCTTCTAATTTGCAGATACTTAAAAAAATCCTTATTATTCAGCCCGAACTTAATACCCAATTCAACAAAAGTAACTAAACCATCCGGTCCCCGAAGATCACCAATGCTTATTAGCCCTTTTTGCGTCCATCTCTCCATTACTATATCCCCAAACACCTCGTTTGGGAATGACCTATTTTTAAACAACCTGGTATATCGATTAAACCTTCCTAATCCAACTTTTTTATAAATGCCGTCCAAATCTTAACTCCTGCCTCCACCGTTTTATATCTAGTCCTTTTAAAATGCCCATATTCTACACAAGATATAAAGCTATTTTCCACCTCTTCACCAAGTACGACCTTATAGATTCTAGAGGACCGGTCCCTTACCCTGGGATCTTCTCCCCCCCCTAGTAGGCCTTGCATACATTGAATGGCCGCAGACCAATAATACAATTTAAAATCGGGTGCCCCCCAACCCCCTCTTTCTCTAGGGAGTGTCATATATCGATATGCCCTCCGTGTTTTGCCATGAGCCCAGATAAATTTATTACGGATTCCTTCCAACGCCGAAAACCATTTTGCTTCAAACAATAGCCGAATTGCCCTAAAATAATACAAAAATTTTGGAAGTATGAGCATTTTTATTACATTTGTACATCCAAGCAAGGACAAATGTAAATTATTAAGCCGTTCCAGATCCGATTTTACCTTCACCAATAAGGGAGAAACATTATTCTGCACTACAACATCTAAATCAGCGGATATTTCCACCCCCAAATAAACTGCAGATTTTACCATCCTTGTATCTATACCATATTGTACATATTGATTGCAGACTATTTGGGTCTTAGCTTTGTTTAAACTGTAGCCAGAGACTCGTCCAAAAAGTTCTGCCTCCTTCTCTATTTCCACAATCGCCTCCTCCGGACAAGAGGTTAAAATAGCCACATCGTCCGCGTATGCCAATGTTTTAGCTTCACATCCGTTCAGGCTCATCCTAGGAATCCCACAATTCAGCTCCAGGCGACGCAAGAAGGGATCCAAATATAGAGCAAATAAAAGAGGTGACGATGGGCATCCCTGCCTTGTTCCTCTTTCAATACTAATTCCTACCGAGTGCCCCCTACACACCCTAATTCTAGCAGTAGGATTTTTATAAAGCGTCTGAATTGCTTTAAGGTATTTATTACCAATGCCATTCCACCTCAATACCCCCCATAGGTAATCCCAGGAGACTCTATCAAAAGCTTTTTCGGCGTCTAAAAAAATTGCTGCCATAGAGTCTCCTGGGATACCCACTGCGTCAAAAAAAGTTATTACCTGCCTCGTATGTTGAGTAGTCCCCTTGCCTGGTATGAACCCATGTTGGGAGTTAACGACTAATTTTTCAATAACTCCTGCCAGCCTTCTCGCTAAGATTTTAGAGTAAATTTTTACGTCCGCATTCAATAGCGTAATTGGTCTATATGATCCTGGTAGATTAGCGGTTTTTCCTTTCTTAAGGATCACCACTACGTCCGCCCCCCCCCATGAGTCAGGGACTGCTTCCCCCAATTGTGCCCTACTCATAACCTCAAACATATCCATACCCAGTTCGTGAAGAAATACTTTATAAAACTCCACAGGTAACTGGTCAGGGCCCGCGGCTTTACCAGAAGGGAGAAGTTTAAGTGCCTCTATAAACTCCTCTTTCTTAAATGGCTCCTCTAGCTCTTCCTTACTTTCTGGAGAGATACCTACTGTACCCACGCCCCTCAAATAGCTCTCTACTTCCTGGGAATCCCCCTCCGAGTCTTCTTTATATAAGGATGCAAAACTCTGCCTAAAAATTTCCCGAATCCCTGCGGCCCCTAATATTCTATTTCCATGCTGATCTGTCATCTCCAAGATATCCGCTGCAGTCGCTCGCTGCCTAGTACGTGCCGCCAACAGATGCCCAACTTTTTCGCTGAATTCATATATTCCCTCTTTCTTGGCCAGATATTTCCCTACCACCTTCCTTGATAAGTACTCTGTAGCATCTGCCTTGAGTGACACAATCCTCAGTAAACATGGCTCGAGAGGCTGCCGTTGTTGAATCGCTTCTCCCAAACCCCTCTCCGCCTCCAGCAGTTTCCTGTTCAAATCCATCATCATATTTTTTTCCTTTGCCCTTGTAGCTAACACATAGCTCAACGTCTCCCCTCTTATCCCGGCCTTAAAGGCGTCCCAAACCATTCCCAAGCTAGCTGTACCCCTATTAATATCCCAGTAGTTTTTAATCCAGGATCCCATACGCACTTTATACCATTCTCCTTGCAATAAAGCCCTTTCAAATGTCCACTCCCTAATTTCCCTCCTATCTTGACCTATTTTGATAGTTCATACCAGCGGGCTATGATCTGAGATTAAGCGGGGATGTTTCTCTATCGCAATCTTATTTATAAGGGACCCAGAAATTAAAAAATAGTCCAGCCTAACCATCACTCTGTGTGGGGCAGAATAGAATGTACTACCATCTACGGCTGGATATAACTCTAACCAAGGATCAAACAAGGAATTCTTGCTAACCAGATCGCATAATACCCTATAAGTTCTTTTTTTCCTCCCTGAGTAGGGGATCCCTGACTGCAACAAGGGATTTCTAAAATCATGTATGTTTAGATCTCCGCATAACACTATCGGCTCAGGCCAGTTCGCCAGCTCTGTATCTAGGAACTGAAATATCTCAGGATCATCTTGTGTTGACCCATACACTGTTACCAGGGTGAACTTCTCCCCCCTAAATGTCAAATCCAACATGGCCCAACGCCCCCACTCATCCTCCTGTTTTTTATTTACTACCACGTCCTTGCTTTTCCCTAGGATCGCCACCCCTCTATTCCTTGAACCTTGTTTCGAGTTAGCTAAAACAACAAAACCTAATTGCCCTAGAAGGTATCCTTGCGCTGCCTCCACATGGGTCTCTTGTAGACATACTAAGTCCAAGTGCAGCGCTCCCAACAATGCTGCCACTTTATTTCTCTTATTGGACTCATTTAACCCACACACATTGATAGTCGCAATTCTACAGCTCATTACAATTTTTCTTATTTCCTAGCCATCTTCCTAATCCCCTTCTAAACCCCCTTCTAGATCCTAGACTTACACCTGTACTAATCCTGTTGTCCTGTCTTGTGAATAACATTTGTATATACACACATTCCTTGAACATATGGTATGTCTCCTGATTCAAAATTACTTTGTTCTGTTTGTTTCTGTGCTGAGCCAAGCTGTTATACTCACAACTTCTCTCCGTTTCTCCCCCCCACCCCCCCGTGTTCCCTACCCCTCCCTACCCACCCAATTCCCCAGCATTCCCCTCCCCCTCCCCCCTCTAAAGGCAAATAGGTCACCAGACCTATGTGTGGCTACTGCAGTGTGTGTAAGTCGCAAACTCCCGCCTCCCTCCTCCCCTCTTTACCCCCACTAAATTCCATGTGCTCCCTGTCCAGCAACCCAATAAGCCAGAATCATATCATGTATTATTGTATTTCTTAATACAGTTTATACGTTAGTCCATGCCCAGCCTTCAGCCTTCAGATACTTATCCCTTCAATGTTACATATTCTAGTAATGTACTTCTATCCTCCCTTCTGTGCTTTTAGGTAGTCCAAAAACTCCTGGGCTTTTATTTCAGACCAGAACATCATTGTTTTCCCTCTTGCAATTACTTTCAATCTAGCTGGAAAAAGCAAGTAAGCCTCAGATCCTAGAAGCTGAAATGGTTTAATGAGCTGTCTCAATCTCCATCGTCTCTCCATGGTGGCATGACAAAAGTCTGGTCTAGCAAAAAAGGAGATATCTTCAAAAGTCCGCATTTTATCTGGTCTCGCTTTCTCTATGATTTCTTCTCTCAGGAGATAGTTTCCAACATATATCAGAATTGCCCTAGGGAGGGGAACTCTCTCCCCCTGCCCCCCAGCCTTCACACGACCGTTTCGAACTCATATCAATGTTGAGTTCTCATCAGGACCAATGTCTGTGAAAGAGAAAAAAGGTTTCATGGTTTTAGTTTCCTTTCTCAATGGTGCACTGCCCCTAACACTACTGCAAGCTCCTTTATCTTACCTCGTAGGGGGAGTGGCGATGGGAAGCCCATTTGCCCCTGAATTAGCTGTGCTGTTTATGTCAAAATATGAGGACACGTTTGTGTATAATAACAACCCTTACACACAATGAATATCACATTGGCATCGTTTTATAGACGACATCTTTTTCGTCTGGTCAGGGCCAGAGGAGGAGCTCAAAAGGTTCCACGACTGGATTAACAACAGAGTACCTACGATAACATTCAGTATGGAACATTCAAAAAACAAAATGCCATTCCTGGATGTAGAAGTGTACCCCTCGGAAGGGGGATTGATAACAACACTCTATAAAAAATCTACTGATCGAAACAAGGCCCTACACTTCCGAAGCAATCATCCACGGAGTCTAAAAGATAATCTCCCATATGGACAATATTTAAGAATCAGACGGAATTGTCAATGTAAAGAAGAATATCTGAGGCATGCAGAAAATCTAACAGCTAATCTACAACAACGTGGGTACCCCAAAAAACTACAAAAAAAATCATTAAAGAGAGCGTGGTGGACACCACGAGATACCCTCTTGGAAAGAAAAACAAATAAAGAAACTGACAGGATGGTTTTTGTATCCACTTTCTGTCCAAATTCTAACGCTTTGAAGAAGGTGGTCAAACAAAACTGACATTTGCTGCGTAATTTGGACCAGGCGTTCAAAAATGAACCACTTTTTGCTTTAAAAAAAACCTGTAGTGTTGCCAACCAATTGTCAGAGCTGCTTTACCACAAGAACAAAACCCCAACCTACGGATCATGCTAAACTTACCACCGATTCAGGGACATCATAGATGTGGGACATGCTCATGTTGTGACACAACGAAAGAAGGATCAGTGTTCACACATAATCGGACGAGCTGGAAACATGAGCGATTCTCGAATTGCAAATCACGCTATGTGGTCTATGGAATCTTCTGCCCATGCAACTTAGTCTACATCGGCAAAACAAATCAAGAAATACGTTTACGGATACAACAACACAAATCAAGAATCCGAAATAATGTGGTAACAGCACCCTTAGTGAGCCATTGGCGAGAAAAACAACACAAAGAGACTGATCTTGTTTGGACAGTAATCGCAAAAGTGGAAAATGATGCCAGAGGCGGAGATCTCGATGCAAAACTGACACAAATAAAAGCAATGTTAATTGTCAAATTTAATACGGCAATCTCAGGATTAAACGAGATGTCAGAAATGTTCAAACTTTGAATCATGGTCCTGTCTCTAAAAATCTTCAAATATCCCCTCTAAATATCCTCTTTTAATATCCCCACTGGACTGACAGCTACTAATGTTATAAACCAAGACACATGTCCCCGTGATCATCCCACCGGGAAATGATCGATTCACATATCATCAACAACTTGGTAATACATCCACCACCCATTAGTATTAACTACAATTACCATAATGCACTGGACGGCATTTCAGCAATGATATGAACTAAAAAGATGTGAGCCTGTTCTGAATCTGCACAAAAATCAATTTTTTATATGGCGAACAAGCAAGCAATTGCTCTTTTAAGCCCAACTGATATTTTTTGACAGTTTCCGCTCGAGCAGGTGAAGCGTGCATTTATAGAGAACGGGAGGAGACCAAACTACATGCTCCATGATCCTTTGCGGACCCGGAAGCACATTCCATTTGGACGCGGTTCATCGAGAACAAACGAAGAAGACTCATGCATACTGCCTCGTCGGACTGAGGTAAGATAATTCCATGCCACCAACACCTGATAAATTAAGTAGGGCGCAAGTATTCAAAATAGATACAGTGGATAACTTAATCACCTTATCATCCCCCAGACTCCCAGGCGAAGGCTCAGAACCCTTACTCCAAAGAAGCCTGATCCCTCAATTGAGGTAAGCGCCCTTTTTTTGAAAAACAAACTAATGCTCACCTCGGAACCCCCCCCCATAAAGGGTCATTGATTAGTTTCCATTCTCCTGCAGAAACAAGAAAAACAGCTGATCTACCAAACATATCACGAATGCATGTTCATTTTAAAAGTAAGTGAAAACAGAGGTAGTGATCGAGTGGGTTGTCTTCTAGTGAGAACATAAAGCGGATGTTGACTATGTGCCACAAATGTCTGTATTACAGATGTCTGCTGTCCACGGGGATAATTCTACTTCCTCTGGTTTCTTTTGATCGAGAGGTAAGATAAAGGAGCTTGCAGTAGTGTTAGGGGCAGTGCACCATTGAGAAAGGAAACTAAAACCATGAAACCTTTTTTCTCTTTCACAGACATTGGTCCTGATGAGAACTCAACATTGATATGAGTTCGAAACGCGTAGACTATAAAACCCTGAAATAAGTAAAAGTTATACAAAATATAGCTAGTTTTTTTGTAAAGCTTAAAAAACGTACATGGCTTTGTTGTGATTATTTGTTTTCCAACAGAAAATAATTCATATATTTTCTCATTGTTTGTTGTATGTATATAAACTTGTGTGTGGTATGAAAGTGGTATGATTGACTGTTTGAATGAGATAAATGTGAAATGTATTTGGAATGTTGGTTGTAAATAGGAGTATGAGTAAATGGTAATTTTCTTTGATGTACATAAGGTCGTAAAAGATAAACTTGACAAAATAAATTTTTCAAAAAAAGGTCAAAAGTGAATAATTGACGTAAATTAAAAATAAAAAAATGATACTCTTTGATCACAAAACATTGGTTTAATTTCATATGTTTTGCAAAAACTAGGGTTATTGACTAGGTAGCAGCACGTGCACTCTCTTTTGTTTCTTGTCAGTACCTGCATTATGATAGTACTTATAGACTATCCTCAATGTAAGCATTGAGGCTGACATGTGCATGATAACATTGTCATGATAACTGATCTAAACATCTGTGGATGTGTGAGCATGTTATTATGGGGAACCTGTGTCACAGAACCTAATTTGTGCATTTCTGCAATTGTGTGATTTGTTGGTATATTTCACTGTGTGGCACTGAAGATACTGACGCTTATTTGCACACCATCATGTTAAATAGTTCAGCTTGATTTGCAACATAATGTCATGGCAGGTCCATAACGCTTGTCCTTGTCCAACAAGAGAATGTTATAGAGACTGCAGCACCATTTTCTTGAGATAGTAGGAAGCGCCTTTTGGGTGTGCACATCCACCATGGTTTAGTTAGTCCTATCTGCAACAGACATACAACACGCTGGTTCAAGGTAGTGCATTTATTTACAGGTGTGATCATAGGCTAATTCACAGTAGTAGTTCTTGCAGCAACAAACCCAGCATTGTTAGAGAGCCAATGGATGCCGAGACAGAGTCCATGGGGGATACATGTTATGTGACATGTGGGTGAGAGAAGTATTCCAGTGAGGAGAAGGTCCAAATTGTCGTTAGGGAAGGAAGGCCTCATTGACAG
The DNA here is from genome assembly GCF_964261635.1 of Lissotriton helveticus. Taxonomy (NCBI): domain Eukaryota; kingdom Metazoa; phylum Chordata; class Amphibia; order Caudata; family Salamandridae; genus Lissotriton; species Lissotriton helveticus. The sequence continues at coordinate 1,358,852,116 of NC_136063.1, read as the reverse complement.
TCCACAAATGTATCAGACTAACGGGTGGGCATACAAAAAGAAGACAGTACCAGGTGACAAGGGCTATGGCATGATAATTAACACAGATCCAATAGGAAACTGGCCAAAAGGCACAGACATATGTTACTGAGTAGATTGCCGCCGGAAATTGGTGAAGTTCTTATCTTCCTCCTCAGATGTGTGTTTTACCCCCCTGACGGTGATGGTGTTTGTGCAGGAGGTATCTGAGGCACACCCATATCAGGGGCTGATGATATGGTTTCCCTGTCCCTAGCCACATTTGTCTGTGCCAACAAGGAAGGCAGCACTGTGCTGAGAAGGGCCTGCTGGCTTATCAGCACAGCAACAGTGTTGCAGTGGAAGGCACCCATTGTTGCAATATAGGAGTTCTGATTCTGCTCCGTAGACTCAAGGATGTGTGTATAGGCCCCAGCTGGGTGGCACCCTCACATGTGTCAGATCGGCAGGGCTGTTACATTACTGGGACTGAGACACCCACTGACTGCCTCTAGGGTGCCCATGATGGTCTCCATCCCTGCCTGCACCTCATCTACCAGATGTCACTGGAATCCTGCCACCTGCTGTTCGAAGACAACTTGGGGGTCCTCGGTGTCCAGGTCTGAGCTTGGGCTGGCAGATGGGGGATGTCCCCTGGTAGGTTGTTCCTCCGGAGACCCAGCAACACTGTCAGCCCCTCCCACAACCAGAGAAGGTGCTCCAATTGAAAGGGGTCATCGTCTACTGGGGGAAGGATATCATTACCAGCAGGTTGGTCATCTAGGTCAGGCAGCTGGTCAGGAGATGTTGTTTACCCCTCTGCAATAAAACAGAGGTATGTTAATGGTGATCTATACTAGATGCTGACATGAATAATCTGGCTGACATACAGAAGTTATTCTCATTCAATTTCAGGTCAGCATTGATTCGTAGGACAATGTGACTGTAGGAATTGAGGCCAAGTTGCATTGTAATTGCCTTTCAGATAGCAGTATCTCTGCATTGTTCACACAACCACTGTGACAAGGGTGAATTTTCGTGTCTTACTAGATATTGTCACACAATTACACAGCTTGCTGGCTTACCCTGCCCTGCCTGTTCAGGTAAGTTGAGGTAAGGTCCATATCTGCTCTGGTGATTAGCTTTCTTTTTCATGATGGCTGTACTGAATGTGGTTTAACGTACTGTCTACCTTGCACACAGAACAGCACGGAAGTCTGCCTTGTTGTGTTATCTTGCATGCATATTGTGCATTCACGTGACCAAGGGCGGATGTATGACGTTATAACGCATACTATTACTCCGCATACCATTACAACGCGACTTTTACTCCGCATACCGTTACAACGCATAGCGCCTTGGGGCGCTGGATAGTGGTAAGTATAATTTACTATTCTAACTCCAGTCCCCGTGGACCCTAGGGAAGGTGTTGGATAGTAAATTATACTTATTCCCTATCCTAGAGCGCCCCCCAGCGCAATGCGTTGTAATGGTATGCGGAGTAAAAGTCGCGTTGTAATGGTAGTGCGGAGTAAAAGATGCGTTGTAACGGGTGTATACCCCAAGGGCTCACATTTCACATGCATCTACCTAACTCTACACAGCCAGCAACCTTGCTTCACTACGGGAATGTGTAGGTGCATGTACCTACCACGGGATGTCCCATGGTAGGTTGTTCCTCTGGAAACCCAGCAACACTGTCAGCCCCTCCCACAACCAGGGAAGGTGCTGCAATGGAGTCCAGGAATTGCTGAAAGGGTCATCGTCCACTGGGGGAAGGATATCATCGCCAGCAGGTTGGTCATCTAGGTCAGGCAGCTGATCCGGAGATGTTGTTTACCCCTCTGCAATAAAACAGAGTTATGTTAATGGTGATCTATACTAGATGCTAACATGAATAATCTGGCTGGCATACACAATTTATTCTCATTCAATTTCAGGCCAGCATTGATTCGTAGGACAATGTGACTGTAGGAATTGAGGCCAAGTTGCATTGTAGTTGCCTTTCAGATAGCAGTATCTCAACCACTGTGTGACAAGGGTGAATTTTCGTGTCTTACCAGATATTGTCTCACAATTACACAGCGTGCTGGCTTACCCTGCCCTGCCCTGCCTGTTCAGGTAAGTTGAGGTAAGGTCCACATCTGCTCTGGTGATTAGCTTTCTTTTTCATGATGGCTGTACTGAATGTGGTTTAACGTACTGTCTACCTTGCACACAGTTTATCACGGAAGTCTGCCATGACTCCTCTGGCAATTCTCATTTAGGCCAAGGGACTCCAATTACTTTCACACCGATGGAACACAGATCATGCATTGACTCTCATGTGACACCAACAATATGAGTCACCATGTCCAATTGGCCAACATGGTTGTCTGTATTTGAGGGCTATGGGTCAAGCAGTTCTCCACATGCTAGTAGTGATAATAACCAGTCACATGTACTTACACAGGCTTGCCACACACCTAGGCCCATACCACCTCACCCTCCAACCACCCCTGAAACCTGCCCACAGTCAAGGAAACTTGGCTTATTCGGTCACGTCACAATTTCCTGTTTCACATCCCACTGCTTTGACACAAGTGGCATGGTAAGATATTTCTTTTTCTGGCTCCCTCCTGACATGTGATAGATCTTCACACAGGTCCACCTCGCATGTAGGGTGTAGTAGACCATGCCCTCTTATATGTCATCCCTTCACAGCTGCAACACAAGTGTAACACTAACAAACACACCGATGTTCATGTACATTTTTCAGACTACATTGCAGTATACACATCTCTCCTTATCTCCTTGCTATGCAATGTCTCCCCATTCAGACAGTTAAATGTGCTCAGCCACACCTGCATTGCACTGCACTACCAGGGGCCCACCAGGCTCAGACACCATCTATTCTTTGAATAAGCACACATGGTCCTCTGGTGGGCATCACTTACATTCACTCCCAAACCCAGAATGAATTTGCACATGACATGAGTTAGGGTTGTCTACACCATGGCAGGCAACACCTGTGTGCTCTCCTCCGCACATCGGGACAGCTGTGTGCAATGTAGTTTCTTGTAATTGACTATACACGTGGTTCTTCACATGTACCTATGTGGTGATACTTCACATGCCCCACACCTGACCCCCCTCTCAGGTGAGGAGTTTATACTCTGTCAACTCCATTCCATTCTATTACTTTGCAGTCCAGATTTGCCTGCATGGCCCCAAGACAGATACACTAGCCTCACGGTGCAAGGGGGCATGCCTTGTCAAAGTCAGGGTTGGCAGTGTTCCAGTTTCCAGTCATGATGTGGTGTTCCAGTCCTGGTTTTTTGCTTTGTATTGTTGGACTTGAAGGCCTGGTCACTAATGTTATACATTGCACTACAAGTTCCAGGATACAAAGGTGAACCTGAACTGGTGCTGCACATCACACATGGACTGGACAAAAGTGAAAGAGCTGGACTGGGCTCTGCGACATGTGACTGGGCAGTTTGACTTATATATGTATGACTGGAGATGTGAGCAATTCCATCCCTTTCTCTTATACTCAGCTCAGTGCAGCACAGGAACGTAGCCTGCTGCGCTGCAGAGCATGACATTTCTGTTCATATTGTCCCTTGTTGCCACTTACCCTATAGGTTTTGCTGGTCCTCACAGCCAGCACTGGCCTCTCTGGGAACCCTTGTCCCCAACTCTGCTTGGATGACTGCTGCCACCTGCTTCTCCGAGGATGCCAGCTCTTCCAGGACCTCAGGTTCTCCTCATTCTCTGGTCCGCATGGTTACATTAAGGTTTATCCTTGGTCCTACACTTATAATCCCGCCAGTGCTTCTTGCACTCTGGTACTGTCCTTTTAACTTGCCGGTCATGTTAATCTTGTCCACTGTGGACTGCTAACTAGCCTCTTTCTTCCCTAATGGAAATTTGGAGGAGCCAAAGAGTTGATGTTCATGCGTTGTCACCTCTGTTGTCAGAATTTGATTCTCTTCCTCATTACAATTACTCTCCCTCTTCCCCTGGGGAGACTGTCTGGACATCCTGGCTGGTGCTGGGAGTGTTCCGGTTGTTGCAGTGATTGCTGCCGCCTGCTCCAGTACTCCCTTTTGGGGTATTGAGATATGTTTTTTCTTCAAATGCATCACTTTTTAAGCAATTCTTGAAGCATGACACATGCAATGTCACGCTAGAATGATTTGCGTTGCTTTACATACCGCAAAACAGCCTAGTGTTACTTTTCTGCACATGCGTCATTTTCTCTGTGGCAACCATCCCTCAGTAGCGTCATTTTTTTTACGCACCATGGGAACTTATGCCATGTTGAAGCGTGCCATAAATACGACACATCCAAGGTGTTTGAAAATGTAGTACCATAGCACAAGTTTTAATGACTCATCGCTGCCTTATTGCAGCGATGAGTCAGTTCTCAAAAATGAGGGCCCAGGTTAGTACCAACTGTACATGCCATGAGGAAGGTTCGATCCTATGTCCTGGATACTTTGAATTTTTCCACCACCAAACCTACTCCTTATGGCACAGTGACACCTAGCCAGCATCTGAAGTCAGCTAATAAATGTAGACATTATTACCACCGGTTGTTGCTCACAATGAAAATGTTGGAAACAAGTAGAACTAATGTTGAACTAGGACCCTCCCTGAGAATCCACTGGCATTATGTTTTGAGTTACTTAGGCATTATAACCTATTAGAATAGGTAATGGACAGGTAAAGCAACAGGTTCTTAAAGTGGATCCCCATTTCTCAGCAGTACAATTCCTGAAGACAGTCTCTCATTGATGATAACAAACTTCCCATTAGTTAAACATTTCATGCCACTGAAATATTGTGACTCCCCCTCACTAACTGTCGGGATATCACTAGCGTATAACTGGAATAAAGCTATCAGGCCCAAGAAAGGTGCTTTACAAAAACTGTATTGAAGACCATCAAAAGCAATAATTAAGACATCCACTGCACTACACTGGGTGACGACCACATAATTTGGCTACATTCAAGTGGCCCAAAGGTGTGCTGTAGACACTTCCAAAAGGAAGGCATAGGCCCCTTGAGAAATAGACATCTAGAACAGAATATCAGTATCAAAGTGTACTGCATCAGGGCAGTATTGGAGGTGAAGATCATATCTAGAAGAGGCAGCCACAATTAGACTCCCAATTTTGCAGACAGCTTCTGGCATTGACATCAGCTTGGCTCGTGTCCACTTTACAGAGTCTAGTATAGTGCCTCAAAGACCAATTTGCAAAAGGGAAGGTAGTGCCAGTTTCCAGAGTTGTACATCCGTTGATAACCCCCCATCACTGAATACCTAATCCGGTGAGTGAAGAGGGACTTGTCGATTCGAGAGGGAAAGGAGTAAGAGAGAAGACTCTGTCTAGATGTCAAACCAGCGGAAGGCAGAGGGGACCTGTTAAATAAGAAGTTTAGGTAGCAGCCACATAATATGAAATACCAGCATTTGTAAAGCGCAAAGCTACCCCAGCACTGGGGGCCGTCACGAAGATTAAGCGAGCAATTGCCCAGAGTCACATGGTGCTGGGCTAACCTGTCGTCAGCACGGGGGATCGAACCGGATGGCACCAGGATGGTGCAACAACTTACTTGTCGCTCCAGAAAATTGGTTGAAACAACACAACACACAGCAAAGCAAAAAACATTGGCAAATGGAAACCGGGGGAACCAAAAATTAAAGGAAAACAGTAAAAGTCGGTGAAATGCAGACTAGTACATGAGCATGCAACTACGCAGCATGTTGCCATGCGAAGCCTAACAGACTATGCCAGTCTAAAGAGGGCTCTACCTCTCTTCACCTGGATGTGACCCCAAACCAGGAAGTGAGTTACTACTTCTATGCTGAAGTAATCTATCTAGTGACCCAGTCCTTCGTAACTCCCATAGGTCTGTTCTCCAGCATCACCAGCCTCTTTGCATCTCCTGTTTTTCCTGAAATCTCACACCTAGTGCTAGCTACACTCTGAAGACACCCAGGCAAATTAAGTTTAAAGACTATTAGTCAGTGACCTGAAAGGGTGTTTAGCCATGAATATGAACTCAAGGACAATTAGAACATCAACCCTGTAGGTATGGGGCTTCAGTGGTATTTTGCTCAGTCTCTTTGTTGAGACAATCTTTTACCAGTCTTTCCAAAGAAGTTCGATTATGGCATAGATTGAAAAAGGTGGCAGCAATATCTGAGGAGCACCAGGATGCTATTTATGTCTTTCAAGGTGGTAGGCCAAGGCCGGGTACTCCTGGCCCTTACTTTGAAATGGTTCACCTACATCCCTTTCTCTTATACATTAGGAGCCCAAAAATTTGTCATTTTTATGGGTCCCTTGTTCCCACTGTTTAACGGTAGCGGTTCTTACTCAGTCTGTCTCATCTGACTCAGCTAGTTCTTCTCAGCAAGATCTTTTATCACTTTCTATTAGAAATTGTGAAGTATAGACATGCACAGAAGTGTTAGCATTAAGTCCACCTCATAGCTAGGCTGAAGTATTTTCATTGTTTATGTTATGGTCGCTGTATTGATAATATGGATGCTTCAATGAAGTCTAAAACACCTACATGTGAATCAACATGATGCATTTATCACCATATTTATTTTTTCTGGCTGGGACTTTAGTGTTGGCAAACTTATAAACATGAGATAAAAAACACATTAGTCGGGGAGGCTTCACAACAGGACTATCAGGCCAGAGGTCACACCGGTTTGCTTCAACAAACCAGCCCCTGGTGAGGGCTACTCCTGGGCTCAGACAGCTGTAGAAAAAAGTGTCCTACAGTGCGTCACTGCTTATTATTTCTGGGCAACGGCTTTGATAGAAAATAGCTAAATAGCCGCTACATTTTAGCACAGTGTGTAGGAGTAGCAATAGGGTGTTATGATGCTATGAACTTGTTAACCGTGTTCGTTTTTGCCAGCCATGGCATGTGTTGCTGCATTTATTTTCACATTCAGTGTGGATTCATAAATTTTTTAAGCACTAGACTTAAGTTCAAAAATACATGTTCCAAATGTTATTGCCAGTATCTCAGTCAGGGTATGAAAGTGTTATTCTTTTAAGAAAGAGGGTATGAGTTCCGCTGTGTCCTTGAACTGATCTAGAGGAATTCATTGTTACCAGAAAACACGACCCACAAAGTGTGGCTTAGTGTGTTGAGTATGGTTTGCAGTCCAATCTGATTTCTTATTCCTGTTGGTTCATAAAAATATGTCTCTCACCAGGGGGTTAGAAATGCAACCCTTGCAGCTCTGGGCGGATATCCAGATGGCGCTTTTTGGAGACCACATCACTGCATTGGTTTTGGGGTCTTGGGTTATCCTTCTGTTTTTGGCTCTCGTCCAGATCTGGTCATTCTGAACTCCTCAAAATAACTTGCTGCGCTGCTCTATGCCAAAACCCCATAAAAGAGGCCCTATGTTTGAATGAAATCGTTTGGTGACTTCCATTCATTGTTCCTTTGGTATCTCCGGCCTCCTGTGAGCATACTGCATTTCAGACATATACATTAAGGACTGTGATGAGTAAGTCCTGATCTCATAGTATTGAGAATACCAGTAAGCAGTTGAGCCATTTCCTTTTACTACTCCCTCCCCCTCTCATTTTTACTTCTCTAGCCCTCTCTCTCTGCTGCCTAATTCATCATCAGCGTTTCCTCTCTCCCCACAGTGGTTATTACCATTTTTGCCATCTGCCCATGGTCAGATATCTAACAAAGAAGTTACGGGCATATCATCAAGGGCCTTATCTTCGCGTTTTTGGCTTCAAAAACCAAAAGAGCAGAGATAACATTTTCGCCCGATTTACAAGGCGGTGCTAACATGCACTTGCGCATGTTAGCAGTTGTTACCAGACGCCTCGCTTCACATCTCTAATGAGATGCAAAGAAGGCATTTCCTCACAAAAGAACACAGGAATCATCGCTAACTGCACTTCTCCCTACTATCAAGCTGGCCCAGGATACCAATACTGACATGAAAATCCACGCTAACCGCGTATATTGCTGTAAGCGAACGTCTGCAAAAATCCAGACTTAGCTGTACCTATAATGGGAGGTTCAATGGCTGAATCCACATCTCCCTATCATCAAGGTTTTCCCTATCGCTGCAGGAATATCGCTGGAGTTTCAGCGATATTCCTGCATTTCGCCACTATTGCTGGAATATTCATCACGTTGGTGAAACACGTTGTTAATAACACGCTACATTCCAGCGATAGACGGTGATAAATGTAATAGCGGTAAGCACGCTTTGCAATGTTTATCGCCATTTGTAGTTAATATGCCCCCACCTTTCTTTGGCCTAACAAACGGGAGCAGCACAGTAAGAAATCTTTGTTTTTATTCAACTTCCCTAGTGCAATGTAAAGCACTGATGCATCCAAGGGGCATATTATCAAGAAATGGAGTTAAAATTATCGCTGCTTTAGTGGCAGAAAACTGCAGCTAAAGCAGCGATAATGGGCTTGATAATACACCCTTGAGAATTCCAATAGAAGTCTATGTTTTGGTGTCAACATGGGCTTCTATTGGAATTCTCAAGGGCGTATTATCAAGCCCATTATCGCCGCTTTAGCTGCAGTTTTCTGCCGCTAAAGCGGCGATAATTTTTACTCCGTGCTTGATAATATGCCCCCAAGTCATTTATAGTCGTAAGTGGGGCTAATAAGTACTGCCCTTTGTATGACAAAAGCAGGGGCGGTGGGTGACATTTGTAAGTGGTGGGGCGCAAAGTGATTTGCATACAGCACCGTAGCGAGTGAGCGCAGTGAGCGAGCCCGAACCCCAAAAGGGGGGGTTTGAGGGGGTTACCCCCCCAAGAATTTTTTTTAAAAAGAAGAAGAAAAATCGTGCATTTTTAAGCAAATTTGAGAAAGCAGGAAGGTTAATAAAGCAATTGTGAAAGTGCAGTTATTACATTAAAATATGGCATAACATAGGTAGCTGCTTATTCAGTATAACCACAGAGCTTCATACATTCCGTCCTATTATGCTCTGGTGCTGAATTCAGCATCGCACACACAACTGACTGAACAGTAGACAATTGCTCAACCTCAGTGAATGACATAAATGTAAAAGTTCTATAGCTCACTCACACCCTCAACCACCCAAAATATAAACTGCAAAGAGTCGGTGGAAACTCAACTGCAATACTGTAATGGTCCTTTAATCCAACAGGTACAGTCACTAAGGACAACACAGAAAAAATCTATAGGTCCATAGACCCATCAAAAAACAATTGACTACTGTGGCTTTTGTCTGTGGAAAGCCCAAACTGTGAAGAAAGCCAAGCATGCACTACTGAAACATCTGTGAGGCAGACATGGCCAATACTAATGCTGATAACATAACACTTATTTACAACCCTGCTGTTTTACTATGTAACCTTTTTCGATATAGATATTACAAACTGCATATTTTCAAAATGTACATGAACACTAACTTTAGAATTAATATTTTCTGAGTGGTAAAGACGGTCTTATAATCAGAGTATAGGGCCCAATCCAAAAATGTTTTTTCCTTGATTAGATATGTCATCCCCATAGAAAAGCAGGAATAATGCAGGAATAGGACAAGGGGGAAAAATGGCAAATCAAGCCAATAGAAACGAGAAGAAAGGTAGAAAACTAAGACATCGCCTGTATTTCCACAAAATCAAAAGTGCTTTTCTTGTCTTCTCTATTGTAAGTTAAGTGTGTGATCTTTCAGAATCCATTTATGTGTCTGTGTCCAAGCTCCGGTGGTTTTCCAAAGTTGGCAGCATTTAGAAACAGGCTAAATTAGATTTAAGCAGTGCTTATAAAATAGTTGTGCCTTTCCATTAACATAAGAAAGGAGGCCAGGCACAATCATTTGGGTTTCCATTTGTGCCATACTCTGAAACTATTTCTTGTCAGTCTTAGAGGGTTCCAGTGTGTTTGCTTTTGAGTTTGCTTCCTTATAGTAAATCAATGTAATTTCTCTTCATCAATATGCAAAGCAGTCTGCTTACAGTCGAAAGACATAGTCCCTGCAAAGAACTATGACTGACAAAATACACAAGCCTTGGAAAATCCAATAGGTCTTGCCATTGCGAACTCCTGGCATTGCCAATGCTTTATAGCAATGCTGTACAGCATTGGTAAAAAGCACACTGCATGCTACACCTACTGAATAATACAGGCACAGTTTAAAAAAAAAAAAAATTTGATCCAATATGGTGGACGCTACATGCTAGGGTAAATGAAAAAAAATATTTTCATTTGCGCTAAAGTGCATTTCTGCCAGTAGTGCAGCACAGGAGCCAAAGGGGGCTATCAAACCCTCCAAAATATCTAGATTTTTTTTAAAACAAATATTAAAATGAATGTAAGGGGTGGTCGAGCAATGGAGGAGTGGGTAGGGGAAGCAAACATAGAAATAAATAGGAGTGATGGGAGAATTGATAAAGAAGGAGGGGAAACGCAGCATAGAAGGGAGGGGAAACGCAGCATAGAAGGGAGAGTGAACACAGAACATACAGGGGATATGGCAACACAGAGCAAAGGGATGGGTATTTGGCAGGGGGCAAGCACACGAAAGAGAGAGTTGAAAAACACATGCACTCCCATGGAGTGCGTAGCAAAAAAGAAAAGTAAGTGAGCAGTGGAAGAATACTGGTCAGCCAGTCAATAGCATGGTAAATAGGCTATGTTCCAGGGAAGGGCCACACTTAAGGGGAAGAGGAGGAGGAGGAGGAGGTAAAACCATCGAATGAGAAACAAGGAAGTAAGGCTGCCAATAAAAGCAAACAACTGAGGCAATGGGCGATCACTGAACCGACTGTAAGTTTTTGGGATATTCCAAACGAGCTAGTTAAAGCTGTATAATAGGTCAGACCTAAAAACTATAATAAAATTGCACTTGAGGAGGAATAGATTTAAAAAACAAAGTTTCCGTGAAGAATGTAAGTCCGAATATGTATGCATCAGCATTTATGACAATTGCACTCATTTAACACAAAATTGAAATCAGGATATTTGTGGTAACAAGTACATGCTCTACCGACCATTTCCAGGAAAAGGGAACTTAACATGCGGCCTTCAAGTACATGCTCTACCGACCATTTCCATGAAAATGGAACTTAATGACATGCGGCCTTCAAACGTCTAACGGTTTTTACAACGCTCCGAATAGGTTAGCAATGGGAGCATTTTCTTGAGAGAAATTGATACACAAAAGACTTTTGAAATGACCTGGACTTGTGCTGACATCAAAAACCTATTAATCAGTTGAATACCCAGAGGACGTTAACCTAATATATTGGACCAGGTGGTTGTCCAAACTTGTGATTGAGCCTTACAGATTCGGATTGCCGCTTAACAGTCATTGATCTAGAGATAGTTTGCCTGCATCCAGGAATGGATGGCTGCCAGGGAACTTTACTGGGGCAGGGGACTGTCAAACCACCCCATCAATGCGAAAGAAAATCTGGGTGTCAACCACAGATATAATGAAGCAGAGACAAAAGTGATTTATCAGTTAAAAGTAAATCAGGAAAAACAGCTGACACTAGCATTAAATATAGCAGTGCTTAAGGAGGCGATCTGGGGACCTCAGAAAGAAAAGGTAAATTGAGTGTGAAAAGAAAGGGAGAAGCACTACCTCATTGCGTAATTAGTCAAAAAAACAACTAAACCAATGGAAAAATGTTCTCCCTACCACCAAAGTTGCCAAAAAGTTGACCAAGGCGGCATGTTCAATTTTGTCCAATGCTGCCAAGAGATCCAATGACGTGAGAGCACTGACACTACTGCCATCAAAACACTGATATAACTCATCCACGAGAGCAAGGAAAATCCTCTTGATAGATTGAGTATCAAAGAATGAATGACAGTAGAAGAAAGAAATAAAGGGAACAGGGTGGGCATGGTGAAACATTATAAGAGGCCATGTCAGACTGCTCACCACAAATATGTGAATCGCCTGTACACTTTACAACTTTTTTCCCGTTTGCCTCCAATATTTACAGAATGTAATTCCTTCCAGATAAAAGGTGCTAGGTCACTCAGCAAGTCTTAAATAACTGTTCCAGCCACCTGAGGAGACGAGGGGCAGATGCCCTGAACACAGCTTGCACCATTGTTGGTAAAGACAGTTTACCCCTATTTTAGGATTGTATTTCCATCCCACATTCTCATACCTGCCAACTGGTTCAATGCCATCTAGTGCACACCGAACATAACTTTGTATTCTGCTAATTGCAGGTATTATTTCTCCAGACATTAATGTCCTAGCAGAGCAATTGTATTGACCCCATAAAATCAAAAGTGACTAAAAATGTTGTGTGTGACTTTGGACCACTTTCCAGCTATGACTAAACTCAGCAAGGAGGCATGCCTTAGTCACATCCAAATACCAGCCCCTAATCTGATGCTGCCAGGGGATCCTGCCCCTTTCCTTTTCCTTCCATCCAAATGTAACAGCTGGGGCGGAAATTCCCTTTCCAGCTAAATGCACATCTTTAAAAATGATATTCTTCTTTGAGTGCATCATTTCCCGAGTGCCCCCTCGCATGCTCTCTATCCTTCTTTTCTTTGAGTGTCTCTTCCCCTGAGTGCACTGATGCCCTTGACACTGCAGCCAGGCACTCACTGGTGTAATTTCTGCTTGTGTCCTCGGCCTCATCTGCTTCCCAAATCGCATCCTTTCCTGAACGTCTCTTCTCTGAGTGCACTCTTCTGTGCGTGCCTCTCCCGTGCACTGAAGCCCCCGTCACTAGAGCCAGGCACTCGCTATTACCATGTCAGCTTATGTCCTCAGCCCAGCCTCTTTCCCAAAGTGCATCCTTCCCTGAGTGTCTCTTCCTCTGAGTGTCTCTTCTCTGAGTGACTCCCCCCTGAAGCTCCTTCTGCATCCCTCACTTGAGTGAACGTACTCACCGCCCCCTTGCCTGCTTGTGCCCTTGGCATCCCCTGCTACTCTGGCGCCTCTTTCCTCAAACACCTGCTCGCCTGAGTGCACTCTTCCTTGTGTACCTCTATTCCTGCACTGAAGCTCATTCTGTGTGTGTCCCTCACTGGAGTGCAGGCACTATCACCCCCCTTGTCAGCGCGGGCCTGTGGTCTCTTTGTTTGCTCTCAAGAGTCCCTGACTGACACGGGGACCCGAAGGTGTCCTGAAGAAAAGCGCGGGACTCGGAGCCCCACAGACACCCATGGAAGGAGTGACGTATGCAGGGTGCTTGCCCCGAGGCTTCCTCTCCGGTGCCCGATGGGTGTAACCCTAGGTCTCTCCCTCCCCAAGCTCCGTTATACACCCCATGGTTTTCCTCGGCCAGTCCCAATTCCTAAACGCTATTAATTAATAATTTTGTTAACACATTTAAACTACTTCCAATCACTACCTAACAATATAAGCATACCAACAACATATTTCAAAAATACAGCAGCGGCAAGTCTCCAGAACACTAATAAGTAATTAATGACGCAAAAGTCGATTTGACATTGTGTCATTGTAGACATACACAATACGGCTTGCATAGTAACGATGCATTGTTCATTCATACAGTGCTTTCTATCCCTGTGTTGCCGGTTCGTAGCGCTGTAATAACAACTGTTAAACACACCCAACTCACTACTACGTGAGGTATCACTCTCGGAAAAAATCGTAGCTACGTCACCCCCGCCCTACTTTGACCTGCAACCTGCAGATGAAACATAGATCTTATCAGTGACAGCTTGTCTCACTGATCTATGTTATTAGCTATAAAGCGCTACGAGGACCTTTTGCGGATTCAGAGCACCTGTGGTATTGTAAATGTGCAAACACATTCATGCAGACATCGCTTCAAAAATATCACAAAACAATCAAGCAATACGTCAAACGCTCTGTCCCATCGGTCCAGTGTAAAGGTAAAGACACATCTTCCCATGAAAATTGCATTGCTGGCTCATAGCACAAATCATCCACAAAAGCAACACACTCATTTGAAAACGAGAAGCAAACGCCCGCAAGCAGACGGCAGAGTAGTGGCCCACTTACCCATTGGTGCCGGTCCTTCTGGGGGCACATTCCTGGGCAGGCTCTGGTGGTGGCATGCAGCCACAGGTCGCTGGCGCCCTCATCTTCACTCAGAGCAGGGAAAGCTCGCCCATCGCCATGGTAACACTTCACAGTGGAAGCTGCGCTCTTAAAGTTGTGTTTTTTCAATGGTGCTGTTTGCTCCGAGTGGAGCGGATGCGCTCACTGCGGCAGGGGAAGATGCACTGGGGAGGGGTGCACGGAGGGCCCTGCCAGCAGATGGAGGGCTCAGACGGCCTGTCACTGCTCGGTGTGACTCCGCCTCCCAGATGCAGCCGGGTGTAACGCCCTGGGTCTCTAACACCACAATGACCCCTTCCCCAGGCACTATCAGCCCCCTTGTCAGCGCGGGCCTGTGGCCTCTTTGTTTGCTCTCAAGAGTCCCTGACTGACACGGGGACCCGAAGGTGTCCTGAAGAAAAGCGCGGCACTCGGAGCCCCACAGACACCCATGGAAGGAGTGACGTATGCAGGGTGCTTGCCCCGAGGCATCCTCTCCGGTGCCCGATGGGTGTGTCCCTGGGTCTCTCCCTCCCCAAGCTCCGTTATACACCCCATGGTTTTCCTCGGCCAGTCCCAATTCCTTCAGCCAGGAATACTCGCATTCGTTAGCTCTCGTATGCACAATGGCGAGTAGAGACTAGAGAGGTCAGCCGTGCACCGCAAAATGGCCAATCACTGCATGAATACATGAAGTCACACACAGTGATTGGCCATTATGCAGTGTGTGTGCACCATCAACGAGCGGCATCCAATAATGGATTACCCTGAGGTGACCGGCCAATCCTGGCGCTGCAAGCAGCGCCAGGATTGGCTAGGGGGGCTCATGAATGCTCGCCCTGTGTCGCCTTTGTAAAGCCGGGGGCTGCGGCCAGCTTAAACAAGCACCCCCCTATGGGGGAACACTGATGCGCATGCGCGGGCAAGTTTCTGCCCCAAGCATCACTTGCACGCTAGATACCTTGGCTGTCTGCTGCTGCAGCTGAGTGCGTCACGTGGTCGTGGACTGTCACTCAAGCTGGGCAGCAGACCAGACCAGCCCCCCTGCACTCCCCACTCCTGGAGAACTCGGGTGCTTCCCGGATTCCCGGCGGCGCTCGCTCGAACTTTTTAAACAACAGTCACCAGTTTGTTTTATTGCAGCAGCGCGTCCATGAGGCTTGTGGGGCTACGCCCCTATGCCCCAATGGACGCACCGCGGCTGGAAAAGGTAAAAGGCAAAGAGTATTAGAACACTACATTGGCAGAGAACTTCAAAATGTACACTGCCTCTTTCTTGGTCTTCATAAATGTCTGAAGCAAACCTCTACTAACCTTGGCTTCTTCAACAGGTTCTCTGCCTGTATCACTTCCTTATAATGCTGATTATGTTCTGATCACCTCTAATGAATACATAAGTGGATACTTGAGTTTGTCCATATTTTGGCCCACTTCTAAATGACCATTTTTTGCCAATAGATCTACCTTTTTGTCAGGGGAAATGATTTACTAATGGTTGGGCTAATTTGTGTAAGATGTCCCCAGCTGTCTAAAAAAGGCATCGGAATGTAACAGCATTTTGGAGTTTAATAATATGAAAGCTGTTAAAGTTTGCTGAATGGACAACCGCAGCAGAATTGAAAGTCGAGTGTTACGAAAAGTGTCGGAAGTAGAAGCCTGCATTGTAAGTGGTGCACCTAGAAGGTATGCACAATACAATATTGCTTAGTAGATATTTTTGCAGCATCTTTAAGAAAGTCTGTGTGTACAGACCCCTTTATGAAGAAAAAAGCTGGAAGCTTAAATGGTTATGATGACAGCAAAGTGAAACAAATGAACGTTCAATGGAAATTAATTATTAGCACTGTGTCCTTATGACTGACTAAATTCACAAAGCAGCAATTCAAAAGTCACTGTTAATAAGTACAATACATCATAGATGACAACCTGGTTCTAATGACAAGCTTCATGGTCTGTTGCATCTACGTTCTAACAAAAGGACTACTGTATACCCGTTCACCAAAACCAGATGGGAATAGAAATATGAGAATGTAACCTTACATAAAATACAATGGCACTATTGGACGGCGCATTCAAGCAATTACAAACAATGAAAATAACATGAAAGCCAATGACTCAAGAAGGCTGAACCAAAGTCCGCTCTCTCTCTCTGAATTCAATTCCATTTTTATTTATGATTTGGAGCTCCGAAGAGTTCCACATAAAAACATATATCCAATTTATCAAATCATCTGACACTTAAAAAAACAAGTGAATATCAGAAATTCAGTTTACATAACATAGTGCAAAATTCATAGTTGCATGTTAATTGGAAAGAGGAGCAATATGAGCAAAGAATCAATTTCGGAGTCCATGCAAAAACAAAGGTAGCAAGGGCTGAACATAACACACTATACCATTAGATCTTTGACTGCGTTTTGCAAGAAAGTAATAACTATGCTTGTAATAATACAATTACTTCGCCATGGTTTAAAAATTAAAATACGGAGGAATTAAAAAATACTAACATTCAGGATACAATAAGTAGTAGCTAGCAGCATGAGGGGGACACAGAAAAGTGAAAGTGCTTGAACATAATAAATACCTATGTCTTGGTTGATAGATATTCAATTGTACATAACAGTAGTCATAGCAGCATACATGGAAATAAGAGTGCAAGTGTGGAGCTATTCCTTCTCTAAATTATATTTAAAAATTGTTTAAAAAAAAAAGAATTTAAAACAGACTGGTTCAGAGGGGACAGGGGGCAGAGGACAATTTTGGCCCTCCTCAGTGGTGGCAATATTATACTTTAGAAAAAAAGGTCTTATATATCGACATCGTGAAGGTTGAAGTAGGGGAGAGGCAAATAGGATGTGATTTAAGTCCTGCACACAAGTGCCACATAGGTGACAAAGTCTTTACTACCTAGGCAGACCTTCCCAAGCTCCTGTTACAATTCTTAACAGAAGTAAATTCCTTCGAAGCATCAAGATTGTTCTTCACTATGCATGGGAGAGATCCATATAAAATAGGGTTGTGGCTTTTTATAAATACTACTCCCCACTGTACAGTCATTATTGGGATGTGCTGCGCATAGTGCCGTATCTCTTTTACGAGATACGTCGTAAATAGTTTTTTTATTGTGGTTTTCAGAACTTGTTTGGGAAGAGCGCCAGTGCAGCTATTCTCAAAGTCAAACAAATTAACGGCTTTCTGGTAATTCCTACAGAGAACACTTTTTCCCTTCAGGGTGTAACATGATTCCTCACACATTGCTACCCGTAAAAGGTTCTTAGAACTTTTCAGTAGTGCATTGCTCCATCTTAAGCATATGGCCAGCAGCACCCGCCACAAATTTAAAGATGCAAGATGCAACCGCCAGGGTGGCGGTCGCATCGTGATTCTACGTGCGGGACTGCCGACATAGAGGCAGGCAGTCCCAAGCACCACCACAATGAGTCCGTCCGCCATCGTAATGATCCCCAAAGTCTGTATTCAGTCCAGCCAAGGAATTTAGTGCTTATAACCGAGAAATGTATATGGTCCATTCTACATCAGATATCATAATGGGTTTTGCGTTAATTCTGCTATCGTACAATTTGGCTATTAAAGCCAATATTTCCGTGTATCACTGGACTGTGCAATCTATCTTCATTTTATGCAATACGCATCTTCCACCACTCTGCGCTTCACTGCCAATTTTCTTTTTCTTGCCTGTTTTAGTCTGTTAATTTTCCTTTGTCTAGACATTGAGGACCACTCAAATTGCTCCCTTATTAGGGCCTTAATCTCGCAATTTAGTTTTTTTACCTCCCATGGTTCAGCCACTACAGGATTAGTGCTGCTAATTTACTTTTTGTTTCCGCACTATCTAATTAGGGCAAATATCTTCTCGAACCTGGAGATGTGATTTTCCTGACTAAGGCCAGGATACGTATTTTTGACATTGCCATACCACTGGGAAAAAACTAAGTTTTGGAGGCCAACCTAAAAAAAACGCCATTCACCTGAGAGGTGGCATAGAGACTTTCATCGGATCCCGGGGTTTCCTTCCCCTTATGGTCTTGAGTAACTTGAGGGGACTAGTGTAATCAGAGGTGTGACTAGCCGGCCCTAAAATGGACCCTGGCGATCCGGCAGATGATCCTGAGGGAGCAATAGAGCGCCCTGAATGCAGGCATCTGTAGCACATCACCAGCAAGTGATTTTAGTTCGCTGGCTGCAAACCACCAGAGCTGCGATTGTCTGGCTGCGCACTGCTGATTGTACGGATTGTACTGATTATGCTTATTAAGCTGGCTAATCTTGTTTTAGCCTACCAGGCTGTAACCCAATATGGTGCAGTATGGTGGTACTAGCCCCCCTGGGCTGCTGGACTGCTGGTCCACTCAAAACAGCACACTCTTAGCCAAATGAGACGTGAAAGTCCAAAAGAAAGTACACAAGGTACAATCATTATAGGAGAGTAGGATCTGCTCTTATGGTTACCCCCACTTTTTGCTGATGTTTCACTGTTTTTCGACTTTAGTCTGGTGGGGGCCCTGCTATTCAGGACCCCAGCCTAGCTGCTTCCTCTCTAAATTAATTCCAAGTACTTTAGGTACACTCCAGTTTGGTTACTGGGGTACCCTTATGAGTTCTTAGTATATGGTACCTTAGGTACCAAGGGCATAGGTACCCTAGAGGCCTACCAGGGGCTGCAGCACCCCTGGGAAGCCTTCCAAAATGACACCACAAGACTGCTACTGCAACCTGGGTAAGGTTGTGCATGCACCCCTTCTACCTATATCTATATCTACCTTAAATCACTGCACATATAAACCTATCAGCCACCCCTATGGCAGGCCTTATCAATCCTGAAGACAGGGTGTTGGGTTTTGTGTGAGAGGGTGCTCATGGATTAGCAGGACCCTTCAGCAGCCTTCGGGATCTGTTCTCTGGGGCTGTTCTGTGATGCGGCGAGACCATATACTCTTAAGTGCATTATAACCTCACGGTAAATGCTAACTTTGGAATGGCTGCATGGAAACACATCGTGTTTGGTGTCAAACACTTTGGAATCCTACCCCCTCCCGCCAGTCCTAGTGGCGGGGGTAGAATTCCACCCTTCTAGAGGGTGAGACATGTACACACCGGTATCATCAGTACTAAGTTTAAAGAGCCCTGGCATCACAAAATAGATGCTGCAGCCACAGACACGAGTCTGGCCTCCTGCTGCTGGGCGAAACTCCAGCAGGGGAGGTCTGGACAATAGATTTCCTGTCACAGGGAGGTGTAACCACCTCCTAGACAGGCTTTAATGTATTGGGGCTGGGTGGGTGCACTCTGAGAGTGCTTTGAAGTTGGCTGCATAGCCCAGCTCAAACCGGTTGCAGGGGCTACCAGCCCCTGCTCTGGCGCGAAACTGGACAAAGGAAATGGGTGTATCCACCCCTCTTTCCAAACCCTCCCAAAGGTGGGTCCCCAGACTAAGTCCAACCCCTTCCTTGGGTATAAGAAATGAACCCCTGACTACAGGACTTTAGATTACACCTGGACGAAACTCTGCTACAGATATTCTGGAACTTCGACAATCTTCACAACTAGATGACAGAAGAATCTCCCTTGGAGTAAGGGAGTTACTCCCCTGCTTGGCAGGCACCAAAGACGCATCTGACCTGTCTGCATCTCCAAAGCTCCTGCCAGACGCCAAAGACTTTGCAACACAAGAGGTATATTTCCAGACATCCCAGAGGCTGAACCAAGTCCCCAGCAAAGCTGAGACCTGTAGCCCTCGTGGGTACTTTGGAACCGGAACCCCTGGATACTGCGCATATTTGCAAGTGCATCAGCTTTCCGACAACTTTCGAGGCTGTGCATTGGGTTACTTGTAGCCCATATCCCGAGCACCTATTGCACCGAAGATTGTGGGCCTACATGCCCCAAGTGTTCCGTGAGCCCGCTCTTTGCATTCCGCTTGAGGTACCTTTGCGATCCCTGGTCCATTGACTGGTGGGTCTCACAGAAGGTAACTTTGACTTTCCTTTGGTTTTCCTGGTTGCTCCAGACATGCCCTGACTCTCCACCACTTGGTGAGTCCCTTGGACCTTGCTGGTCTGCACCAAAGCATTTCTTCACTTTCTGTGTGGGCTGCTGTTGCCAAAGCTTGTTTGGTCCAATCCGGTCACCAATAACGCAGCACCCGACATCCTTTGTGGGACAGGTCGAATCCAGCTCCTGGTTGTCATCGACGCCTCCTGGTCCTCGTGGCTGCAGAGTCAAGCTTCACCTCTTCAACCTGAAATCACCCGACATCGGTGGGCATTTGACCATCGTGCCCCTGGTCATTGGCAAGTGACCCAGACTCTGACCCCTCTACTTTCAGGTTTTTCTCATCTTCGATCCAGGCTTGGATCACACCGGACACTTTCCACTTCAACGGCAGCAGCACTTTGCAGCAGATTGCCACTGAAAACAACAACGATTCCTGACACCAAAAGATACCTATGCACCCAGCTTCCCTGGGTGAGGTAATTCGAGTCCTCCAGTGCTCCAGTGGGTGTTGGCTCTAGAACCCCTTAAATCTAAAGGGGTTTGCTCAGAGTCCTCTCTATATGTCCTTAATCTTTAAATTTCCAACCACGACTTTCCCCATAGAAGCTAATGGTGATTCGTGGTTGTGTTCTCACATTGCACGTGGCCCCGGTGGGTCCCCTGTGTCCCTACCTTGGATGGTTCCTTGTGGCCCCAGCGATTCTACAGGCTCTAGGCCTTGTGTCTAGTCAAGTCATGGTTCTTATACCACTATAACTAGCGGACAGCATTTGCCAGGCCAACTTCTCACAATCATTAAGCAGAGTCAGGAATGATGTTCATCAGCTCCTATTAGTAGTCATCCAGCCAAATCAGATGACCACTCTGCTGATACTGCCAGGGTCAACCCTGATAAAATGGTGGCACAGAGAGCATGGGGAAGCGGGGGCGCAGTGAACCTCTCTTCAGTGCAAACCTCTATTCAGTGTTAGTTCAGAAGATGTGGCCTAAGGGCCGAGCTGCAGACTTTGGAACTGGAGAACCAGGCTTAAGTCTCCGCTTCGCTGCACAACCTGTGATTCTGGGCAAATCACTTAATCTGCCCATACCTAAAACAAAAATGTATATGTCGGTGTGTAGTGTAACTCATGCTCATATAAAGCACTCCAATATCTTCGGGTCACGATTGCGCTATATAAAACTGCAAAAAGAATAAAAAAATCTCTGCATGGACGAACTTTCTTAAACAAATATGTGCAGTA
Source organism: Lissotriton helveticus (assembly GCF_964261635.1). NCBI lineage: Eukaryota > Metazoa > Chordata > Amphibia > Caudata > Salamandridae > Lissotriton > Lissotriton helveticus. The sequence continues at coordinate 1,358,830,817 of NC_136063.1, read as the reverse complement.
TGTTAATTAAGTATTAAGGGGTTATTTATAAGAGGCCAGCGTTGCCAGTGAATTGCTTTTTTTAACGCTCTGGTGTCACAGGCCTCTCAATCATATCTATGAGATGACGCAAAGCCACATGGCGCGAAGTGGATTTGCATCGTTCTAGAGATATGGAGTAAGGCAAATCAGGGCAAAGGTCTGAGACGCCTTACTCTGCTTCCAGGATATATTCCATGGGTGTTTAGGTAGGTGTTCCCATGCAATACCAATGGATTTTCACGCTGCCCCAGATTTACAAAATCACATAAACCTGGGGCAGTGCCAAAACCTTGTGCCTCTCCAGAGGAGGTGTAACGAGGAGAAATGTTTTTATTGCTCCTTGTTTTTTCATCTTTTTTCCTCTTTCCAACGAGGAAAACACCTCTCTGGATTGTTTTTGTGCAGGAAGGTTCCCCTTCCTGCACAAAAACAATCCTGCCAACAACATACACACTTTGCACCATGGTGCAAGTGCGCCTGCATTGCCACTACCCACCAAATTGGGCGCTTGCTGAAAGGACAGGAACGGACTAAATACAATGCATTCCTGCCCTTTCAAATTGGCATAGGGTAGCACAGCAAAAATACTTGCTGCCCTAGGTTAATTTTTGGTAAATGTAGCCCCAATTTGGTATCTGTGCCTTAAGATAGAAGCACACCAAGACTAGACATTTGGACAAAAACGTGTTCAACTTAAAAAAAAAAGAAAAGCAGATTTGTCATTGAATCTTTCATTTCATACCCTGCTTGACCGTACTGAATAGGCACGAGGTCAGGATGTATTGAGAACTGTGCCAACCAAAATTCAGGTAAACGTGAACATTAAGTGAATCATCATTACCCTTCTGCCATTACCTGCAGTGCAAACAAATGCGTACACTACAAAATTTGTAATGCAAATGTCAATGTCACCTTGCCTAAACAAGCAAGTCCCCAAATAATTTTAAGAGGAGAGCATTATTAATTTGCACAATAAAGAAAGCAAATACTGTTTTCACAATTAGCTATAAAGCCCATAACGTATACTGTCACAGCAGTTTTTCGTTTGCTAAAACATGAATCAGTGAAAGTGCTTTTCTCAAGGAAGATATAAAAATCATTCACATCGCGTAGATTGACAGTGCAGTAATGTATGAGAAATTGCTTCTTTTGCACCGCTAATGCTCTCAACAAGAGCTCGTGTCCAATATCACAAGGTCATTTATCTGATGCTGTTTTGCTGTGAATTGACTTATGTGTTGCAACGCATGCCCTGTAAATAGGCATCGCAATAGTGTTCAGTTAGGAGTCTGACTCTCAATAATAAACTGCCAACTCAATTTCATGCCCTATCAATCCAGCTCATGATAGCATGGCCTGATATAAACAGAGCCAACCAGTGGCAAAGATCCTTCATTAAAAAAGTGCATGGAAATTGCAGAACAATGGGATTTGCTGAGCACAGACACAGATATCAAACAGGTTTTCATCACATTCTGTATTTTTGTTCATTTGCCTCGCTTCTGTGATAGGACATGCTCAAATGGCTTCCCGTCTACCATTGTCTATAGTCAGTCAAATGTATCATTTTGCCTGCTCAGAAATGAAGTACCCAAAGAAAGACACACTATCACAGAATCACAGTGGGTACCATTGTAGTACAATGTCACTTGAAGTGAGATATGTAGAAATTCAAAGTAGTCATCTTTATCCATCTTTTTCTTAAATAAAGTACAGAGCCACCCAAGACCACCAGTGAAGAATCTGACTACCCTGTTCTGTTTGATGAGTAATTATGCCAAAGGCAAGAAATGGGAGGATATTTTGTCACAGATTGATAATGATGTGAAAAGAAAACTCTACTGCATTCTTAAATTTTTTACAGGAAAACATAACTGCTGTAGTGGACATAATAAAAAAAATAGAGTCTGAAAACACTCTTGTCTGTCAAGTGTTCAGTATACTTGGTTTGGAGTAGATGTGAAACATCTCCTTGAGAGTAGGCTGGGTGACACCTTTAGTGAATTTGGTACTGCAACATGTTCCATGTTAGAGTGCTTGACAGATGGTAAGCAACGCAATGTTGAAGAACAATTTAGGAGCTTTTATTTTACAATGTATGAGAAATGGCTTGCAATGATGCATAGAAATGTCCCTTCACCAACAATGGCATTTGAAGTCAATGAAACCTCACTCTGGTACTCTGTACAAGTTCTAGATTCCTTCCGTAAAGGGAATCTTCTCCGTAGTTTCAAACGTGCTGAGTCGAAAGGAAAGGACAAGGGAACCCTATTCACTCAGGAACCAGGGTGCGAACTTTATGTAGAAAATAAAGGTTCCATTGGAATAGTACATTGGGATTCATTGATAATTATTTAGCATAATAGCAATAACAGTAAGGGTTAGGGAGGGAAGTAAGAGAGAGAGAGAGCACTCATGACACCAATGTTTGCACCATACTTAGGTTTGTATTGTTCAAAAAGTGGGTTTAGACATATACACTATACAAAATAAATCATTTACAAAACAACTTTCTAACTGTGCGAAGTGTCCAAAGTGTATTTGTAAGAACCAAAAACAACAGTCAAGGGACAATTGGTGAAGGTATTTACAAGGTTTCAAACAATTATTTTCCAGGAAAGACCGTTATGGAATAAACTTATACAGAGTATTACAGCAAACATATACAATCCTAGGTGCTCTATAAATGGTTCGCTTCCTATAATCGTCAATGGCGTTTCGACCCGCTAGGATGTGGGGTCTCGTCAGGACCTATGATGTAGGGGACATCTAGGGAATGAGAGAAAGAGAGGGAGTGAGGACAGGACCAGTGGAATTACGGAGGAATATACAGAATGGCCAAGGGAAATAAAAATACCTGCAAAAATGTATTTAGACCTTCTATACACTGTACACACACTGTCTATATACCATGCACTATCAGTGCAGAAAGCAAGCAATAATAAAAGCAGAACGTTCCATAAACACAGGAAAACACTGTTTCTGTTGTTTTTGATGGCCTGAAAATGTGTAACCACTGATAGCCACTGTTTTTTAAGTTATTGAAATAACTTGAAAACACTGAAAAACCGCACTAGAATTTACCAAAAATAAAAACTGAAAACAGGAAAGCCAACCTATACTCTATTATCTTAACTAGTATGTCTTTGCTTCTTTAGCTTCTGTGCTAATGCCCTCATTACAAGTTTGCAGGAACAGGTGATGGATTTACTGCATGTGGGAAATACCTCTCCTTCTGAATTTTCAACAGAAAAATGAGGCTTAACATGAGGAATCTGTTTTCAACAAATCCTGCATATTTTGCCTTTTTTTTCTGGGCCTTTTCTCACAGTAAATTTTGGTAGGTTTGACTAAGAATTTATCAAGGGAAAAAAGTGAGGATGTGATAATTGTCAAACACTTTGTAGTTCCAATCTGTTGTAAAATGCCCCTCTCTGAAGGGTCACCCCAAACCTTTGAATTCCTCCTCCTATTTTTCTGACCTTTGTGTTGGCCTTGGGACATTGAGCAATTTGCCTCTGCTTAAGTGCATGTGCTTCTCTCCTAAACATGGTTATGTTGACTTATTCACAATTGGTATATTTAATTTACCTGTACATCTGTAGTAGAGTGCACTGCCTGTGCCCTGTAAATTAAATGCGGCTAGTGTGCCTGCAGCACTGATTGTGCCACCCACATCAGTAGCACTTTATATGTTTCTCAGGTCTGCCGTGCAAAACCCTTAAACTCCACTTTTATTACATGTAAGTCATCCTTACGTTAGGCCCTAGGTAGTCCATAGGGCAGGGTGCTGTGTAAGCAAAAGGTATGGCATGTAGTTTTAAGTTTTGCATGTCCTGGTAGTGAAAAGCACTACAAAATATTTGTTACTACAGTAAGGCCTACTCCTCTCGTAGGTTAACATTGGGAGTTCCTTATTGCACTTCTAAACTATAATTCCTGATTGAGCAGGAGTAGCTCTGTCATGTTCCATATTATTTAAATAGCCATGATAAATCCTCTTTACTGTTAAAGTTGGATTTAATGTTATTATTTTAGATACACCACTTTTAGAATGTCGGTATCTCTTTGCTCTTAAAGCTCTGGGTGCCTGCAGCCTGTCTCCAATACACATATGGGGTGGGTGGCTTGACTTTCTGCATTCCTTCTAGACAGTCGCAGGCCAAGGAAGGTTAGGTGTGTCTAAATGCCCATCTGTATCCTGATGGCTCATCCTGGGCAGGACAAGAAGCAGGAGCTGACACACCTGAAGAGGCAGTGTCCTGTCTCCACACAAAAGGGTTGATTACTTCCTGTAGTGAGTCTGGAGCCTGGGCTAGGAAGTAAGTACCTTTATGTACTTCAAAGACCCTTCTTTGAAGTCATTTCCACTTCAAAGGCACGACTGGGTACAGGTACTGAGCCTCTGACTCCTCCATATCATACACTTTGGACCTGTAAAGAAATTCTGTCAGGGGAGGACTGCTGTGCTTCAACAAGGACTGTCACTCTGCTGGACTTCTGTTCTAGAAGTACTGCTTTTCTACTGTGCTGCCCTGTTGCATGCTTCCTTTTGACCCTGCTGAGGAAGAACTGGACTCTGCTTGAACCCAGAGTGATCTCCATGGGCTTGCTTGCTTGCCTTCTGTTTTTGAGACTCAAGGATATCAAAGTCTCACCACCTGCTCCTCTGCCTGGTTCATTGGCAGTAGACCCAGGTGTTTTTTCCCACATCTAGTGTCTGTGTGTAGCAGAACCAATGCATCATCTCTGTTGTGGGAGAAGAATAGGCGCATTTTTCTAAGAACCAGCACATCTCCTTAAAGACTGATGCACCTGAACCAACGCATTGCTGCCGCTGCAGTATGAGAAGACCAAACCAATCCCTCGACTGCATGGCTCAGTGTCTATGGAATAAACGTTTCTCAACTTGACACATCATCTTCAGAATTGGGGCATTCCCACCATTACATGAAGAAAATCGATGCATCAGTATCAAAAGTTTCCCTCATAGACCATATTATTTACATCCAATAATTACTTCGCATAATTTCCAATTCAGTTAAAAAAGTACACCCCTAGACACTAAAGTTTATCTCAAAATATATTTTTAATTATATCTACAGGTTTGTCACTATAAAATATTTTTTGTTTTTCTCTTTTTTTTTATTTATGTCAATTTATCAAGTGACAAAATGAAGGCTACAGTCCTACAATACATATGTTCATTGATACATATATTTCTTATAATTCATGCTACTCATAAAAAACACATAAAAAACACATATTACTATACCCCCCTGGATCACTTCACTCATTCACACTTATATCAACTAACATACCACTCCTTACACTCTCAAAACATCAATACAAACTATATCACAACTTGGTACTCAAGACGTCTCAATAACAATGTATGAGACCCAGCACTAGAAAATCGATGCATCACCTCAACTGCAGGATCGACACAACACATCGCTCGGCTGCACCCCGTATCTTACTGTTGTAACCATGATCAAGGTACTTTTTTCAGCAGGCCTTGCATGGCTCCCCTATCCCGACCCACCTTCTATCATGGTCTGCCTGAAATCTTGACTTTGCCCCGGTCCCGCATGATTAGTTAACACCCATAGGCGATTGTTGCTTTAAAGTGCTATTTTTACATTTAATGTTTAAAACTTCGTATCTCAACATCTATTTATTGCGTTTATGTCATTTTGGTCTTGTTTTATTTATAGAAATAACATGTATTTTTTTTAACTGGTGTGGAGTCATTTCATGATGTTTTCACTGTGTTACCGTTTGAAGTGTTGCACAAATACTTTACACATTGCCTCTTAATTGAAGCCTGCCTGGTCTGTGCCATACTACAAGAGGGTGAGCACAGAATAATTTATGGTGTGTATCTGACTTAGCGGTACAAAAGGGGGTGGTAATGGACGGAGCATCTGAACCAATCAAACACTCAAACCCAGTCAAAAGATCTGGGTTTAATCCATCACCGTTCTTTAGCCCACTCTGCCACCCCAGTTCAGATATGGCTATATGCAAATCAGTCTGACCCTGTGGCTCATGGGAACAGTCCAGCCCGAACTGCCAAACCAAACCATGCCTTCCCTGGACCGGAAACAAGCTTCCGAGGACCGGTTTCTTTATCCTGACTAGGATTGTAGTTCCTGCTTGGACAGGGTGCATACCTCTTCAACCAGAAGCCCAATTGCTAACATAATCCCTATGCAAACATGTTTACACTGGGATCCAAATTTAACCTTGAACTCAAAATGATGGCTGGTTAATCCGACCACCTTGGTTTGGTACTCCCCTAAATGTTTTGACTTCACCCCTCCTGTTGTCTGATTTTGTTGTGTTGGCATTAGGACTCTGTTCACTTTACCACAGCTAACCAGATCTAAAGTGCTTTTGCTTTCTTCTTAAAACATGGCAAAGTTGGCCTACACATGATTGATACACTTAATTTACTTAGAAGTCCCTACTATATGGTACTACATGTACTCAGGGCCTGTTAATTCAATGGTAGTAGTTGTCAATCAGCACTCCTCGTGCCGCTCACTAAGGTAGCATGTTAAACATGTCTCAGGCCTGCTACTGCAACATGTGGTGCAGTTTTGAACTGTCATTTGGACCTGGAAAAATAAACCCTTTGCCAGGCCCAGAACTTCCTTTGAATTACTTATAAATCACTCCTAAGGTAGGCCCTAACGGCATTCGGGCAGGGTGCCCAGTATTTGAAAAATAGGACATGTCTGTTTAAGTTTTACTTGTCCTGGTAGTGATAATTCCCTAAAGACATTGTTCACTACTTTTAGGCATATCACGCCTAATAGCTAAGGGTTACTTTATTACATTTAATACGTGCTAATAGGGAACAGATAGAGATACGCTGTTTAGACTCAAATTAATAGTAATATAAAACCCTCTTTAATAGCAAAGTAGGATTTTAGGTCACACTTCTAAAATTTTTACTTTTAGGCATTTTCTTGCATGTTCTTGTCCTAACCATTTGTGCCTTCTGTCAGTGTCATGGGTCTTATGATTGTGAATGGCTCTGCTGTTGGGGGTCTGTGTATTCCTTCCAGAAAATAACATAAAAATGGACTAGGAACTTTGTGCTGGAAGGACTGCCTTGCTGCCCTGGTATCTGAAGAAGGAGGACTGGACTTGCTCCGTGACCCCTGGACTGTCAGACTGACTCCAAGGGCTAGTTGTCTGGCCTGCTTCGAGAGCTACAGGGACATAAGTTCCTGAGGCCTAGAACCCTGCTGCTGACCTCGGTTGGAGTGAGTCTTAACCCACCAAGTGGAGCTCCAGGCGTTGAACTCTTGGAAGTGGTGTCGTTGGTACTGCTCCCTTCTAACCCTAAAACATGGGACTTTTCAGGAAAAACTGCCTAGAGAACTTATAGAAGACGGGGACCTCCCTACCAGACGATCTGACCAAGGGGCACAGCTGGTCAGACTAACTTAGTAGTAGCACCTGCTATGTCCTTCTCCATTGCAGCAAATCCTCTTCAGCAGGACCTCCCAACAAAGGTATTCAGCCTCATGAAGCCCTCTTTGTCCACAGCCTGCAGCTTCATTCCACTGGGTGATTCCAAGCTCCAGAATAACTTCCAAGACCGAAGATAGAAATCTTCACTGGGGTCAACAATAACCAGCTCCCCAAAGCCAATGATGTCCTCCTTAGTCTGGAAATTCAGCTTTTCCCACCAAAAGCTTTTTCCCACCAGTCATTAACAGCTTCAGCGAGACTTCGGCCAGTGGCTCCCCAGTGCTGACAACTCATACCTGGGCTCAGCCTGCTGTCTTGCACTACTGAACACTACTTTCCCAACACCTTTTCTTCAAGAAGTCAGAAGGTAAGCCAAGACCGGGTCCAAGCCACCCCTTTCGCCCGTCTCGTGCATCATTGTGGTCGGCTGTAACTTTAGTCTTTGACCCAGTCGTGCATGACCGGAAACCCGCATTTGGTGCTTTGATCTTTTAGATCGCAGATTTCACTAAAATTCAGAACTCTGGTTCTATTGGTTGGATTTAATACTTTTTGGTGTCATTCTATTTATTAAAATTTAATCAATTTTTCTGAATTGGTTTGGGATTTTTTGTTTAGTATTTTTACTTTATTAATGTTTGTGTACTGCATAAATACTTTACATGTTGCCTCTAAGTTAAGTCTGAGTGCTTTTGTGCCGAGCTACCAGAGGGTTAAGCACAGGATTATTTAGTGACTTTTGCGTTTCACCCTGACTAGTATTGTGGTTCTGCCTGAGTCGGTCTTTCACTCCCTCAACTAAGGGCCTAAGTTAGAGCTCTAACAGCTTACCAAAACACGTCGCCTTTCAAGTCAGATGTGTTATTTTGCTAAAGAGCAAATCAAGATAGGTAAGACCTACCTTCCAGTAACTGGAATTCATTTACCAATAATCTGTACAAATCTAAAAGTTCCTTGACTGAGGTGGCTTCATATCACTCAGATATTTGACTAAACTAAGCGGACATTTTTAGGTGAAAATGCTGATAAACTCCAGTAGAAATCATGTCCAGAGTTATGAAACTTTAATAGTTTCAGTGGTTGCATAAACAAACAAATACGAATGAAGATTCTACTGGTGTCTAAATTATCCCACAGTGTCAGGTTTGCTCAATTGAAATCAACCAGAGCACTGATTAGATATATTTATTAGAGAAAGGATAGAACAGAAACAGAGAGACGAGTTGCAAAAGATTTTGCTATGAGTCAGCGTGGCTTACTCATGTTGTATTCCTGGCTTACTTTAGAATTCTAGGAGTAATCAAGGAGTAAGCTTGGGGTAGTCTGAGATTACTCCTAGCATTTAATAACAATCTAGTAATACCTCAAGAGTTAATCGCTAATCTTCCCAGACCTTCCTTCGCAAATTGTAAGACTTCCAAACTAAACCAATGTAAACCATATAAAGCAAATCTATCATTTTTGGGTGAATTCATGTATCTGAATAAAACAACTCAAACAGAGAATTCATATGTAGAATTATTTCTGGCCAACAACCAAGAAAATGCAAACCATATTGTTTAATGTTACATTGGGAACTAGTCTGCTTTGCTACTAGATACATTTTTGAGGGATGTAAAAGGACACTTAATAGTGCTTTGTTAAGAACAGTGAACACTAAAGTTGTACTGCCCTTATAGATACACTTATAAGTCGAAACATAGGGGCTAATTCACAAAAGCAAAGTTTACTCTGGGAGTATTCTTTTAATGACTCTTATGTGCCTTTGTGAACTGCCCCAAAAGGCCCATTTCCCTAATAATATTAGTCCACGAGAATGCTATCCCTTTTTTAAAGTAAGATTTGTATATCAATTATCCCTCACCATTCCCATTTCAGGTTTTTTCAGAAAGGCACATACTTGTGCATAACAGAATACTACAGGATGGACCTACTTTAAGTAGTCCCAGTAGTCCCAGATACCTTATTTCAAATAATCCCCAATGTACCAAAGAACATTAAAAATCCTGATCAGAAATTGGCAAGCAGCGCCGAATTAAAGATGGAAAAAGCGATAGGTAGATAAAATGTAGTAGAATAATGGACAAATAAGAGCCTGATTCACAAAGTAAACTCACAGAAGATAAGTCTTTTTAGTCTGGAGACTCCCATGCTCGTACAGCTACTACTCATAAATCCCTTTGTGAATAGCAAAGAATCGTAAAGATACACAAAAGTGTAAGTTTACCTCTGTTAAGCATACTGAAAGTAGTTTAGTTTTTCGTTAAATATGTTCAGCCATAGGCCTTACTTGCAAGGGCTACCTGCAATAAAATGCAGGCAAATATACCACAAATATTGCATTCATATGGATGGTGAGCATTACTAGTGAAAGAAATGAGTGCATTTGCTATCACATAACATATATCTCCATTCTGGTCTATAGCGCTTGGACGCCCCTGGGCAGCAACCGCGTTGTATAAATCTACTTTTCATTTCATTCATTTAATTTCAAATGGAATTAGATTAACACAGAAATTGCAGTATCAAAGCTTGATATGATTCCATTTATAAAATGGGGAGAAGAAAAAATCTGTAAGGGTGAGTGGATTATAAATTTTTTGAATTGAATTTTTAAAATATTTATTAAGCGCGCTTATACCGGGACGGTTTCATGGCGCTGGATAGCTGTGAGTCAGTGGAGGCGAGGATGGAGGCTAGACTGCTGCAGATCTAGAAAACAGGAAAGTCTTGAGTGATTTGCGAAATTCCAGATAGGAAGAGTGTCAGGAGAATGAGAGATCTATACTAAACAAACAGGGCATTGATATATGCTTAGGAAGGGAACACTGAGACCAAAATAGTTCTCAGGACTCAGACTTTAAAAGAGAAAATACAGGATTCACAGTCTCATGGGAATTGAGTGGCAATTGGGTGATAAGTCTCCACTGAACAAAATAAGTAATAGTGTAAGCTTGGGTATCCACAAAGTGACAACATATCAGTGAAAGCCAGTAATGGAAAGGACATACAGGATATTGCTTCGACCAAGAAATGCAATAATTAAATGTCAATTATCATGAGCTGAATACTGCAAATGATGAGTAAGGTTCCCTAGTCTATAAGGAAAGCTCCTTCATCCTGAATTGTAACCTAAATTTTGGTGGCACTACTCCGGAGTCTTCCTGTATGAATAATTAGCTTGTTATGTTATGTTATGTTATGTTATATGTTTATTTTTATAGCGCACGGCTACTCCTAGTCCAATCTAGACCCCACTAAGGCCTGTATGGTGATCTTCCTATGCTCCTCTGTGAGCAAAGGTAGGAACTTCCGGAGAATCTTGAGCAGCCCATAGCAAGTCCCCGTCAGACCCCGTATGTGTGGAACCAACGACAGGCCATTGTCCAGCTTCACTCCCAGGTTTTTGGCCACCAATGATGCCTGTGCCGGAGGACAACTATCCACGCGCCACCACGCACGCCAGTCAGGGTCTTGAAAGCAGCCGAAAAACAGCACCTCCGATTTACTGGGGTTGGCCTTAAGACTGTTTCGCTGAAGCCAGCCAAAAACCAGCTCCAGACACCCTGGGATGTTCTCTCCATCGAAGGCCTGATCCTTCCCACACGCAAAAAGCAGTTGCGTGTCGTCCGCGTAGGACACGATCCGGGCCCCAAAAGACTCCACCAGTGCCGCCAAAGGTGTCATAAAGATGTTAAATAGAGTCGGGCTCAACACAGAGCCCTGTGGAACCCCGACTCCCAATGGCGGCATTTCGGCGGAGCTCGGAGAGGCCCAGACCATTTGTCGGCGGCTCTCAAGAAATTATGTAAACCAGTTGAGCACCGTCCCCCTCAGACCGATGTCATGTAGTCTGGCGAGGAGCACCCCATGGGGGACGGTGTCAAAGGCCGCCGATAGGTCAAGCATGACCAACATGGCCCTACCTCCAGCATCCAGAGTCTCCCTAATGATCTCCGACACCTCCAACAGTGCCGTCTCCGTGCTTAAATTAGGGCGGAAACCGGACTACGAAGAGTGAAGCAGATCGTTGGACTCTAGATAGCCGGAGAGGACGCCATGCGCATGCTTCTCCGTGATCTTGGCCAACGCTGGAAGAAGGGAAATTGGCCTGTAGTTGGCCAGAACCTCTGGGTCCGAACCGGCCTTCTTCAGAAGGGGGATCACCATGGCTCTTTTCCAGGGCGACGGGACCTTCCCGGCACTAAGAGACAGATTCACAAGTGGATTCACCAATGGATTAACCACGGTTGCCATCCTAGCCAAGAATTTGGCCGGACAGGGGTCTAGAGGAGAGCCCGATTTCAGGTTGGACAAGAGCGCTAGTGAGGCATCGCTGGAAATGGCAGGAAACTCTTCGAGAACCACAACCGGCACGGACAGCCGTGCCGGTCCTGTCACCGCACTCACACCCTCCTCTGAAGACTCCACTGTGAACGAGTCCTGTATAGTTTTAATCTTATCTGTAAAGAATTTGGCCAAGTCACAGACCCACAGCTCCGATGGAAAACCCTGGGAGATGTTGGATCTAGGGGTCATAAACTCCCTGACCACCGAGAAAATCTCTTTACAGGAGTTGGAGGCGGCATCAATCCTCCTAGCCAGATAGTCTCTTTTTTCCTGAAGAATATCACGATGATATGACTTAACCATGGTCTTATAGGCCAATCTCGCCCCCTGATCATAATTAAGGCGCCACGCCCTCTCCGCCACCTTGCACTGACTGCGGGCAACCCGCAAAGCCTCGGTAAACCACGGTGCCGAGACCCTCTTAGCCGTCTCCCGCAGGGCCATCGGGGGGGCCAGATCGTTCAGCCTCTCCACCAACCATCCCTGCAGGGACTCGACATCCTGTTCTAAATCACCTATAAGAGGGCACGGGTGGTCCGCAGCGGCCATGGCTAGCAAATCAGGTGAGACTCTATGCAAGGCCCTTGTAGCAGGGCCAAGTTGTCTGGGCGCACTACACGGGGGTGACTCACTGGCCAGGATGGCAAATCTGGCCAGCCTATGGTCAGTCCAGAGCACCGGGAGGAGCTCAATGTCGACCAAAGGGAACGAAGAGAAAATCTGATCAAGAGTATGCCCTTTATCATGTGTGGGGGCTGTAAGAAAAGGAACAAGACCCAAAGGAGCCGTAATATCCAACAGTTTGTTGGCGTCCAAATCGTCGCCCACATCCATATGGAAATTGAAATCTCCTGCCAACAGGCAATGCTGTGTGCTTAATGCCAAACCCGCAATCGCCATCTGAAGGTCATCAAAAAAAGAACCCACTGGGCCAGGGGGTCTATACACCACCAGTCCTTTCACGGCTTGTTGCGGGGTCAATCTAATAGTGAATGCTAACGACTCAGATCCTGTAATGGTGTTAAGAGAAAGAGTAGAACAGGATACTGATTTATTCACTACCACCGCCACCCCTCCTCCTCTACCTGTGATTCTATCCTGCCGGAAGATGTTATAATCCGGTGGAATTGCCGCCATGATGTCCGGATTGGACGTCTCCCCCAGCCATGTTTCAGTCAGGAGAAGAAATAGAGGTTTTTCTCTAACAAGGAGATCAAATATTTCCAGCGCGTGTTGGCCTACCGACCTGGTATTCAGCAGTAGTCCTAGATGTCTCACACCGGCATCTCCTCTCCCTCGTGGCGCAGCAGGGGTATAAGTAGGCGCCCAACCACATCCAGGACACAGACGTTTCCCCCTGTAACGGGCCGGAAACACTGACCGGCAGGCACCAGAGTGTTTTTGCAAGGCGCAAAGTTCCATAGCAGAATAGCGAATCATTCTGCCCAAGAGTAAATGCAAGGAGGAAGAACAAGACAAATAAGAATAAGCAGTAATAGGAAACTCCAGCCCCCTACCTCCGCTCCACCGCCTCCGGGACGCTGACGGGCGCAGACGGGCAGGACTCTGGCAAGACTCAGGCAAACGCGAGGGCAACCCCGTTGCGCTTGCAGTTCGTGGTACTGAAAGGTGCCCTCAAACAGAAACACCAATAGACCATGGTGCCTGTGGAGTGTCCTAAGATGGTCCTCATAAGCTTTTACCCACCTTCTCTTAGGCAGGTAGTCCACACTCACCTTCTTCCATCTGGCCCATCTGATGACTTGTGTACTCAGCTGCACGGTTCCCTTAGTAGTGGTGTGGTACCTTTGTTGGTACTGCAATTGCCTGGATTCAGCAAGTGTTGAAAAGGAGTATGCCATGGGGTATCTCTCTAGACCTGGACACTGCTTCCTATAGCCTCAAGTAGAGCCAGTCAACCTCTCCGTATGGCATTTAATGCAACCTACCGACTAATTGCCACACACCTACTGTATCCATCCTGCTATGGTGCATCTTAGCTATACCAAGAAGTACATCTAGGATAGGTGAAAGTGAACTACTAGTTGAGATGGATAGTAGTTCACCACAAGTAATACAGTCACTATTCTTGTTAGGCCCAGTAAAGGTTTTCAGTAATTTAAACCAGAGCTCAGCTCTGGTAGCTCGAGCACAGAGCATACAGACGACGTAAAGCATTTAGAAGTACCCAAACAGTTAGAAAGTCAAAAACATAACTAAATAAAAATCCCACTCCAATTTACAGAAATAGAAAATCATTAAATGAACACAGTTCCACCAAAAAAACAGAATCCAATAAGGGGAAATGAAGATGGAAGATTTATTCACCAACTGCTGACTGCAATGGAGCACGGGTGAGATATAGAAACCAGTGTTGTCCTGGTCAGAAGTTTTACCTTCGGAATTAGTCTTTGAAATGGAAGTACATAATCCTCAGTGGGGCATGGCAGCAGGCTATGGCTGAGGACCACTCCACAACACCGGACAACTGTTGGAAGAGATCTCAGTGAAGCTATTGACTTTTGTGGGAAAGCCCTGATCTGGAGTATTCAAAGGAAGGTTCCTTGATGGCCATATACATTTGGCTCCTTCGGATGTATTCAGGTTTTGCGCAGTTCTGATTCCTTCAGCAGGGCAAGGCTGAAAGCTGTAGCTGAACAGGGATCCAGGAGGCTGCCTTGCAGAGACGTGTAAAGAGGCCACGCCCTGTTTTGCACCTCTCTGCATCGCAGTCCCGTGGCACAGACTGGAGGATCCTGGTGGGCTAGTTGGCCCCCAGGGACCCCCAGTATTCAAGGGGAATTATTTCCCCCTTTACAAATGTGCCAGGGGGCTGCCTTGCAGAGACGTGTAAGGAGGCCACTCTCCTTTTTGCACCTCTCTGCAACGCAGCCTCCTGGCACATACTGGAGGTTCCTGGTGGGCTAGTTGGTCCCCGGGGACCCCCAGTATTCAAGGGGAATTCGTTCCCCCTCTGCAAATGCGCCAGGGGGGCGCGTTTGCAGAGTGGTGCAATCCCTCACCTCAAGCCCCGTCCCCTCCCTGCACCACTCTGCAAACACGCCCCCTGGCACGTTTGCAGAGGAGGAAATAATTCCACCTTGAATACTGGGGGTCCCTGGGGGTCAACTAGCCCACCAGGTACCTCCAGTAAGCGCCACAGAGCTGTGTTGCAGAGTGTTGTAAAAAGGGGCATGGCCTTATTACACCTCTCTGCAATGCAGCCCCCTGGAACATACTGGAGGTTCCTGGTGGACTAGTTGGCCTCCAGGGACCCCCAGTATGCAAAGGGAATTAGTTCCCCCACTGCAAACGTGCCAGGGGGCTGCCTTGCAGACAGGTGTAAAAAGGGGTGTGGCCTCCTTACACCTCTCTGCAACACAGCCCCCTGGCGCATATTGGAGGTTCCTGGTGGGGTAGTTGGCCCCCAGGGACCCCCAGTATGCAAGGGGAATTAGCAGTGCTTTAAATGGGAAAAAGAAAGTGCAGGTACTCATCAAATTGTACTGTGTCCTGGAGGTGTGGCAAGAAGGCGGGGCTAGGAGGTGGGACAATGTGCGGGGCTAATGCCACTTTAAAAGGCGCAAGACTTTTTTGGGGTGCGAATAAGGACAAATTGCTTCAATTTGTAATATATTGTTGATACCCTTGCATGTATTAAAGATACTTTTAACATTCTCTTTCAAATGTTGCATATGAAATTGCTGGTGCACAAATGGCCACATGAATCACATGTATTATGCACAGATTCAGATTCCCAAATTGTGTGATCCTAGGCAAACAAAAATGTAAGTGAGAACCCGTGATATTCACTAATCCGCTTGTTAGGTACAAATCTAAACCCCAATTCTGGTGTAAATTGGAGAGTTTTATAAAGGACAACAACTATAAAAATAGCAAAATACTGAAGACCAAAACAGTGTATTGCACTCCAGGGACCATCAAAAAGGAAAATTGCACGTCTTATTTTTTTAAAGACCTGCTAGCCCAGGAACCAGTCGCTGCTGCCCAAACGTTTTAATTATACAAACACCTGGCCTGAATAAACGCCATAAAACCGGACCAAATACAGAAGTATAATTAAAACCATCCCCACACTCAGGAGGCCATGGGCAGAATGAGCCAACGGGGCTTTCATGGTTGTGCTAGCACAGAAAGCACCCCCTAGCTTCCAGCCAACCGAGAAAATACTATGAGTGGCCCTACGGCCACCACTGTTCAACCATGGCATAGTGCGGTGTTTCTGTTGGGCCTCCTGTGTGCTTCACTGTGCAGCACTTAGCACACTGCAGAAAAATTAGACCATTTACTAAGCGCTGGAAACTGAGGTTTGAAATGTGGCTTTTGGGGTTGGGGGTGGAAATATGGAGCATGTGACCTCGATAAATTGTGTTCCAGGAGTCACTATGTAGCAGCGCTGCTATCTATGAGTACATTCTATAATTTCAGAGGCAGAAGTAATGTCATTTTTCTCCAGAGCCCACAAGAAGTCGTCTTCTGGCTGCGCCCTGTTTTCAACCCTATCACTTGACATACTTTACAAATGTAGCAGAAAAGAGGTCTACGTGTTTCGGATTGGGGGAGGGGAGTCCAATGTCTAATGTGGTGAGGTACAGGCAGGGCCACTGGAACAATGCAGTGGGAGAGGGCCAAATTATGCGGCAGGGTTGAGTAAGGTATTCTGCAAGAACAGGGAAATTATACAGCATAAAGTGGCACATTTTGGAATAGTATTACTTCATTATTTTATCATTTTAAACGAGATAACACTGTCTATGCACTGGTTACACCGTATCAATGCCAGTTTAACACTCTCATATGGCAATAAGCAACAGAAAGGTGATCAGTTTATTTGCAAAGGGCCTTCCACTGCGCAGCAACCAGCGTCAGAGCCTGTTTATTAACTTTTGAACTGAGCTAGAAGCAACATTTTTTGGGGTTAAAATCTGCAAATTATGCAGCAGATGATGCATTATGTGTCAAATCTGTAATTGTGTGAAATCGTCATAGCCGCAAAGTGGCATAATTACAGTGTGCTTAGTTTGTGCCAGTGGTTGCAGGTGGTGGGCACTGCCACTCGTTTTCAGGGACTGGAACTTATTTGATGAAAACACCTGTATGAATGAGACGATGAAAGAGGATGTGAATAGTGGTGGAAGAAAAAGGCAAGAGGTGGAATGCAGACTAGGCAGTGATGGCAGACTAGTGAGCTCCTTGATTTACTTAGTAGTATATTTTTAAGCGAAGCATTGCACAATGATCTCAACCAAATAAGAACCGTTGTCTTAAAAATGTTCTTTGTAGTGCATCTGCGCTTTGTAAAGTTTGAAACAGTTCTACTGTTCATTACTTTTTCTATCTTCAGCCTCTGAGTAATGCAGCTGTGCTCCTTCCCTCCGTGGTTCAAACCTGAGAGGTTTGTGAGCTACTCTGTGGGCACTGCAACAATCAAATGTTTAACCTACTGAGGTATCCCTCTGGCAAAGGTGTGATGGCTGGGGCCTTGATTTACAGATTTTGAAAATATCACGCTGATATTGACACAGGCCTATTTGTGCCGGTCCATCATATAGAAGTGTGTCGGAAGCACTTCTAATGGGTTAGACTGTGAAAGTTGCAATCACGCTGTATTTGAGAGGCTCGTTGTTCTGGCTGGTGTTTCTCATTCAGTAAAAAAGACATTGGTGCAAAACTGTAGTAATATCAGGGGTTTAAGTGGGACAAAAAAATTGGGGGGGTCTCTATAAGGGGCTCAAAAACACGTAAGCTAAAAAAAGTATCCTTCACAGTGAAACTTAACGCAAATAGTTTGACCGCAGAGGACGGTACCTCACCAAATATGTGAGCGGGCTACTAAGGAGCAACCGGCTGACGTGACTGACACCCGGCCAGGAGGAGCAGCCCACCCCGGACTAGCTTGTTTTCATGTATGGTAGTCTGAAACAAATGAGTGTGCTTGTGTAATGCAGGGGCAGCTGCTGCACATCACCTCGGTGCCCCACATTACATCTCTCCAAGGGGCCCATCAATCCTGCATTCCAGGAGGCAGAAACAAAACAAAAGGCCTGCATGGTACTAACCTGTGTACCAAGGAGTTAATGGAGAGGGTTCCTCACTGGGTTTGGCTGGCGATGGCAAATCCCTTCACGATGGTGCTCTTCTGTGGTGATCTTGTGGCTCTGCTTTCCGTCCTGCGCTGGGAAACCGAAACGGGAAAACCAGCCTAAAGGGCTTCTGATCCTTCGCGCCAAACAACTACCTGGCGGGTGACGTCAGACTTTGTTTGGCTGTGCCATGTCACTACCGCGCCACAGCACATATTACAGCCATCATGTGAGCATGTGTCACAGTGCAAAAATGTGACGCATGCTCACTAGACCAAAAACACTGACCTGATTGAGTACCGGTACTCTCTTTTGTAAGGAAAAAGTGCCGGTACTCTTGGGGGTAAAAAAATGAAGTGCCGGTACTCAGTACCAGTGAGTACCGGCCCATTTAAAGTACTGGGAATTAGTTTCCCCTCTGCAAATGTGCCAGGGGGCTGCGTTGCAGAGAGGTGTATTGAGGCCACGCCCTTTTTACACCTCTCTGCAAAGCAGCCCTCTGGCGCATACTGGAGGTTCAAGGTGGGCTAGTTGGCCGCCCGGGACCCCCAGTATGCAAGGGGAATTAATCCCCCAACTTAGAACGCGCTACGGGGCGCGTTTGCCCAGTGGTGAAGGTAGGGGACGGGGCTTGAGGTAATATGTGTGCATATGTCTATTTTTGAAATGTACAAATATTCCTCTAAAATCAGCCGAACTACGAATTCCGATTTACTCACCTGTTATCAGGAGAGACCTCAGTGCTGCATCTTTCAGCCCACTACTGAGCCTGAAAAGTAATTCTAACCATACTTACGGTAACTTGAATTTCCTTCCATAGGCTCACATTCACTGGTTTCACTTGGAAATTCTTCTAAGTATGGAGTTTTGGAACTTTAAAAAATTCCTTTAAAATCAGTCGAACTATGAATTCCGATTTACTCACCTGTTGTCAGGAGAGACCTCAGTGCTGCATCTTTCAGCTCACTACTGTCCCAGAAAAGTAACTTTAACCGTACTTACCAGTAACTTGAATTTCCTTCCATAGGATATCATTACCTGCTATATAAAATATATATCAATTAAAAAAATATAAAATAAAAAATAAAACTATTACAATTTCAATATTTTTAAAAACATTTTTTTTCAATTTATATTAAAAATATGCAATGTAATTTAAAAAATAAAATATCTAAAAATAAATACTTTAAAATAATGTAGTAAATCAGTATAAAAAAAATATAACAATTAATACAGTTAAACATTATCATTTGCAAAACCTTTAAAATTCACTGAAAAAACCATAGGGTTCAGCCACGTTATAGTTAGGAATTAGCATTTAAAAAACCTTAGAAATTCACTGAAAAAACCATAGGTTTCAGCCACGTTATAGTTAGGAATTAGCATTTAAAAAACCTTAGAAATTCACTGAAAAACCCATAGGTTTCAGCCACGTTATAGTTAGCAATTAGCATTTAAAAAAACCCTTAGAAATTCACTGAAAAAAACCATAGGTTTAACACATGTTATAGTTACCTGGACATTTCACTCATACAAAACCATTGAAATTCCCCCGTTATAGTTAGTTCATCTAACTATAACTAGCGCGCCCGCAATGCACTGCTGATGATGTCACATATTACATCACTCATGACATGGTCAGTGACATCACTCATGACATCACTGATGACATCTCAAATGACATCACTGATGACATCTCAAATGACATCACTGATGACATCTCAAATGACATCACTGAAAAGGGACAGACCGGGGCATATACAGCAAACTCTGTCTTGCATGCTGTATGTTTAGTGATTACAAATGGCTTACAATCTGGTGATAAGATACATTCTTTTTTATTTTTTAACCGATGACTCTACTGCTCTACACAGAGTATATTTAAGGGAGATTTCGCTCTCTTAAAAGTAATCTGGGGGAAATTCTCTATGCTGTCTAATAGGTCTTCATCTGTTTGTAAAACTGGCCAAAACTTGCGCAAGCTTTTACGCACTTCAAGGGCCTGTCTGTTGAAGGTTGTAATAAACCTGATATTCTCTTGGCTTTTCTCGTGTTCTTTTTCTTTCCCTTTCTAAATCAGCAAAGATGCTCTTGGTCTTTTAGAAACTTACATTTTAGACTTGTTGATGACTGACTGCGTATATCCTCTCTCGAGGAACCTCTTGGTCATAATTATCTCTTCTATTTGAAAACTTTCTACTGTACTACAATTGCGCTACGCTCTTAATAGCTCTCCCATTGGTATACTATTGATCAATGAGGTGGGATGAGAGCTTCTTGCGTGTAGAAGACTGTTTCCCTCAGTCATTTTCCAAAAAAGTGTACTCTCAAGTTTGTCATTTTGGATTATGAGTCTCAAATCTCGAAATTCTAGTGTTTCTTTTGACCATTGACTGGTAAATTGAAGGTTGAAACTATTCATGTTCAGTGTATTTACAAATTCATTTGCTTCATTTTCTGTTCCATCCCAAATACAAAAGATGTCGTCTATGTAGCGGACACACAACGCCACTTTTTCTTTGTACATAGATGTTTCTCTTACTACTTTCTCTTCCCAGTACCCTAAATAGAGACCTGGAAACTGTGGAGCAAAGCAGGTCCCCATTGATGTACCAAGGGTCTGTTTATAATGTTGTTATCGAAGAGAAAGTAGTTTTATTTGAGACAGGTAGACATCATCTCTATTAACATATCAGTAGGGAGAGATATGAGATAGATCTTTCACTTAGGAAGTATCTACATGCTTCCAAACCTCGGTCATGGGGAATGCAGGTGTACAGCCTCATGACGTCTAATGATTTGAGCGAGTAGCTGGTCTACCATTGGACATTCTCAAGACTTCTCAAAGTCAAAGGGCGTGTTTGCACACATGTCACCTCAGGCCCCACTCCCTTCCTTCACCACTGTGCAAACACGCCCCTTGGCGAGTTGTAAGTTGGGGAATTGATTCCCCTTGAATAGTGAGGGTCCCTGGGGGCCAACTAGCCCACCATGTACCTCCAGTATGCGCCAGGGAGATGCGTTGCAGAGAAGTGTTCAGAGGCCACGCCCCTTTCTACACTTCTCTGCAACGCAGCTCTGTGGCGCTTACTGGAGGTACCTCGTGGGATAGTTGGACCCCAGGGACCCTCAGGATTCAAGGGGACTTTATCCCCCAACTCAAAATGCACCACGGGATGTGTTTGCACAGTAGTGAACGGAGGGGGCGGGGCCTGAGGCGACATGTGTGCAAACACACCTTGTGGCACATTTTAAATTGGGGAATTAATTCCTCTTCAATCCTGAGGGTCCCTGGGGGCCAACTAGCCCACCACTTACCTCCAGTAAGCGCCACTGTGCTGCGCTGCATTGCAGAGAGGTGGCCAGACTATGCCCCTTTTTACACCACTTTTCAACGCAGCTCTGTGGCGCTTACCGGAGGTAAGTGGTGGGCTAGTTAGCCCCCGGGGACCCCAAGGACTCATGGGGACTTAATCCCCCAATCTACAACCCACCAGGGGGTGTGTTTGCGCAGTGGTGCAGGGAGGGGGCGTAGCCTGATGTCGCAAGTGTGGAAAGCCGCCCAGTGGCGCTTTTTAAGTTGGGGAATTAAGTCTCCATATATTACATATATATTTTATCCAGTAGCGGTTGCCAATGGGTGGCTGTAGTTAGCATCTTGTTTCCACAGGAAATTCCTTTTTGGAGTTGCTAATAACTTTAGTGCCAAGTGAGAATTCTCCACAAAACCTTTTTTTAAAAGTGCTACTTTTTGATTAGTTTGGGCATCAAAAGTCGTGGGAAGATCTGGCAAGCGGGATCTGAGAAAAAAGGGGGGTCCCAAAACACATCTTCCCCATTCACAGTTCCAAAGGAACTTTAGACACAGCTACAGTCCAAATCGCTGAATGGATTTTTACCAAATATGGCAGAATGCTAGATCTTTTTATAGAGAAAGAGTGTTTTTTGTGTTGGGACTAAATTCATTCAGTAGTTTAAGGAAAATTAAGGTTCAATCAAATATGTATATATCAAATTGCAGAGGATCTGCGGTGCTGATAGATCTCATCCTGAGATTTGATTGACTGCTACCACCTCAATCCGGAATTGGTGGTAGCCATCTTAAGACTTGGGACTGAGTCCTGATTCTTAAAGAAAATTGAAAAAAAGACATAAGGGGCAAGGTAGGGATGACCTGACTCCCTGAGCCTGGTGGGGTTGTCCCAGAAGGACCCCGCATAGGGCCAAAATCGTTTTAACATAACAAACCACAAAAGTGCCTTCAATCCCCCCAGATGGGCCTGGGCTGGCTGGGAAGCATGAGGTATATTTTAGGGGGAGGAGGCGCATGGCAGCTCTCCCCAAGCCTCCAAGAAGCTCAACCACCTGGACCATCTTTTAAAATAATGGGGAAGAGGTCCCCATCCCCAGACCAGGAGAGGTCCCGGGGACCCATCCTCCGGTGCTGGTATCATTAATAAATGGGAGGGGGGCCCCGAACTCTCCTCCCCAGACCAAGAGAGGTTCCGGGGACCTCATCCCCCAGGGCAGGTATCCTAAATAAAGGTGTGGAAGCCCCCAACCCCTCCCCAAGCAAGTAGAGGGACACCATCCCCTGAGACCGTAAATCTGTAAATGGAGAGGGGAGCTACCCAGCACTCTACCTGAGCTATACAAACGCCCCGGCCAGTATACTGACAGTGTCCCAGGGTCCTGAGGTCAATGTTTTCCCATCATGTGGGACCACAAAGCTGTTCTTGACCGATGGGAGTGCAAAATATTTCCCTGCCTGTGCCTTAGGGCAGGGAAATGCTTTGATTGCTCCCACCCTGTAGGTTCAAACAAATCCTAATCCTGTTGCACCCACAGGGGGAGACGGTGGGGGTCATGGGCCTCCCCAACAGCCCCCAATGAGGTGTTAGCTGTGGGGTGCCCCGGCTGGGCACTGGGGCATCCCATTTTTTTTAAAAACGCTGCTTAAAAAACATGGCAGTTATTGCAGGAGCAGTGATCCAGTGGGGCTGTTGGGGCCATGGGACCCCTGTCACATCTATATAAAACAACAGTGGGTGGGAAGGGACCCCTATTAAAAAAATTCATAAAAAGCAAAACTTCTCCTTCAAGGGACACCGCAAAATGCCCTGGAAGAGCTATTTACGTATATCTTGTTTTTGTTGAAGTCCCTAGAAGGGGAACAGACTTCATTAATAAAAATATGTATGGGGAGTATAGAGACATCTGCAGGCCTCCTACCAACACTAGAAAAAAGTCATACATCACCTGCGTCATTGAAATCATGATTCCAGGAGAACTTACCAAATTTTTCAAAATGCATTTCCCAGACTGGAGCTTTTGCTCTACAGCTGGGAATGCATTGCCACCTAGGGGCTGGTTGTATAGTTGTATTTTATGTGTTGAAGATGTTTCCCATAAAATACAAGACCTTGATGAGGTTGTTTTTACCATTGTATTCTATGGGGTGCAAAATGTTTAAAGGTGAAATAGAGACATATTTGTTTTATTTTTTCGTCTTAAAGTAAAAATAATATTTCTTTAACTATTTATTTTCACAATGTTCACCGCCTAAATGAATTATTAGGAACTGTGTAAAAAAAGAGTCACAGACATGGAGTTCAAAAAACGTTTATTTAATGTTTTTAAGTCATTATTGAAATATACATTTGATGAAAATTATTGGTAATTTCTGTAGAGAGATAGATCTGCTTTATATATAGGGTGGGTGATGGGTGCAGAGGGGTGGAGGGGAGGTTTGGCTGCCTGCTGGGGATGGCTACAGAAACTGGCCACAAACCAGGCCCTAGGGCCAACCCACCACCTCCCACCGCACAAGGCCTAAAACCAAAAGGCCTTGCGCAGGGGGCTTTTGGCCAAATGTATGGTAATAACATTCAGTCAAAAAAACAAAGGTTAAAGTAAAATTATTAGTTAGTAACAATGTAATGTTTTAAACTCTAAAAACCACAGAAATTCACCAGTTATATTTATCTCACGTAACTATAACTCATGGCCCAAGGTAACTATAACTCACGTCCTCAGCAAGCACTGCTAATTACGGCATGTATTACATCACACATGACATCTTCTATGACATCATTGATAACATCCCTGCAACATTTGCAATTAAATTATTTATGAGAAAACTATGCATGGCGGGTGCACAAGTTACAAATGCAGGAGTGCTGCTGCCTGCATAAAGAAACACGGATCAGCTTTGAAGTAGCTTCTTCATATTTCATTGAATGTGCTTGCCCCAGGGCAGCGCATTCATCATAATAAGGTACACTGTCCCTATTGGCAGCCGGCGCGCAAGTCTAAAGGAGTGCCATGGCGCAAATGAAAAGGGGGGGCTCTTGGCCCCCCCGCCCGCATGGCGGCGCGGCGACCGCCTCCCCCTCCCAGGCCTCTCGGTGGTGGGGCGTGCCCTTCCGGGCGCGCCTCACCGCCGATTGGGTGGCGCCCTCCCTGGCCCGGATGTCATTATAGGACTTCCGGGTCAGGGGGGCGGGCTGCAGGGGGGGCCGGGTGGGGGGCGTAGCTACCCCCCCCTCGGGCCACTTAGGAATAAAGAGGCAGGGAGCGCCCGGAAGACCCTCTTGTTCCCTGGACGCTCCCCACAGCGTGTCGTGCCCCGCGCTCGGGGGCGCCTTTTCCCTTGCTTTCTATGGGGCTCTAAGAATTGGTGAACTGGTGGCAGGGTCAAAAGGGGATAAGTTGGGCGGCCTACAACTGTCTAGTGTTAGGATCAGAGAAGATACTATGTGGGTGACAATCCAGAGGTCAAAAACTGATCAGGAATCTCGGGGGCACACCATAGTGCTCCACCGGGCCGGGACCAACCCCTGTTGCCCGGTTTCTCATGTGGAGGTTTTCCACAGGCAACGGGAGGGCACGGCGGGGGGTGCACTGTTGTGTCATGCTGATGGGACACCATTGACTAGGTACCAGTCTAGGCGGGTCCTGGAATTGACGGTGAGACAGGCAGGGTTAGATCCCAAGGAATTTGGCACGCACTCCTTTAGGATAGGGGTGGCAACTGAAGCAGCGCTAGGGGGTCTCTCGGCTGAGAGTGTGAAGAAAATTGGGAGATGGTCATCTGATTGTTATAAACGATATGTACGGATTGACATGTTATGACAGGATGACTCTCACGCTTGGTATGTTTTCTGGTTCTTGCAGTTTCTCAAACCTGTGACGCAGGGGAGGAACTCACCACCAGGAGAAAAGGAGCTACACCGTCACAGCACAAGGAGCATGCTGGACGCGGGACAATGAAGATTTGGATTTTGGGCCACTCTTATGTGAGGCGGGTGCAACATGTTTTTCTTTCAGGAGACCGTAAGAGAAGGGCGGCGCTGATGGGGTTAGACATCTCATTCTTCGGGAGGGGGGGTCTGTGCCTTTGTCAGTTTAGGAACTTCTTTCAGGGGCTCCTAGCTCAGCAGCCCGACTCCCCATCAGTGGTGATACTTCACCTAGGGGAGAATGACCTGGCCAAACTGGCGAGACGCATCCTCATTGAAGAGATCATCTCCACTGCGGGGTGGGTGTCCAGGACTTGTCCGGGTTGCACTGTAGTATGGTCTCAACTTATCCCTCGGTGGCAGTGGCGAGGGGGGGACTCGGTCAGGGCGTTGAATCACTCGGTAAAGAGGATCAACACACAGTTGGACAAACTATTCCGAGCCCCCCGGTTGCAGACGATTCCACATGGGTGTATCTGGGGCGCACAATTCTATCTGGGGGATGGGGTAC
Organism: Lissotriton helveticus; assembly: GCF_964261635.1. Classification (NCBI taxonomy): domain Eukaryota; kingdom Metazoa; phylum Chordata; class Amphibia; order Caudata; family Salamandridae; genus Lissotriton; species Lissotriton helveticus. The sequence continues at coordinate 1,358,805,102 of NC_136063.1, read as the reverse complement.
ACTTGACTGAAGCGGGGAACGTCCTGTGGTCTAATAATGTCTGGGCCTGGTTGGAGGGTTTTGCTAGGTGAGCACTTTTGAGGGGAGGTCAAGACAGGGGGAGGCCAGATCGTCGGTTAACAATGCTGGCCTGTGGCGGTAAGGTCATGACCGGTGAGCAGCTCATTTTAAGGTCTGAGGGGGCGGGCATCAACCCATGGAGGTTCCCGCCCAGGGGGAGGGGCCATTGGCCCCTCCTAGAACTTCAGGGGCAAGGTAACTGGTGCTTCAAAGGGCCGCGGGTTGGAGTAGTCACGCTTTCCTTAGGCTGGTAGCCACCCCGCGCGCGCATACTTATGACGTCACCGGATGGCGCAGAGTAAGGGCCCTCCTTTAGTGGGTAAATGGAGTTCACGGCGTGGACCGGGTAATTACCGGGCTCGGCTGTGCATGCGCACATCTCTAGGTAAGGCGCAGCTTGTAGGACCTGACACCGGTTAGCGACCTTGCCATATGGCCAAAAATGTAGTATACAAAAATCTAGATGAGGATGTTAGATTCGGTTAGGAAACAAGCTGTATTAGAGTCTCTGTTAAGGTTAGGCTCTCACATTTGTTGACAATATTGTATCTAATGTCTTGATGATTTTTGTATAAAACGTTTATCATGCAATTAAAAATGTTATGATCTTATATCTTAATAAATACGGCCGGGGGGTTTCGCGACCCCCCGCCTTCCAAAAGTTAACCATGCTTCATGAGCTTCTATCCTGGGTTTGGTGTGTTGAGTTCGGGGGGGTGGGGGGGCGGCAGCCAGTCGCCGACCATGCAAGGCTAGTTCGCCTTATCAATAATACAGATCCTGGCTTCTTGAACCAAATTGATAAAACTGCCCTTGTATCAGGTACATGAATTTACTTATATTTAGTATTTACTCTAATAACATTTCTCACAAAGTAAATCAAAATGTGACAGCCTGTTCTGAGGAAATCATGAGTAAGTTCTATAATGTCTATTACAAACGCTAGCAATCACTAATACCTTAATCCAACTCAAGTACAACTAGTTTCACACACTTTGAAGTGCGACAGTAATAAAAATTTGTATAATTACATTTCATGAAACGAATACAGTTGAATACAAAATAAATCGCTCACTTCTATTAAACCTTCGCAGTCGTCAGTTTAGTGCCCTGATGGAAAATACATCCCAATGAAGTGCTCTGTAGCAGCCGTCGTGTATCACTTGACAGGCATAATTTATATATTGGTTTTTCGGTCAAATCTATCTCTTTAATTCAAATAACATGTATAGCTGATTATGATTCATAACATATTAAGGAGATAATATGAACGTCCTATTGTTATGACTGTACAGTACAATCAAATTGAAGGTACATGTACCTTTCACTGAAAAATTGCTTTGAGTGTTTGTTAATCTAAAATTATTGAAATTAAAGTGAATATTTACTCCCAAAATAATCTATCTTGATACAAGTCCTGTGGAACAGGTTGACAGATGATTCGGTTTATTTACCTAGATAGGAACATTTTTTAAGCGTTTCAAGTGTTTAGGTTATGTACAAGGTTATTTTAAAGTGCTAAGTATGTTTTGAGTTCATTTTAATGTACATAAAACCACTTTCACTTATATGAAGAGCATTGTTCAATTGATTACTTGCATTATCCCACCCTAGATTTAGATTTGAGGAAATCACCATCCGTTTTAGCAACCTCACACAGTGACCTTTTGCCTTCCAGTTGTAAAGACAAAACTACTGAGACGATTAGAGATAAAGATGTCTCCCAGACCCAACTTCCGGCAACGTGATATAATGAATAAAATAACATTCGTGAGTGGACAGGCCCACAAAACGAGAGCGGGAATCGATCTGTTAAGCCCCTTCCCAGCAATGCTACACTAATGTTATTTGATGCATTAACTTGAAACGCATGGACTATAACAGAGACCTACACTATTTGCTTTGAAAAGCTTTGCATAGAACTCACTGCTACACTGCTTACTTAAAAAGATTCACATTCAATTGATATTGAAGATTTAAATTCACCAGAATCACACAGCAAATCAGGGTGCATCACAATGGATTCCACTCAGCTCACAGCTACACCCTTGTTCATTTAACTCGGTATAATTTTTTCTAGTGAGTGCATTATTTCAGACAGTACAGCTCAAAAATGGAAAGCGGAAAAGCTTGCGCACTGTTTCCAAGCTGCCTTGCAGCGGCGGCCGGCACAGGTAAATGTGGTGACCGGTGAGGCAGGGCGGGGGCACGGTCGGGTGGGAGAGGGGGGGAAGTCAACATACGACGGAATAGGTATAATTAAATAAAGAAATAGGGGCAGATTTACAAGCCCCTTGCGCCATGTTTACGCCACTGTTGCGTCACGCAAGGCGGCATAAACATGGTGCATCCCTACGAGGCATTTACAACGTGACGCATCTATGGAGATGCGTCATGGTGTAAGGCCCTGCGCCACATGAAACCTGCGTCAGGTTTCATGTAGGCGTTCTGGTGCAGGGGGGGAGCGTTCCGTCGCAGGAACGCCCCTGAAAAGTGACTCACTGAAATCTACAAGATTTCACTGAGTCACTTTCCCAACGCTGATGTGTCAAAACCCTGCGCCTGCTTGAAGCAGGCGTAAGGCTTGACGCACCACGTTAAAGATAGGGCAAGTTGGAAAAGTGCTGGAGTTGCGTGCCGCACGCAACACAACTTCAGCACTGCGCCACCTTTACGCCCAAGATGCGACACGCATCTGTTCATTCCTGCACCATGGTGCCCCGCATTGTAAATGCGGCGCATCATGGGTGGCGCAAGGATGAACTTGCGTGCCGTACCTTTCCTGGTGCATCTCTGCCGATTTGCAGAGATGCGTCAGGCAACGTAAATCTGCCTCATAATACCTATTTTGGCATCCGTCGTCTTCACCCCCTGCCACGCCCTGTGTCTCCCCACCTCGCTTGCCTGAACCAGCCGCAGCTGCTGCCATGTCTGGCAATAAAGCTCTAACTCAAAGAAATGAATTGACTTTAAGCTCCTGCAAGTACCAAAAAATGAGGGTTTGCTTTGCGCTGAATCAACGGAGCTCATCATGATACGGCAGAACTGCACTGACTCAAGGCGGAGCCAAGCGTCTGTGTTTGAGGTGCCTACAGTTTATTCTTGATTCCACCTCACCCTTCTTTTGACCACCACCCTATACTTCTTGGTGTATATTTATCAATTATTCATGCAGCGCAGCAAGCCACTTTGCTACGCTGTGTGAAAAGGCAGGAATGTGCCATATTTAACATTATACAGCACATTCCTGTCCTTTCCCAGTGCTGGCACACTTTTAGTTGCCCAGAGCCAATGCAGACATCCTTGCATCATGTTGCAAGAGTGCCTGCATTGCAGGCAAGAATGTTTTTGTGGAGGAATGTTCACCTTCCTGCACAAAAACGATCCCGAAAGTCATTTTCCTCTTTCTATGTGGGCCACAGAATGTAGCACACATATAAAGAAGAAAAAACTAGAAGAAATAAGGACATTTCTCCTCATTATGCCTCACCTGGGGAGGCCCTGCATTTTGATCCATTTCCAGGTCTACCAGTAATGGTAACTCTGCTAATGTGCCAAAATCCCTGGGTGGATGCACAGGAACACCCATACATCGCCAATGCATGGTACAAGGGTGACAAAAACCTTGATAACATGTCCTCTTGTTTCTTTACCTCTCTTGCGGGATTTCCCATCCCTTCTAACTCTTTTTGTATTTGTTTTCCTATATTTTTCTTTCCCTTTTTATTTTCTGTCTGTTTTTCTTTCTTTTGATTTTGACAAAGGCAGATGATAACATTTTAATCCTGGTCACCAAAAGTGAGTGCTAGTTCCCACTACCCGACTTGCACTAATTAAATTGACCAACATCTCTTCTGCAGATATACAGTTTAATGCAAATTGCCATCATTTTTCCCCGGCACTAACATCAACATGGCAAGACTTAAACATAGCAGTAAAAGTGGCAGACTGCCATTTGTGTCCAACTAAAAAAACAAGTTTTGAAAGGAATTTGGTTGGGTACAACTGTGAGGGGTTCTCTACAATTTTCTGAACCTATATCACTAGAACTCATTCCCACAGCATCTTTACCTGTTTAACTACAAGTGGCAATCACAAAGACTCATTTTTACTGTTTTTGTTTCTGCCTGTTATTATTCCAATCATTGTATTTCCATCCAAACCAGGGACCATATTACAGAGTATCCTGGGATCACAAAGGGCGTATGCGACCGCTTTGTGCAACCTTGTGGAATGTTGGCATTACAGAAGGGGCCAAAGATACTTGTGCAGACCCTTCTCTAATATAGACATCGCTGGTGCACATGTAGTGCCAGCGCTATCATTAGAGGGTGTTCCATCATTTGCATTGGGGGTATCCCCCCAAGCAAATGAGGGAATCTCTTTGCCTCTGCGCCTGACGTGCCTTTAGGAGGCGCACTAAAAGTGCTCCAGAAAAAGGATGCGCACTGTCAGTGCACCTCCTAGAGGCAGCCTTCTTGAAGGATCAAAGAGGGTCCCATGACCCCCCAGTCATCCTCTGCAGGTGGGTGCAGTCATTCACGTCACCTGCCTGCAAGAGGACCTCTAATCCCCCTTAAAAATGAAAAATGGAGGAGCTTTTAAACAGCTGCTCCGTATTTCTCCTGAATGCGCTGCCCTGGGGGGCACAGCAAGCCTCGCCCTGCACTGAAGGCAGCACGAGTCTTATACTGCCCTGAGGGCAGCATATTCAACATAATAGGGCTCTTTCCCTGTTTGTATCTGGAGCACCTGCTTGAAGGGGTGCCGTGGCTCAAATATGAAAAGTGTGCCTATTGGTAAAAGGGCCCAGGTGTGTTTTACATTACATGTCACACATTTCCCTGATCGATTTTAATATATTTAATGGATTATTCTGTTCTTGAAATTGTAAAAGTACTGCTTTGCATCCTTTTATTTCATATTGCATGGATTGAATTAGATAGGATTGTTTCCTACTAGATATCGCCCTTATTTTACTCAACCAATGGCGCCTCTGTTCTAAGTATGTGTACATTTGGTTGAAGTTGAGTGTACATCCCTCACAATTCCCTTAGGTCACCTGTTATTTGACAGTTATGGCCTCATTCTGTTTGCCACAGCATAATGGACCAGAAGCACATTCCCCCCCATTTTATGGACTGATGCTGCTGTGTTTTTGACTCTGTGCACTGGGACTCTGCCACCCAGCCCCCAATACATGTGCTCTGACCCCTAAAACTTGTAAAAATTGGCTATACTCCTGATTGGCATATTTAACTTACCTATAAATCGATAGTATTGGGTGCAAAGTGTATTCAGGGCGTCTGAGTCAAATGTCACTGCTGGACTGCAGGACATATTCTGTCATCACTACAGTGAGAATGCATGTCGGGAATGGCCTTTTTTGCAGGGTCAGCCCCAAACGTTTTGTTTTCCCCCTACCCTTTTGCTGAATTAGTTTTTGTTGGCTTTAGGATTCTGAGCACTTTACCACTGCTAATCAGTACTAAAGGGCATGTGCACTCTTCCTAAAACATAGTTTGTTTGGCTTATACAAAACTGCCATGTTTAGTTTAATTGCAAGTCCCTGGTCATGTGCCAAGGCCTGTAACTTAAATTAAATGCTACTAGTGGGCTGCCGTACTGATTGTGCTAACACTTAAGTTGTCTTTTAAAACTTATCTCAAGTCTGAGAGCCGGTGTGTGCTGTTAACACTACCGTGTCAACTTGGCAATGAAAACCGTTTGCAAAGCCATAAACTCCCATTTCTATTACATATTTCACCCGTAGGCAGGCCCTAGTTCAGGGTGCTATGTAAATAAAATGTAGAGCGTGTACATTTAAGTTTTACATGTCCTGGTAGTGAATAACTCCAAAATTAGTTTTGCAGTATAGTGAGGTCTACCACTCTCATAAGATACTGTTGGAAGTTTGCTGTTACATATAATACGCTGGAATTCCCAACTGGAAAGAGGTAGATCTGTCATGTTTAGTACCTATGGTATTGTAATGATGAATCCTATTTAATGGTAACAATGAATTTATCATTACAATTTTAAAAATTACACTTTTAGAAAACTGGCTTTGTCCTGCTCTTAGCCCTGTGGAGACTCTGTCAGGAAGAAGAACTGCTGTGCTGCTGAAGGACTGCCACTGGACGTCTGCTCTGGAGGAACTGCTTTCTTGCTGTGCTGACCTGCTGGACCTGAAATCCTCCTCTTGAACCCAGGACTGCAGAGTGACTTAAATGGCTAGACTGTTGGCCTCATTATCTGAGCCTCAGGGACATAACAGGCTCCACACGGCTCCTGGGCCCTTCTTGACCAAGCACCTGACACCCAAGATGCACCTCTCAGGGCTTGGGTCCTTGGAACAGTTTTTTGGCTCCTGAAATCAAGCTTTTGGAGTTTTTGCGAACAAAACTCTTGACATATTTCTTGAGAAGGTAAAACTTCAGTGGGGCTTACCTGGCACTGTATTCGACCCACGCTCCACCATATTCTGCCTGAGCTTTTGCTTTTGACCCAGTCCAGTGCGACCAGATAGACCCAGTTGGCGCTTTATGCTTTTAACACCTTGCATGCTCCTGATGTGGTCAGCTTGTCATGAGCCACGGTGCTCGTGTGCTCATGATGAGCTGAGCTCGTCATGACCATTGGAACGCTCGCATGCTGGGCTAATTCCCCTGCTGTGCGAGCGTTCCACACAAACGGGTGTGGTCAGCTCCTCATGAGCTCACGACCACTGTGCCTCATGATGAGCTGACCTCGTCATGAGCATGGGGGCGCTGTGCACGCCCCCCCTCCCCCAGCACAGCTGGGGAATGTGCCCCGCAGGGAAGGGGTTAAAAACTAGATTTCAGTTAATTTCTTAAAAATTCTCAACTCCGGTTCTACTTATTGGACGTTTGTTATTTTAGTCTTCTTTTGTTCATTAAAGTAAGCTTGATTTGTCTAACCAGGTTTGATATCTTTTTGTGTGGAATTTCACTCTTTTACTGTATAAAGTGTTGCACACATATTTTACACAGTCTCTTAAGTTAAGCCTGACAGCTCAGTGCAAAGTTACCAGCTGGTGAGTACCAGTTAATTTAGAGTGTCATTGTGAATTACCCTGACTCGGATTGTAGTTTCTGCTTGGACAGGGTGTATACTTTCAAATTTTAGTTACAATGGATATTGAGGCATTGTACAGTAACATTCCGATTATGGGAGCATTACATGCGACACATTGGTTCATTCAAAAATACAAAATTCAATGTCCTACGATATTCGTTCTAGAATGCCTCAAAATTGTCTTAAATGATAATGTTTTTGAATTTAATGGCACAGTATATAAACAACAACAAGGAGTCAGTATGGGGGCTTCTTGTGCCCCCACTATTGCAAATATATACATGTCATACTTCGAAAATCAGTTTGTATTTAATGAAATTGCGCCCTTTTATGAAACTGTTGTCAATTGGTCTAGATATATAGACGACGTGTTTTTTATCTGGACAGATAATGAAGACACGTTGGAAGACTTTCTTTTATGGATAAATGCATGTGATAACAATATCAGGTTCACACATACTATAGACAGGGAACAAGTGAACTATCTTGATGTAGTAATTAAACATCAAGAAGGTAATCTAGTTGTTGACTTATTTGTCAAACCAACTGCGAGAAACACACTCCTCCATTATGATAGTTATCACCCACATATACCGAAAAACAGTGTGCCATTTGGAGAGTTCTTAAGACTTAGGCGCAATTGTACCAGCATCCTAGACTATGACACTAAAGCCACAAACATGAAAGCAAAGTTCTTGGCCAGAGGATATCCGAAAAAAATAATAAGAGACTCTTACAAACGGGCGCGTTTTTATGATCGCCAGAGCTTGCTCCAACCAAAAGAAGCTAAAAGCATTTCCCAACTAATATTCATAACCAAACATACTATGATCAACGAAAGAATCAGACAATGCATATGTGCCAATTGGCACATCTTAAATGCAAATGTGCCCAAACAGGATCAGCTACCCAAGCCCATCTTTGCGTACAAAAGAAACAAAACATTGAAGGACCACATAGTTAAATCGAGAATGATCCCAACAAAATCCCCTACACAACTATCAGTTGTAAATAATCAACCTGTAGTAGGAACCTATAGCTGTTCAAGCTGCAAATCCTGTGCTACAGCAATACAAGGAGTGAATTTCATCTTTAACAAACAGCTAATTCAACCTGTGGATCTAAATAACTGCAAAAGCACAAATGTAATCTATCTCATCCTATGTCCTTGCGAGAAAGGTTATGTAGGACAAACAGGCAGAGCTCTTAATGTCAGATTGACAGAACACAGATCTGCAATAAGAACTAGGAAGCTAACAGCACCTATGGTGAGTCATTATGTGGAACACAACCACACACCAGAAAATATGGCATGGTTCATTTTAGAAAGAATACATGCTAAAGCAGGACAGGATCAAGATAAAATACGCAAGATGAGAGAGGTATTTTGGATATTTTTTCTGGGAACAGCTACGAATGGGTTAAATGCTGAAATACCATGGGAGCAAGCAATTTTATAAATAGAAAGTAATTTAGAGGGGAGTATTTACAAGGTTGGTTGGGAAGGTCAAGGAAGTGTGAATGAGACAATGCATTATAATTAACCTCAAAGAGAAATAGAGAAAAGAGGCATGTACTGTATTAACTTGTATTCTCGCTATTATTATGTTTATTTATTGTTTGCAGATGGAAGTGATCTTTAAACCCTCAACTTACACCTTGCAAGGTTTAACTTTTGTTTATTTCGCCAGTACAAAAACACACTCAAAGATGGCGCCCTTATAGTAAAATCTTACAAGCCACATCCACAGCGGTATTTCGAGAACATGCAAAAAATAATCGGGTAAGATTACTAATTAAGGTTCATATAAATATTTGGCAAATTAAGTCCCATGAATAATACTCTTATAGTCAAATAAACATGGAACGTCGAAATTATGACAAATAGCAAAATAAATAGATCGAAAAAATCATTTAATATCTTAAAATAAAATAACATGACAGCGAGAAATATATGGGCGTTGAGGATAGTAGCTACAACTCATACAAATCACATATATTGGCACTGTTTTAAGGCAAATATGGTACCTTAAAGATGGAGGCGCTGAATGTAAACAAAGTTATCGTCACGCGACTATGTGTTAGTACACACCCATCTCGCGAGACTGGGTCAGTCACCCAAGTAGTTGTCGGTAGTGGCGCCAAAAATGAATTATAAAAATGAAGACGGTGTAAGTGACTTTTAGCGGAGCTACACTGCGTGATTGAAGGACCCATTTCCACATCGTCCATGCCAGTTAATAAGGTAAGATTAAACGGGACCTCTGACGTAGCGATTTTAGAGCAATAAAAAAAACGCCATAAAATTAATCTAGCAGAACATAATGGGAGTGTAAATATATTTTTATGCTTCACAGCAAATTCGACAAAACTTAAAGAGGAAAATATTAGGAAGCTGGCTAGAACGGACACGTCAAAGCAACTGCACAGAATTAAAGACTACTCAAATAGTGGCTGGTAGTGGCGCCAACATTGAATTATAAAAAGGAAGCCGGTGTAAGCAACTTTAGCGGAGCTACACTGCGTGATTGAAGGATCCATTTCCACATCGCCTATGTCATTAAAAAAGGTAAGACTAAATGGGACTCCTTGCGTAGCGATTTTAGAGCGTTTAAAACTGCCATAAATTAATCGAATTGACAATAATGGGAGTGTAAATATATTTTTATACTTCACAGTAAATTCGACCATATTTAAAGAGGAATCTATCAGGAAGCCGGTTATAACTGACACGTCTAAGCAACTGCACAGAATCAAGGACTCCTCATGGAGCTCTGTTATCTAACTTTTTAAGGTATGGAACGGTGCGAATGGATAAGTTAACAACCAGAAAGTCCTTAATATGAAATAATCGCCAAATCCCACAAGTGAATATCTAAATATTCCTTCACCTTCTATCCAACATTTAGTATCCCTGGATTCGATAGAGGTCGCCAATAGAGGCGCACCATCGGCGTACATGAAATTGGACCATAAGAAACAGCGAACATTAAGGTATACCGCTGTATTGTTTTCTTCCATAATAGAGATAGCAACCAAGTACAAGATAATGGATCACTAATATTGATATTTGCACAACCCTTTTTTCAGAGGACCTTTAGGATTGATCAAGTAATAGCATGATAAATCTGATCAAACTAGAACCGGAACGTCACAGTACCCACGACCTCAATTCAGGTAGAAATCTGCAGCCTAATTATACTGTATCCAGTTATGGCGTAAATAGAGCAACCATGTAGTAATGAAATTTGTTTTCACTCTAGGAATATCTTCCAATTGAATTTCTTAAAATCCGAATTTTGCGCCACTTGCTGGTTAAGATAGCCTGAGAATTCATTCACGCAAAACAGGTAGAGCATATTTCATCTAAATCAATTTTGAACTAAGACCTTAAATATAATGTCTACCATTAAAATACGACAAGATTGATATCCTCAAGTTATGCTCTTGTCACCTTGCTTTTTATTAAAAACACATTCCCTTGCCTCACCAATATACATGTCTCTCTCATGACATGCCAAATAAAAACCCTCCCCGCTTTCCTCCCAGGACGTTATGCCCATACTTCCCACCAGATCTTAGCTCCCATCTGCAAGCATTAAAAGTATGTCAGACTATGAAATTAAATAACTGCTGTAAATATTGTATATATATATATAAAAAATCTTCTTTGTTGTTTTAAGAATCATATAGATGAGAAAATTGTAAAAATTGTATATAAATGTATAGTTTTATAGATCAACACACACAAATGTATAGAGTGTAATTTAGCCCAGTAGGTAAAGATCTCTGGATAGTAGGAAATGATTACATGATATAGATAAGATGTAGATAAATAAGAGGAAAAGTAATTGCTAGACGTTGTTAGTAGATCGAAATTCTACAGATGAATTACTAAACTACTATCTTTCATTATTGTAGCATGAAGTTCTTGCAATAATTGAAAATACAGATTTCCTGAGGAAGGCGACTAGCCGAAACGCGTTGGAAGGGAATATATGCTGTATTTATAAATGGAAATCATGATTTGCTAATTGATGTATATTGTCATATCAGTTGATAAATCTTTTTTGAACTTTTTTAAATAATAATCATATTCTATGATATAAATGTGTGATTGAAATACAAAAACGAATTTAAAATATATCAACGCACTTTTTTGTACTGAGGAAAAGGGAAAAAAAAAATTTAAAAAAAATTCTTTTTTGAATATAAATAATAAAAAAATAATAACCTCAAATAAAGCTACTCTGGGAAACTTAATGTATCATTTCACAACGTCTTGCTCACTTTAGAGTAAATGTACACGTAACCCGGTGTGTGCGGTTCAGTTTTTCTAAATAGTACCTCTGCCAACCATAAACCCAATTTCTAAAAATGCAAACATGACTGTTGGCCTGGCACCAGTAACATGGCTGTGCAGGTTTAAACTGCAAATTCAACCTGTCAAAAATATCCCCTTTTGAAAGTCCCAAACCCTCCTTTTAAATATGAATAAGTCAAGCATAAGTTATCCTTAAGTGCCCATACGGCATGGCAATGATATGTAAGAGTAGGACATGTAAATGTTCAATGTTAAGCTTGCCCCTCCAGTGACAATGTACTAAAAGCTTTTTTCAATGTAACAAGGTTAGCTGTTACCTAGGAACACAGTGGTATACATTATTAAAGTAAATAAAGTTATCAGCACCTAATCAGGCACATATTTGACCAAAGTGTCTTCTAAAAACTCATCTTTAGACTACCTATATCCTCCAGAAGCCCATTTGCCTACGCATCCAACTGTCAATCAGGAGCAGAATCACTCCTTGATGAGGTGTGAATTGGGTTCTGTGGCTGAGATAAAGACCTTGAGTGCGGGGGAGAGATTAACATTCAATTAACAGGATGCCCTGGGGGGCTGTACCCAGCCCCTTGCACATCTTTAAAGGATGTCTACCCTGTCACTGCAGATGTAGCTCACATCTGGGCCTTTCTCTCATTAGTTGTTCTTGCCAGACAGGCAATATTCCTGGTGTAAGAGTAGCGGCCCACAGAACCAGCTTTGAGAGACCACAGATGAGAGTAGAATATTTCCCTGGTCACACCTCTAGGGCGGGCACAGGAACTCTGCACAGGGAAAGAAAGGTTCTTCCATTCTACATTTATGTAGAGTGGGATTGTTTGCAGTAGGGCACACAGAAACTGTAAACAAAAGAGGGTTGGGTTACCCCAAGGACATTTTTTTGCTATTGGTTATGGAGGGGCCAGGAGTCACCCCCACTTATATGCTAGTGCCAGGCATATATGCGGGACCACTGGACACCCTCTGCAGAATACTACTACACCTTGAAAGACAGAGGAGGTACTGCACCAGCTGTTGAGACCTGTGAGGAGACCTGAAAGGCTGGATGTGCTCCCACTTGTACACAGGAAGAAGAAGTGGACTCCAAGGGTCAGTTGGGTGACTTTCTCTTAAGCAAAAGGAACACAGCAAACTTCAAGAATCCAGTTTCCCGACAAGCCCTGCTGACCAGATCTAACTAGATCTGCCCTGGGCCTTGTTGATGGCTACTGCTGAGTCAACAGATCTGGGTTAAATGCATCATTCTTTGATTCACCATGCCACCCCAGTTCAGACCCAGCCATATGCAAATCAGTATTGACCCTTTTCCTCATGGGAACAGTCCAGCCTGAACTACCAAGCCAGGACCACCCTGGACCAGAAGCAAGCATCCTGGGACCAGTTTTTGGGTTTCACCCCACATCAGCCAGGCTTGAATCCAGTGGTACAGTGAGCCTGGGACCCATGTCTGAGCATTCCCGGTGTACTTAGGACAAGAACGCCAAAGACACACAAATGATGGACAGAATGAGGAACAAATCAAAACATTCAACCCCAGTCAAAAGAACTGGGTTAAATCTATTGTTCTTTTGCTCACCATGCCACCCCAGTTCAGACCCAGTCATATGCAACTCAATCTTGACCCTGTTCCTCATGGGAACAGTCCAGCCTGAACTGCTAAGTCAGAAACGGGTTTCAGTTTCAATGTTTCACTCCTCATCAGCCAGGCTAGCTTGAAATCAGTGGTGCAGCCAGCACGTATCCCACATCTAGGCATATCCTTCTTGCATTTGTCACTCTGAGTAGGACGGGTATTCCCAGCTGTCAGCCCTTTGTTTTCCATGCCACTGGAGTCAGGCTAGCCTGGCTGATGAGGGGTGAAACCCCAATACTGGTCCCAGGATGCTTGTTTCAGGTCCATGGAGGACCTTGTCTGGCAGTTCCTGCTGGAATGTTCCCATAGGGAGCAGGGTCAAGACTCATTTGCATATGACTGGGTTTAAACTGGAATGGCATGGGGAGCAGAAAAAGATGGATTTAAGTCAAAATCGCTGTACTGGGGTGATTGATTGACATTGTTCGACATTCTGTCCATCAATTGTTCTTTGCATTTGTCACCCCGATTGGGAAGAGTATGCCCAGATATGGGTCCTCTGCTCTCGCTGAGACTGGAGTCAAGCTAGACTGGCTGAAGAGAGGTGAAGACTTCAAACCGGTCCCAGGATGCTTGTTTCTGTTCCAGGGAGGATCTGACCTGGCTGTTCGGACTGTTAGCATAGGGAGCAGGGTCAAGACTGATTTGCATATGGTTGGGTTTAAACTGGAATGGCAGGAGGAGCAACAAAACAATGGCTTTAGCCCTAGATCTCCCTACTGGGGTGTATGTTTGACATTGTTCTTCTTGCAACTACCGGTAACAGTTATGCTGGTTTTGAAAGCAAATGCCTGTTTATTTTTAGAGGAATGAAAAGCATGGGTGTGGAAACACTACTCATTCCCAGGCAGCAGACCAGTTTAGACTGCAGTGGGATACGACTGGTAATAGCATAGCCCTATGTTCCTTAAACAGTAGTAGTTAAGAAAAGCCCAGTTTTCTGCATGTTTTATGGATCATAAAAGGGCATTTGATGGGAAGGACAGAAGCCTAATGTGATCAAAACCGATGGTTAGGGGATTTTATGGCTTCTAATTAGATCTATCCCAGGTGCGTAAATGGGTAAACAAGAATACAACTTTGTTGTGTCTAAAAGGATTCTCATAAATCAAGTTTAAAACTGCTGTGTATTACCACCCCTGGTGGTTATTGTCTATATATAGTTCACATTGATTAATGTTTATGTAAGGTTCAAGCATTTCCTTCTAAACAACATCATCATAGCTTATCACTACTCCACAATGCAGATAAATCGGGCTATTGATGGCACCCCAATTGGGTTACGACAGACGTTGTACTCTTGCCGTAGTCCAGTCTGCTGTTTATGAGTGCGTGGGTGACGGTCTTTCTGCATTTGTGGGTGATCCACTTGAAGGTCTTGTGGAGGATGCGGAGGGAGTTCAAGCAGGTGGAGGCGACGGCGTTGATCTGGCGGGTCATGGTGAGGAAGGAGTCTAGGATGATGCTAAGGTTTCGGGCATGGTCGGTTGGAGGGGGTGGGATTCCGAGGGCAGAAGGCCACCAGGTGTTGTTCCAGGAGGTAGAGGAGGGTCCAAGGACAAGGACCTCTGTCTTCTCCGAGTAAAGCTTCAGGCAGCTGTTGTTCACCCAGGCTGTGATGTCCTTCATTCCTTCCTGGAAGCAGAGTCTGGTTTCTTTGGGATTTTTTGTGAGGGAGAGGATGAGCTGGGTTTTGTCGGCATAGAATACTATGCTGAGCCCATGCTGTCTGACGATGGTGGTGAGGGGGGCATGTAGATGTTGGAGAGCGTGGGGCTGAGCGAGAATCCTTGGGGTACTCCACAATTGATCTCTGTGGGTTCAGAGAAGAAAGGAGGGAATTTGATTGTTTGGGTTCTGCCGGAGAGAAAGGAGTGGATCCCGACGAGGGCAGTTCCTCGTATACCGGTGTCGTAAAGTCTGGCTGTGAGCTTGCGGTATGAGACAACACCAAAGGCTGTTGAGAGGTCTAGTAGGATGAGGGCTGCAGTGTGGCCCTGGTCGAGTAGCATGCAGATGTCATCGGTGTCGGAGAGGAGGGTGGTCTTGGTGCTGTGGTTGCTGCAAAATCCAGACTGGGAATAGTCAAAGATGGTGTTTTCTTTGATGAAGGTGGTCAGCTGGGTGTTGATGAATCTCTAGGTGACTTTGGTTGTGAAGGGAAGGAGAGAGATGGGCCAGTAGTTTTTCAGGTCCATTGGATCGGCCGAGGGTTTCCTGAGGAGTGGCTTGACCTCTGCCCGCTTCCAGTTGTCGAGGAAGATGCCAGATTTGAGGAAGGCATTAATGGTACGGCCTAGTTCGGGTGCTATGGAGGCATGGGTCTGTGGGGGCTCCTGAGTGGGTGTTCTTCATGGTTGTGGTGGTGTCTTCAGTGGTAGCAGGTTTCCAGGTGATGATGGTCGGCTGGCTGTCTGTGGTGGAAAGGGGGGTGGTGTCTGGAGTCTGTTCACTGAAGTTGTCATAGAGGGCCTTGATTTACCGGTGGTAGTAGGAGCTGAGCTTGTTGCAGAGGTCCTAGGGTGGTGTGACGTCCATTGTTTCACTGGGGGGTTTGGTGAACTGCTGTATGATGGTGAAGAGTTCTTTTGCTTTACTTGCGTGGGTGAGGATTTTGTACTTGATAAAGGTCTGCTTGGTGGCTCTTATGCGCTGGTGCTATTCATTCATGGCGTTGCTGTAGGTGTTCTGGTCTTCGGTGGTTTTCCTGTTCAGCCAAAGTATCTCGAGGCATCTGCAGGAGCGCTTGGCCTCTTGGAGGTCGGTGGTGAACTAGTCAACCTTTAGGGGGCGTTATTTGTTGGGGTGGCGGTGGGGCGCAAGCTTGTCTGCGCAGCTGGAGATCCAATGGTGTAGTTCTTTGGTTGCAGAGCTGGCATCGGTCCTTGCGGAGCGGGGGTCGTGGAGGAGGCTGGTGTTGAGGTGTTCCTCTGTGATCTTGCTCCAGTTCCTTTGTGGCGGGTGCGGCGGGTTTGAGTGTGGTGGTGGTGTTGAAGGTAGAGTGTACACAGTGGTGGTCTGTCCAGAGGGGCTGCGTGGTGCTGCTGAAGTGGATGTTTGTCCCTCCTGCAAAGATGGGTTTGAGGGTGTGTCCGGCACTGTGGGTGAGGGTGGTTTATGACTTGCTTCAGTCCGAGGTTGGCAAGGTTGGCAAGGAGGGTGGTGGACACAGAGTTGGTACGGTTGTCGAGGTGGAAGTTCAGGTCTCCGATGAGAATGAAGTCCTTTGAGGCCATTGCGTAGGGTGTGACAAGGTTGGAAATGGTGGTGGTGGAAGAGGCATGAGGCCTGGGGGGCTCTGTAGACGAGGGTCCTGAGCAGCATGGTTCTGGGGCTGGTTTGGATCTGGAAGTGGCGATATACAGTGTTGGAGAGGGGGTCACTCAGGCTGGGGTGAAGAGTCAGAGGGAGCTCTTGTGTGTGATGGTGAGTCCTCCTCCTGGGCTGTGGCCTTTTCTTTGGATCTTGTATCCATCGGGGATGGTGGTGGCGATGTCAGGGGCAGAAGTGGCGTTGATCCATGTTTCCGTGAAGAAGGCGACGTCTGGCAAGAGAGTGTCAAGCAGGTCCCAGATCTCAGTGGCGTGTCTGTGGAGGGAGTGCACGTTGAGGAGTATGCACATCAGGGCTTCAGTGGTGTGGGTGTCCGTCGTGGGGTCAGCGGTCATGTGGGGGCTGTTGATGGTGAAGGATTGTCTGCAGTGTCGGCAGGAGAACTGGCCGTGGGAGGTGTTCAGCGTCGATCTCTGGCAGTTGCTGTTTCATCCAGGGTTGAGTGCGAGGAGGGCAGCGGAGTTGTAGTTGTGGAAGGTTGTAGATCCAGGGTTCCTGGCATTGGCTTTGGTTGGGTCTCGGACGGGCACAGACGGGCTTGCCTTTGGCACCTCAGTGGCGGCCCGCTGCGTGGCTGCGCAACGGCCGCCATTAAGTAGGGGAGGGAGGAAGGAAGCGCAGCTGGGAGGCGGGAAGCAGGAACTGGCAGGGGGAGGGGCTGTGGGGGCTGTGGGGGCAGCAGCGGCAGGAAGGGCACAGAGACAGGAACGGCTAAGGAGAGGAACAGGTACATTTACGGGCACAATAAAGGACAGAGAGGAGGCAGGAAATGGGCACAAGGGGGACAGAATAACAGAAAATGGCACAGAGACAGACACAGGCATAAAAGAGACAGAAAAGCAGAAACGTGGCACAAAAGAGACAAAAAAACAGAAAAGTGGCACAAAGACAGACACATGCACAAAAGAGACAAAGAACAGAAAAGTGGCACAAAGACAGACACGGGCACAAATGAGACAAAGAACAGAAAAGTGGCACAAAGGCAGACTCAGACAACAGCGGCCAGCAGAAGAGCAAGGCTCTCCCACTGGACCACCAGGGATGAGGCGCGGCAGGAGCCTGCGGGTGGAGGAGGGCCTCGACACCCACCTGAGCATCAGTGCCCAGAGCAACAGTGCCGGAGCGGTGGCACTTGACAGCGGAGCTGCGGGGGGAGAGCAGGTCTCTGACCAGGAGGTGATATTTTTTAAGTGGACAGTGGTGGAAAGAGAGTTAGCAGTATATAAACTGAACCTTGCTATAGCTATCCCGGGGTCTGGCTAGAATAAAGAGTGAATAATTGACATCAGAAAGATAGCATAAAAATATTTACACTGAAAAGGCTATATGATGACCCATCTTCCCCACTGGCAAACTACAGCCAGATATTTTATAAGGCATGCAGTGTTCCCAGGCAGACTTTATATCTAGACTGACCTTCATTAGAGTGCAGCTCTTCATATCATATTATTTCTGCCACGGTCAAAGAATCAGGATCCCGGAATTTAGTTTGCAGACATAGTCTTTGACCAGGATGAGGGATTATCTATCACTTTGTGAGAGAATAATCATAATGCTTCTCTGGGAAAAAATGGGGAGGTGGACGAACATCAACTAATTGGTAGCTGAGGTTCATGCAGCCAGCTTAAATGCACCTAAACTTATTGTTTAGTAGGCAGTTACATGCAGCCATGTTACTTTCAGAGCCTGATAAAGAATAGAATAAAAAGTACTTCCATAAGGAAGGTATATTTAAACACATTTAACAAGAGTATAATGGCAAAGTGTGCAGTCCAATTGCATCAACACTGGTTAAGTATCTTTAGTCGACTTTGTTTTTCCGGATTTCAATTTTTGAAAGTCAGTGGCATTTTGTCAGCTGTGTTTGAATTTCAAAGACACCAAACTCTTCCTATTAAACAGAAGTATTGATTGGGTCATTTATTTTGGGAGCATCACTGGATTAGTCCATTTTCTAAGTGCAAGATTGCTTGTGATTTCCCCCATTAACTCATCCAGTCATTATTGCCATTTAACAGCAATTATTATGCAAATATACATACATGAACATTTATATATCACCAGTTGAAACAGCGAACCAAAAGAAGTATCTTCTTCGCTACCTTTCTCCCAGGCACCACAACGCTGACTGAAAGCATTCATTCTCGCCCTGCTGCATGCTCGCACTAGCGCATTAGCGCGATTGACCCATTTTTCATTATTTTACTAAAGCGCCGACGGAGGCTCAGTTTGAAGGCTCCTAGCGTTTTTAACTTCACCATTATTGCTTGCTTTGCGTCATGTCACAAATGTTATTTGATTAATAAATTACCTTTGTGTTTGTGAGTTGGGCGTGATCCCCGTTCCACCATTGATTATTCAGCTTGCTGTGGAAGGATAGATCGCCTCGCCAGGAAGTGTGATTCACCACTTCCGGTTTGCATAGAGGTTAGCAGTCTAGCTGCTCACCTACTACGACATAAAAACCCCTGTCCTTCTAGGTTCGTGGATTCTCCAGGACACCACAACGCTGACTGAAAGCATTCATTCTCGCCCTGCTGCATGCTCGCACTAGCGCATTAGCGTGATTGACCCATTTTTAATTCTTTTACTAAAGCGCAGACGGAGGCTCAGTTTGAAGGCGCCTAGCGTTTTTAACTTCACCATTATTGCTTGCTTTGCGTCATGTCACAAATGTTATTTGATTAATAAATTACCTTTGTGTTTGTGAGTTGGGCGTGATCCCCGTTCCACCACTGATTATTCAGCTTGCTGTGGAGGGATAGATCGCCTCGCCAGGAAGTGTGATTCACCACTTCCGGTTGGCATAGAGGTTAGCAGTCTAGCTGCTCACCTACTACGACATAAAAACCTCATGCCCCCTCTGACGCGCAGCAGCCGCGTGCAGCGGGCGCGCCGCGTACGCGCCGAAGGCCGTTCAAGGCAAGCCCGTCTGCGCCCGTCTGCGCCTGGACCGAGCCCAGGGCCCCCCCCCGGCCCTCAGAAGTCACAAGCAGAATGCCTTTCACTAAGGTACTCATCATCGCAGCTTAAGGAATTAAATATTCATGCTACCAGTTCGCAGTGCAAGCCGCTGTTACCCATCCCTAGCCTCCCATCTGCACCAGTACCTTGTCGTTTTTGTCCGTTCTCACTCCCGACCCCTCTCCATGTCACATCCTCTACCCCCACCTCTTCTAGGCCTCCTTACCGTGCGGCACTGATTAACGCACGCTCCCTCCCAAAACACAACTTGGAAATAATGGAGCTAGTCACTAGCCTGACCTCGACATCCTCTTTATCACGGAAACCTGGGGTGATGCTGCCTCGGGCCGGACTTTTGTGCAGCCACTCCAGAAGATTTCTATGTAGTTAGGCAGGACAGACCTTCAGGTAAAGGAGGTGGGATAGCGATTATGCACAAAGCCCCTTACCACATAAAAATAGAGCCTGTAGGCCGCCCTGACTGTGAGGCTTTTGCTTTTTCCATCGCCCTCAACAATAATCAAACCTTCAAAGGGACCCTCTTGTATCGTCCCCCCGGTCCCCGTAAGCGCTTCCTTCTAGCCCTGGATGAACTCGTTGAACCATCGGTGGGATCCCCGGATTATACCATACTGGGTGATTTTAATTTTTACTTGGAAGCTCTTAGCGATAGGGACACAAACCAGTTTATTACTGATTTGCAAGCAGCTGGTCTACAACAGCTAGTCTTAGGCCCTACTCACCTAGCAGGACACACTCTTGACGGGCTGTTTACCAATAATCCCGATATCATACTGCCCACGGTACTCCCTTTGGCATGGTCAGACCACGCTGCAGTTATGTTCAAGGTCAAAGCGCATAATCCTAATCCACCCCAGTACAAAGCGCACATGCCCAAGACCACCCGAGCTTGAAAAAACTTAGACACCCTGTGTCTGTCTAACACTCTAACTACCTCTCGCTATGAGAGCACTGGTAACCCTAGTCTACTCTCAGACATGTATCACGACTGGGTCCAGGATGCTGTCAACCGGGTAGCCCCTACTAAAGCGGTGTTTCCCAATCGGGCCACTCCATCTGCACAATGGTTTACAGAGGACCTCAGACTCCAGAGGCAACACTGTAGGTACCTTGAACGACACTGGCGCAAACACTATAATCTCCACGAGAAACAAACCTACAAAGCTGTGCTAGCTTCTTACAAGCGCTCCATCGTTACACATAAGTGCTCCTACTTCCAATCACAAATCGAGTCTGGAAGCAACTCTGCAAAAAAGTTATTTCAAGTAGTTAATTCCCTCGCCAGCCCTCCGACCCGCTCCGACATTGAGCCAACCCAAGATCTATGTAACTCCGTTGCCAATTTCTTCTCCTCCAAAGTTGTTAATATATACTCAGCATTCGCCTCCCAACATTACCCGGAGGGCTTACATCCTGACCCTCTGACCTCATCTCCGCGACCCATCTTGCCTAACTTTCTCAATGTTTCTATGGAACAGATTAGTCATCTTGTCTCTTCCATTAGGTCAGGCTCTCCTCTAGATCCTTGTCCGCCTACCATACTCAAACTCATCACGGAGGTCATTACCCCACACCTCACGGATATCTGTAATTGCATCTTCTCAACAGGTACCTATCCTGACATTTGAAAAAAGCAGTCATTAAACCGCTGTTAAAAAAACCCTCCTTGGACCCGTCAGACCCTGCAAGCTATAGACCCATCGCCTGCCTCCCTTTCCCCTCCAAAATATTTGAATCTCTTATGAATCAGCAGCTCTCTGAAGTAAGCGAGCAAGAACAGCTTTTGAATGATACCCAATTTGGGTTTAGAAAGGGCCACGGCACAGAAACCGCCTTAATCAGGGCAATCCTGGATCAAGGGGGGGACGGCGCCTCTCATTCTTTTGGATCTATCCACCGCCTTTCACACGGTTGATCATTCCACTCTGATCGACCGTGTCTCAGCTCTGGGGATCAATCACTTGGCAAGGGATCTTCTCGCACCTTTTTGGGCAAGCCGCACGTATTCGGTGAAGCTGGGGGACTATTACTCGCCCATCTTCACTCTCCCATGTGGGGTGCCCCAGGGATCAGCGCTAAGTCCGACGCTATTTAATATATATGTGTCGGACTTGGCGAGGGTCATCAAGCAACATGGGCTGAGTCTAACCACCTATGCGGATGATACCCAATTGGTGGTGGCAGTGCATAAGGATGGGACAGATGTTGCTTCGAGATTCCAGGAGGGGATGCTTGCCATCGGGTCCTGGATGGTGAGTAATTGCTTAAAGTTAAACTCAAACAAGACCGAGGTCATGACCTTTGGAAATCTCTTGCCGAGATGGTTCTCAGGCTGGTGGCCAAGTGAAATTGGCCCTCTACCGGTCCCAGTGGCCAAGGTCAGAAACCTCGGGGTCATGTTTGACGACAACTGATATTTAAACATCAGGTGAACTCTGTGATATCTGCCTCCTTTCATATGTTAAGGAAAATCAAGAAACTACTCCCTTATATTCCCCCTTCTGCAGGAAAAACGCTGATTTCCACCCTCGTATTCTCTAAATTAGACTACGGCAATGCCCTTTTCCTTAATGCACAAGAACAGGTCCTTAACAAATTGCAATCAATTCAGAACGCGGCAGCTAGGGTTCTGCTTGGCATCCCCAAACGTCACCCAACCTCGGCGGCCATACGTCAATTGCACTGGCTACGGGTCAGAAATAGGATCAAATTCAAGGCCCTTTGCATTGCCTATAAGGCAGTTCATAACGTAGGACCACGATTCCTGAGGAACGCATTCTACATCTATGCTCCCAGCATACCATTGCGCTCATCCAGCTCCTGTCTCCTCTCAGACCCCGCACGAGAACTTCCACATGGGGAGATTGACGGTTCTTAGTGGCCGCCCCTAAGCTTTGGAATTCGCTCCCGTTGTCCATCAGACGCAGTCCCACTCTCACCAGCTTCCGAAAACTTCTTAAGACCTGGTTATTTGACCAATGATTCGTTCAGCGTGCTCTGTCCTGAGAAACACATGCGCCGAGACACCTTTCGGGTATTTGGGCGCAATACAAATCACAAAAACATAAACATAAACATAAACATACCTTTCAAACTGAGCTCCAATCCCTGATGAGATTTAGAAAAGGTCTTACAACCCAGCGGGCTTATTTACAAGCCCCTTGCACCACCCATTGGCTGTTAAAAATGATGCAAAAGTGGCGCAAAGGGCTTGTAAATAAGCCCCCCGATCTTTAAGAATTCTCTTATATATCCCTTCGTCTGCTCTGCCCCCTTGATAGTACCAAGAGCCAAGAAACTTCCTTGGACTACATGTTGCGCTTTACAAATAATATAATAATACTAGTGCTACTAATACTATACCTACTACTAATAAAAATAATAATAATAAAAATTGTGCAGCTCTCTGAATCATTTCAAAAGCCTCATGAAATGTTTGAGAAGTAGCCCAGAGAGGTTGACACGAGGATTGTGTGAATAGGTGTCGCTTGAAATACCTAAATAATGCTGAGGTATTTATTTATTCATTGGAAGCATGCACTGATGGTTTTTTGTTTTCTATAACATTTTCTGGGGTGGACCCGCTGATGGACACATGATATCAGAGGTGTACTGCTTAACCTGTGGTACAATCGTGTACCTGGTGTACTGCCAGCATTTGGGACAGATCAGATGCAAATGTTTCCGAATAAGCAGATACACAATCTGATGCAGAGGATAAATAAAGCTTCTGGGTATTGTGATACACTCTGAAGCATTGCCATATTTCTAGAGAACTCACCTAGAACCATCTTTAACTACTACAACATGATCTTTAAAAACTGCAGTAAAATTAACATTTTGTTTTTTTTACGAGTTTTATATAGTGCGAACTCGACCAGAAGGTATCAGGTATCAGAACGCTTTACATGAGCACTAGTTGCGTTATTCAAGGACACATTCATTTTTGTGTTTTGTTAGGCACGGGGTGATTAATTGATTTGCCCAGAATCGCAGGATGTTGAGCATCATTGTCGAGAATTGAACCTGGTTCCCCAGATAAGAGGTCGGCCGCCCTAGCCGTTAGGCCACATCCTCTCCCCAACATTTGACCCCGACACCTACCTGTTGTTTGGCAACACGCCCTGCCAAGCTCCCTGGGTTCACTGAAGGCCATCTATTTATCCCACACCTCTTTAAAAATAGCTATCTTTCACCGGAGGGAACCCTGCTACACAGTGGTGAGGATTTATGCTAGAAGAATTTAAAATGGCAGATGTCAGCAGTTTAGCACAAAGCTAGTCATGCTGCTTCCACAACAAAGCAAGGCTCACTCATCTCTGAGTTGGGATGACTGCTGCTTGCCTCGTTTAGCGAACGAGCATTCAAGGAGACAGAACCAGCTGTCAGGATGAAGAGATGATGCTGTAGGTAGGAAACGCTTCCTTTTGTTGGGCTGTGTATGCTTTGCATAAAATTGTGAAATTGAGCTTGCATCAGCATGGCTCATTGCAGGTGGATCACAGCCTGTGCATTGTGGAAGCCAAGTTGTATTCTAAACACTTGTTTTGTATTATGCGTCTCCGCTTACAGTACACATACACAACCTTCACTGTTTGCAGACAGCTCCCAAAAGCACTCTCATCTTGCAGGAAAGTTTTCTGTTAAGGAAACCCTTTGGCTGAGAAAACGTAGCAAGAAAGCTAACATACATAAATAAATGAAGAGATTCCTAACCACTGGAGCCCTCCCGCCTGCAACGTGAATTCCTTAGTAGCCCCACAATCTCAAGGAGACCAATGCTTCTCATTCGTTCGCCCTGACCCTTTGAACAGCCTCCCAGCTACACACAATGCCGAAAACATGGTAGACTTTAACCCGCCAGGTCTAAATCTCATATCAGATCGCCATCTGTTCCTTCAGTGCACATTCACTCCGACATGCATAGGCAATGAAGTTATGCGGTGTATGACCTACAAAAACTGAACGAACCGAATAAAATAAAATAAGAGAAGCCTGGCACCATCAAAGTCATGTGTTGGGCATTTGAAAACGACAGCCACGCACCCTTCTATCATACATAGAAGTCGATTTCCCGCCGAGCTTTTAGTACTTGAGTTGTCTCCTTTTATTTCTAGGATGTTGAATCATTTGATAATAATCAGGTGACTTCTGTTTCTGAATGCAAATGTGTGTTACAAATACACAGGCGACACGTCTGTCATCACTACCTCCGTGATGTTGGTGGCATGTCTGTCAGTCATTACAAAATAAGGTCGAAGGAGGTTGTCAATAAATTCACACTAATCTGAATTGGATAGTACTGTCAACCACAATGCATTGCCTCCTCCATCCTACTTTGTTCGATGTTGCAACTTGTCCCTTCGGGTATGACAAGCCAAGCTAGAAGATCATAGGATTTCCCTTGGCGTCCTCCTCTCCAGGTGTTCCATAAAGGAATCACTGACCTTAATCAAAGTCTACTGTGTGTGTCTGCATTCCACAGTTATCATGGTGGACATTGTTTGGGTCTTGTCTATTACCTAGCTTTCATTAGTATTTTTACTTTCTTCCTTCACTAAATACAGGTCATTTGCTCTTTTGGTATTTTTTAGGACATGTCTTACCTGTGGAAGTCAATGAATGAAGACAGTGAGAGGCTCAGTGGTTGTGAGGGGCAGCCCACCCACTGCTTCTGGGTCATGTTTGATTCTATACTTTCCTGGAGGTGGGTGGGTTTGAGAACCACCCTGTGCAGCGCTGAAGTACCGGCATGTAGATGCTTCCCAGACTGGCCCTGAGAAGCTAGGCTGTCTGAGGCCTCCACTTCTGAGCCCAACCCATCCAGGTTTCGTGATCTCAGCGGTCGAACGCCTGGGTAGAAGGGCTGCCTGGGTGACTAGAGTGATTTGGGATATCACTACCACTTCCCTGTAAGTGTAATGTAGTGAGGAGAGCAGGCCAGCTTTACAATCTCTTATTTGTAATATGTCTTCTTTCATTTCCCAACTCCAGTTTTCTACCTCTGGTGTATACGTGCAAAAGGGGTTCTTAAAGGATAAAGAAAATTAGGAAGGTTAGAAGGACAGTTTCCTGAGGTCTGGAGTCTGGGGCTCCAGTACAGGTTCACCAATGATATGGAAGTTTTATTAGAGAGAAACTGAGAGTTTAACCATAATTTAAGTGATGATAGATAAAAAGTGTATTTCTCTTTCACAGATAGAAAAAACTTTTTTTCATTAAATCTAGAGTAAGAATTAAATAGAAACCTTTTGGGTATTGTCAGTAGGCTGGGCTGTTGAAGCCATCTTCCTTTAAGTGGTGGCATTCATTGCTCACCTATAAGAAACCATGTATGTTGAGGGGATGAGTCCGTGAGAGAACCCAGGTGATCCCATGTCACGGGCATTCATTGTTCGAGATGTTACTGATATGTTAAAAGAGCCATTTGATTAATACTGAAAATCGTAAATAAGGGCAATTCTTGTGCGGGGCCTTGGATCTCTTAGAACTATTTGAGGTCCTATGGGCAGGTTACTACCGCTTTATTTTGTCTGGAGGAAGACTCTATTTGAATAAGTATAAGAGGTCGAAACGTCGACTTATTGGTCATAACTATTTTTAATGTGATGTCAGAAGTTTGTTTTGGGTCAGCAGGGATGACAAATATTGTTAGCCACTGTTAAATTCCAAAGTGTATTTTGAAAAGAATAGTGTTTTCTATAAGATTTCAATACTCAAGTCCCAGTTCTGGGCTTTAATGTTTTAAAAAAATGTATTATTGTTATTTCCCCATAGAAGAAATTCTTGCCTCTCGTGTGGATGTTTAGAGAATGATGGTGATTCAGACAAAAATGTATGGCAATTGGTTGATTGGACATTTTTACTACTGCTATGCCTACCAGTAATTACCATACATCTCAAAGAGCTAATGTGTTCCAGAGAAATGTTGGAGAAATGGCCAACAATGACAAAATTGCCAGTTATTACTCTACAATTTTATAGTATACTTTGCTGCTATTTCTGAAGCTGATGCAGCCATTTACAATCTTATTTACCAGCCACTGCCAGCCGAGGAACTTAATTGAAATGTAAGAGCATATATATAGATATATTCACTGAAAAAAACAACGGTTAAAGTGACGTTAAAGTCAGAAATAATAATAATATCTTACTTTGCATTAAAAAAATGAATACATTCACATAAAAAAACAAAGTTTAAATATACGTTATAGATAGGTGAAAATGAAATCAATAAACATATGGCCTGATTTACAAATTGACTTCACATTAGTGGTGGAGGCCCGCAGTGGGGAGGGAGTCTCCGTACTCGGGGTGGAATATTCACAATGTGCGGAGGCCCTTTGTGAATTAGTCCCATACTGTTTTAAATGAACACATCCACTGACATTCACCAGTTATAGTTATCTCAGGGAACGTAACAATAACTCAAACCCTCTCCATGCATTGATTATAACTCACTTATCAGATTCCTCATGACATTCTATTACATCATTGATAACATGATTGCAACATCTGGAAATTACATCAATGAGAACAGCACTGTGCATTGGGGGGGTTGAGTCATAATTACTTTAGCATATGAGTTATAGTTACTTGAGATAATTATAATTGGTGAATTTCTGTGCTTTGAGTCATTTAAAATGAAATGGACCTACTGACATTTTCACCTAACTATAATGTCCTGTTAACCTTTGCTTTTTCTGTGAAAAGATAGATAGAAAGATAGATACATAGATAGATAGATAGATAGATAGATAGATAGATAGATAGATAGATAGATAGATAGATAGATAGATAGATAGATAGATAGATAGATAGATAGATAGATAGATAGATAGATGATCCGATTTTAGATTCAGCACATCCAGATAAATTGGTAGTATTTCTTTTTAGACTTTTGACAGTATATAATATTTCAAAAAATCATTTATATGTAAACTGCTGTTAATTATTTTCCTATTGCAGGCAAATTCTGACATCAGAAAGTGCCTGTTATAAGAATATTCTCTCACTACGTATGTGCAAAAATGTTCGTCAAGTGAGTAATGAGGTCACAAAGCCCTAGGTTTTTCAGGCAGGTGTGGAGTCAATGGATGCCTTCCCTTAGATGATGTGAAGAAGAACACATGCAGTTGAAAGATCAGTGGTGGCTCCTCAGCTAAGGTGAGAAAAAAAAAGATAATGGGCCATATTATCAAGAACGGGCAATACATTATACCCACTTTTATCGGCAGGAAACTGCCGCTAAAGCGGCGATAATGGGCTTGATAATATGCCCTTGTGAATTCCCATAGAAGCCCAGGTTCTGGTGTTAACCTGGGTTTCTAAGGGAATTCGGAAGGGCATATTATGAAGCCCATTCTCGCTGCTTTAGCGACAGTTTCCTGCCGATAAAAGCGGTGATAATGTATCGCCCTCTCTTGATAATATGGCCCAAAGTAAGTTTCATTTTTTTTTTACAACCCCCAACTCCCCCTGCATGGCCATCCCCGATCCGTGTCACCACCACTGCGAAATATCCAAGTATCAGTTCTGTGCAAGAAGAAGTCAAACAAGAAAAATAAACAGACTAGGGCTTCTGGAGCAGAAACTGTGTTTCAGTGTCATCTTCTCTCCTAAAGTCCGAGGGAAAGTTAAAGTGTGCCTTGGGTGGACTGACTGTGAGAAAAATAATTACGGAGGAAGGGGAGTGGAGCATGGGAAAAGGAAGGATAGAGTACTGAGGACGGTGTACTGTGTGGTGTGTTATTAAGGTAGCTGTTAAATGACTGCATGTCATCTATGTCATTTTGAGCCAGTAAGCCAGCTCTTACTTATTTAAAATAAAATCCAGTCTCTGACACTTAGTTTCATGTAACAGCCTCAAAAAACGAGAACATGAAGAGCCAGCCAGTGCTGACTGAAAATACCTCACATGATATGGTGACACTTTACAGTTAAAAACATCTTTATAAAAGGAGAGAGGGAGTAGGTGATGGATAGTGCAAGGTAGCATTATAAATGAATTTAGTAAACAGAGGGACTGAGAAATTTTCAACAAAGGAAGACACAGAGCCTGATTTCAAGTGCTCTATAGGTAGTGCTTAATATTCTGGTGGTGTTTGTCAGTGCTGGTCATCCTCTACCACTGGGACCTGTTTATGAAAGTCAACCACATGGCGGTACCTCCTGTTTATTTTTTAATAGAGGAGACCACCATACATTGAGCAATTCAGCATACTTTAAAAAAACCGGAATAAAAACAGCAGGTCAATTCCATCGTAATAGCGTAGTGAGATCTAGAGTAGTCCAAAATACCCCACTTGTGTTTGTGGGGAAATTATTGACCCTGGCATTCTGTCAGTAAAGGAATTCGTTGCTGCAGACACAGTGGTGTCCCTAAAATTACCTTTGGCCCTGACACCTTTTATTTATTTATTGTTGGCCTTTTGCAGGGCCATCCCTGAACTTGTTGCCTTCCTCCCATATGTTTTCTGACCTGTTGTTGGCTGTTTTATGACTCTGGGTACTTTACCACTGCTGATCAGTGCTAAAGTGCATATGCTCTCCCTATTGTAAATTGATGTATGGATTAGCGAGTCCATGATTGGCTGGTTTGGTTTACGTATCAGACCCTAGTATAGTGCACTGAGTGTGCCATGGGGTTGTACCACTAACAGAAGCAGCCTGTAAAAGTGTGTCCAAGGATTACCATTGCAGAGCCTATGTGCAGTCTGGTACTGCCATGCTGATTGGGCAGGTGCACCCACTTGCCAGTCCCTAAACCTTCCCTTTTCTTCATGTCAGACACCCCTATGGTAGGCCCAATAGCAGGGTGCATTGTAAGTATAAGGTAGGACAAGCCCTGATGTGTGTGGCATGTTCTAATAGTGAATTACAGCCATTTTTGTTTTTCACTATTGCAAAGCTACCTATTCCCCATAGGCCAGAATGGGCAGTTAGATTATAACATTTTATAATCCTAACTGACCCAGGGAACTAGGTAGAAATTTGAGTTAAGTAGGCCTGAACTCAGAATGATAAAATAAATCTTTTAGTGAAGTTGGTTTTAACATTCTGTGTTTGAAAATACCACTTTTAGAAAGTAGGTATTTTTTTGTTTAACCAACCAAGCCTGCCTCTGCTAGGTTGTGTATTCCTTGTCTGGAGTTTGAGTGACAGGGGCTAGGGGATTCCAGGAGACAGAGTGAGTCAGCACAGGGCTGAATAGAGAGATGTGCATGTAGATGGATGGGAGGAGTTGCACCAGCGACCTGAATAGGGCTGTGCCTGCCTTCCACAATGCTGGCTGCACCCCCTGTGGTGCGTCTGATGTCCCTGCCCTGCACTGTGAAAGGAAAGAAGGAGTCTTGTAAACAGAGTGTTCCAGGTCTGACCAGAACTGGTTCGGACTAGGCAAAGGCCTCTCTGCCTTCAGAGACCAAAGAGAAAATGCGTATAAAAGAGGGTACTCAAACCCCAGAACTTTAGATCACTTTGGGAAACAAGAAGAAAACTTTGCTGAGGAGCGGAACAAGAGAGACTGAGGAGTGACTATCCCTAAGCAGAAGTGCTGATTGGGGGATTGGCCTGCAGTGGTTGCCTGACTGCCAAAGAAAGGAGAAAGGAACTTTGGGTGTGCTTTTTTCAACTTGTGAAGGATTTCCAAGGGCTTGAGAGAAGAGCTTGCCTCCTGCTGAAGTCTCAGGGACAACAGACTTCAACCACCAGCTCCCCAAGAGTTCTTTGGAAGTGCCTGCAGCTGTTTTGGGCCTTCTGAGAGACTGTGTGTCGCAAGGAGCTGAAAGCGCAATTCACGAAGAAGAAACGTGTCGCCGTCGCAGACGCTGCCGTCGCATCACTGAACAAGGGTGTCGCTGCTGTAGCTGTCGCATTTGACCGAATGAAGTTGATTCAACTTGACTTGTGCGGAATATTCTCTACACATAGATCAAGAAAAGCAGACACGCAATGAGGACCAGAGTCCTAGATCATTTTTCCTCCTCTGGTGATTGGTGTAACAATGCATTACTACTTTGTCAATCTAGATCAAAACAGGCCTTTATCCTCTTTGGGATTCAGGCTCAGCTAAGCCATAAGCACACATTGGATGCCCCTAAAATTGGAAGATGTAGATGCTTTGATTTTTCTCCATAATACTTGAAATGGCTCACGGGACAGGATGTCACAGAAGATTGCCCCCCATAAAACGAGTCATATCATTCCACAGTTCCATTTACTAAGCCAAAGCAGTTACCAGCAGAATAAAAGCATTCTATTTTCCAATGTCAAGAGACCAATAATCTGAATCTTTACAGACTATTCAATGAAGAATGCGACAGCCATTTCCTCTAGAACATAATGCTAGATATGAGCTAGTCACTCTACCTAACCAGAAGTGATATGTAATGTAATAGAAGTTGCAATGACCGCCTTCATGTAAGGTAGACTATCTACTGTATGGTGTAAAAAAAGTGATCCAATGAATTTGAGTGTTTTATATTTATGCAACTGGAGAGCTAATCTGCAGCTCCAAAGTGCCACCATAGTGTGATAGAGTTTTATAATTATGGGTGAGCCTGAACGCCTCTTGCATGTAAGAGAATGACTTGACACTCAATAAAAGCAAATGCGATAAAAAACTGCCGCAATGCATGAATATCGCCGAAAAGTCCGCGATATTCATGCATTACCGAGCTAATGCTCTTAGCCATGTTATCCACCTCCCATTGGATAACATGGCTAAGAACTGCTCAGGGCAGGTGTTAGCTTTTGGAGATATTCGCGCTTAGCGCGAATATCTCCAAAAGTTGGTAATAGGAGATAGCGATGTTAGCGACTGTTTCCAGTCGCTAACATCTTGGCACGCCCACTTTGCATGTCATAAGTGATAAATATCACTGACATGCAAAGTGGGGCCCAAGATGGTCGCTATCTCCTACTAGCTGTCGCTAACTGGTGTTAGCGACAGCTAGGTAATAGGGAGATAATTTTATCTCTGCTTTCTTGGCTTTTAAAGCCAAAAAAGCGGAGATAAACCCCCTTGATAATATGCCCCTTTGTCTCTAACCAAGCAATAGTGATAATTATCGCTATTCCTTGCTAATATGCCCCACAGTTCCATAGAAAAACACAGGCAAATTATGCCCCGCCCGACTGTAGATCCACTGCGCACAAACACTTAAAAACCATGTTATCAGAAGGCACCCTATAATTTAAAATAATGTGATGCAAACCATGTAAGTACGCGCATCAGTAACATTTCTCATCTTTTAAAACATAATGAACGAATGAATAAACAGCTCGAAGAAGGACAGTGTCCTGGAAATATTTTATTTTCACTCTGGTTTTATGGAGTGTGATGAAATATGCGAGTACTCACTTTAAGGCACAGCTCGGCGGTGCAAATCAGATATTATGGATGTTTAATTCTAGATATGTTCATATCTGTCTCCGGTATTTTGCGTGCACGATAAAAGTGCGCCTTCAATATTTCTTAAAAATCGTTTCTGCGCCATGGTTTTACGGCTCTTTCGGGCCATAAAAAGGAGCATGTAGAGGACGGTAAACAAGCCTATATAGTACATCACTTTATATGATATCCACAGAGTTTCATTAATTAAATTACATCAATAGTGAGGGTTATTTATAAGTAAACTTTCGACCAAAGCAATTTTGTACAATTTTTAGCTGCTCCAGTTCTGTTGAGAAAGAAAAGTAGCCATTTATTCTTGAACTTTGTAAGGCAACCATTCTCAATTAGTGACGTAATGTCAAATGCCGTCCACACCCTGAAGAAAATGTGGTGAGGGGCTCTCTAGTCTCCGCTATCTCACAGATATTTATTGGTCTTGTTCTGAATCGGGGCCCCTGAAAAGTTGGATTTTGGCGATAGCGGGAATATTTCCATCGCTACGCCTGCCTTCCTAATAGGCGATAGCGACGTTAGCGACTGCTTTCAGTCGCTAACAGGTTGGGTATGCCCACTTTGCATGTCATTAGCGATAAATATTGCTGACATGCAAAGCGGGCCCCAAACCGTTCGCTACCGCCTAAAAGCTGTCGCTAACATCAGTTAGCGGCAGCTTGCTAATAGAGCGATAGAATTATCGCTGCTTAGCGGCCGAAAACGGCCCCTAAACCGGCAATAATTGCCTAACTTTGGTAATATGCCCCTTCGTTTTTTTTTCCGGTACTTACCTGAAATCTTCCGTTTCCCACATTTTACAACCACCCACCCTGCCCCTCCCCCGCCCCACGTCACCGCCCGGTGGCACGCCGTCACGGGCTGTGCCTGCTTGCCAGGCCAATTATGCTACACTGATCGTAGGACTCAAGGTCCCATTTAGATGGTCGTCTCCAGTGCTCTTGTTTCCCCTAGCTTATTTAGAGGTGGAGTGACACAGCTTGAGTGGGCTGTGCCAATTAAAACACCTTTACAGTGGTCCAGCTGCCACAGAAACACCACCTCCATGGGTTCAGAAAACCAGAACTTCTACTATTTCTTCCTTTCAATGAGGTGGGTTGGCCGTCCCTGAACAATTCTGCTAAAAGTGGCCATGCTTTGTCAACGAAAGCGCTATTTTCAAAAACTCCTTGATTGTTGAGGAGGAGGATTAGATGTAGTGGGCGGGTCACCATGGCTCTATCGGAAGTGTGACCGCTGCCTCCATAGTGTCTTGGTACTTCGGTACCTAGAATCTTCATTATACTAAGACAGCCTTACTTCTCACACAAGTGTGCGCATTAGCAAATCAACAGAGTAACTGACACTGACAGCCATTCTGCTACTTTTAGTTTAGTTCATGTGTCGGTAGATCATGTGTCTGAGAACTCCAAAATATTTTTTTCACACACAGCAGCACTGAATAGCACCATGCATCTAGTGAAGTTGTGCTAAATAACTTAAAGCAACTTTTGTGCTGTTTGTCTGCCTAACCCACCAGTTTATAGCAGTAATCAGGGGGCTGGTGCCCATGAAACCAGATTCAAAAGTGACAAACACATGCTCCGAACATCTGTGGGGGCAGAGATTTCTTCCTTCTGTGTTCCAGCCAGGAGTAGGAGAATCACCCCGATTGTCCTTGCCTTGATAGAGTCGGATAATGTAATGTAATCTCAAAAACAGGCTAAAATGAAGATTTGTAGAGTAATCTAAAAGCTAGTGTTCCAATACAACAGGGAGAGAGGAGACTAGAGTGTAGCAGCATCTTTATTTAAAGCAATCAGCAACAGTGGCTATGACATAAACTAACATTGCAAAAATTATATATAAAAGAATAAGAAGAGGGATACAATGCTTGCAGGGAGGTTACCTACTGGGTTTGAGACGAATAACATTTTATCATCATACAAAGCAACAATTGGAGGCGCTGTAAGGCAACACTATTAAAGCTGAAGTGAAGTATTATGTTTATCCTATTTGAGTTGAGGCCAAATAGACAAAAACTATGGAATGGTCCAATGAAAAAAATCACCCAAATGTAAAAAAATTCAGCCCCATGGGTCTTTGCAAAAGGGAACTGTGTATGTACTTCCCACAGAAAATTCTTCATCCAGGAAATAATTAATGAATGGGATTGGTTGCAAGAGAGAGATTTGAAAAATGTATGCAAAAACGAGAAGGAAAATCAACCTGAGGTTTCCTCATAGGTTTTAGTGATGAGGGATGTATTGACTTCTCTGCCACAGATGTCATTTCCAAAGCCATCCCTTGAAATTCGAATTTCTATTTACCTCCAGACTAAGAGGTATTCTAATGCCTATGATGAATTATCAATGCTCTTTGAGTAGTCATGTGGTACAAATACGTCTCTGCTGAATTCAAAACAAGCTAAGCCCTGCCCAATGAACTTCAAGCCTATCCCAAATACCATCAATCTATGCTTGAAGGGTTGGGATGTGGCATAGAACCTGCTGATGGGTCTGAGTGGAATGAGAAGTTATGGGCAGTTCTCAACACAGTGCTGTTAATTGTACTGTATTCATAGACTGTACCTTGGCTGCACCTTGCTTTTATCTCCAAAGGCCATGCTTGATTCTGCTTTGTATCAAATTTGGAGACTGCACTTTGATCACACTTTGTTTTTATCCCAGTGGGTCCCGTTTCAATTAGTTTTGTTTTTATCATATTATGTCATTATTTTTTGCATTTTATGATTGTATTTCACTTATGTGGTCAAATGTAATTTGACCGAATGAAGTTGATTCGACTTGACTTGTACGGAATATTCTCTGCACATAGATCAAGAAAAGCAGACACGCAATGAGGACCAGAGTCCTAGATCATTTTTCCTCCTCTGGTGATTGGTGTAACAATGCATTACTACTTTGTCAATCTAGATCAAAACAGGTCTTTATCCTCTTTGGGATTCAGGCTCAGCTAAGCCCTAAGCACACATTGGATGTCCCTAAAATTGGAAGATGTAGATGCTTTGATTTTTCTCCATAATTCCTTGGTTGAGGCCCTTCCAAGAAATACTTGAAATGTCTCACGGGACAGGATGTCACAGAAGATTGCCCCCCATAAAACGAGTCATATCATTCCACAGTTCCATTTCCTAAGCCTAGATCATTTTTCCTCCTCTGGTGATTGGTGTAACAATGCATTACTACTTTGTCAATCTAGATCAAAACAGGTCTTTATCCTCTTTGGGATTCAGGCTCAGCTAAGCCCTAAGCACACATTGGATGTCCCTAAAATTGGAAGATGTAGATGCTTTGATTTTTCTCCATAATTCCTTGGTTGAGGCCCTTCCAAGAAATACTTGAAATGTCTCACGGGACAGGATGTCACAGAAGATTGCCCCCCATAAAACGAGTCATATCATTCCACAGTTCCATTTCCTAAGCCTAGATCATTTTTCCTCCTCTGGTGATTGGTGTAACAATGCATTATTACTTTGTCAATCTAGATCAAAACAGGTCTTTATCCTCTTTGGGATTCAGGCTCAGCTAAGCCCTAAGCACACATTGGATGTCCCTAAAATTGGAAGATGTAGATGCTTTGATTTTTCTCCATAATTCCTTGGTTGAGGCCCTTCCAAGAAATACTTGAAATGTCTCACGGGACAGGATGTCACAGAAGATTGCCCCCCATAAAACGAGTCATATCATTCCACAGTTCCATTTCCTAAGCCAAAGCAGTTACCAGCAGAATCAAAGCATTCTATTTTCCAATGTCAAGAGACCAATAATCTGAATCTTTACACATTATTCAATGAAGAATGTGACAGCCATTTCCTCTAGAACATAATGCTAAATATGAGCTAGTAACTCAACCATAACCAGAAGTGATATGAAATGTAATAGAAGTTGCAATGACCTCCTTCATGTAAGGTATACAAGGGGCAGATGTACCAGGCCCTTGCTACACTGTCTCGCCACTGTTGCGTCACTTTTGTGATGCAGCAGTGTCGTAAACAATGCACCACATTGCAATACATTTACAACGTAACACGTCTAGAAAGATGTGTCACGTTGTAAAACCCTGCATACATTATACCTGTGGTAGGTGATAATGGGGTAAACCCTTTGTTCACCGACCTGGGTCAGTATGTAGTTACAAAAAGAAGTGGTCGGTTACAAAACATATTCATAGTGTTCATTTCATCAGTAAATGGTTCAAAGGTACACATTAACCATGTCAGAGCAAAACTGAGTTTAATTCAGCTGTAAGCAGTGGTATTCAATTTATACACAGTTATTAGGTATTTAATTCATACATTACATAACGGCGAATGTGGTCATTATTCAAAATAGTGCTCAGTGAGTGTCAAAAAGAAGGGTTCCAGATTCAGTAGGGTAGGGGGTGGTTGGAATAGATGGAGGGACAAAGAAAAGGAATTGTGTCCTGTAAACAATTCAAAATTAATCTTGAAACATTTCCTGTCTATAACAGATCACGCTGTTCCCTTTACAAACAATACACGAAAGCCAATTATGGCAAATCCTAACGTGACGTGTATGTTGTAGAGTAATGTTGTCGACGTTTCGACCCCAGTATTAAGGGCGGGTGATTCCTCAGTTTAGGGTCTTCATCAGGACAGTGAAGAAAGTGTTAGTGAGCACCTACGGAAATAGATACATATATCACTCAGTAGGGTGAAATTAAAAACTATTAAAAAGGGCATCAATAAATGGTTCCTAAACTCGTGTACCTACATTGATTCAGGCGTATCATGGAGTCCCACCTCAGTTGGAGACTTGCGCCGTTGTCGCTGTTCTGTGAAAGAACAATTGACATTTAGGAAGGTTTAGGTCGGGCAGGTCAGGGAGGAGACACCCCACACAGGAGATGCCATTGTTTCGGGATGTGGTTCTTTGTTAGAACCACTGTGCAAATATATAGACACCTTCTTGAAACCACTGGCGGCTGGTACCCCAACCTACGTCCGGGACACCATGCAAATTATCAACCAAGTTGACAATATTAAATTTGACCAGGATTAACAACTACTAGTGACACTAGACATAGTGTCACTTTATACCAGCATCCCCCAAGACCCAGCATTGGCGGCAATGAGAAAAGTTCTGGATAGGAGAATCCAACCACCTCTAGTACCAACGGACTTCATCATCGAGCTCCTGGAGGTGGCAATGAAGAAAAACTTCTTCGTATTCCAAGATGAATACTTCTTCCAGAGTAAAGGAGTAGCGATGGGGGCAGCCTTTGCTCCTGACTTAGCCATACTATACATGGCGGAATTTGAACAGGACCACATCCTATCACCTAGAAATCCATATGAAAACAACATTTGGATGTGGCGACGGTATATCGATGATGTGCTGATGTTGTGGACAGGAGAAGAAGATGAATTGAATTCTTTCTTCACATGGCTTAACACCCAATCCCAAGACATTCAATTTACCATGAACATGAGTAGAACTTCGATTGATTTCTTAGATATCAGCATAAAAGTTCAAAATGACCATCTCCATACCACCCTCTACCGAAAACCCACGGAAAGGAACAGTCTACTACGATATTCAAGCCACCACACACGTAGTCTCCGTGACAATCTTCCTTTCGGCCAGTTCCTCCGAGTGAGGAGGAATTGTTCACTCAAAGAAGATTATTTTTCAGAATCGGATCGTCTAATCGGGAGATTGATGGAAAGGGGATACCCGAGACGATTGGTGACAAGGGCGAGAAAGAGGGCCTGGTTCAGTCCAAGGGAAGATCTTCTCCAACCTAAAGAACGCCTTGCCAATCCAGACAGAATTGTCTGTGTCACCACATTCTGTACAAAAAGCAACTTGATCAAGAAGGCAGTCAATAAACACTGGGAGATGGTAGCAGATGTCATTAACCACAACGAACTTCCGATGCACGCTTTCAAAAAGGCGAAAAATATCAGAGACAAAGTGGTCTGTTCACTTCTAGAAACACCAGCTCCTCCGACCCTACAAAGTATCTGGAATCTTCCCCAAGTAGTAGGTCACTTTAAATGTACCAAGTGTAAAGCCTGCCCACTCACCTTAGAGACCAAGGTATGGGAATATCGGAACCATAAGGTGAATCTCAAAACAATGACTAAT
The DNA here is from genome assembly GCF_964261635.1 of Lissotriton helveticus. Taxonomy (NCBI): domain Eukaryota; kingdom Metazoa; phylum Chordata; class Amphibia; order Caudata; family Salamandridae; genus Lissotriton; species Lissotriton helveticus. The sequence continues at coordinate 1,358,767,126 of NC_136063.1, read as the reverse complement.
TGCAATACTAGTGGTGTTATCTATGCCATTATATGTCCTTGTGACCTTGTATATATTGGACAGACAAAACAACATGTAAAGAAACGGATTCTCCAGCCGGATAAGGTGTCAGACACCGGGCTCCCCCTTGGTTGAACACTTTATATCTAAAGCTCACACTCCAGAATCTTTCAAATGGCTGGTGGTTGAGAAAATTGAGATTGGACCTAGAGGGGGTGACTTAAATTCGCTACTTAACTTGCGAGAATGTAAATGGATGTACACTCTGGACACTGTGGATAATGGTCTTAATGAACTTGATGCTACCTACTCCCAGCTAGCGGGACTATCAACTGATCCCTGATTTTTGAAAATGCTTTATGTACAGAAAGGGTATACTAGGATATGTTTCTTTTAACGGAATTAGTGAATCAGTGACTCATTAGGACTCACAATCCACTTAGACAATGTCTAATAATACCATCTAAGAATACTGTGTTCAATACTGTTTAACACTTAGATAAGTTTCAATAATACCTTCTAAGAATACTGTGTTTAATACTGTGGATATGTGACCTACGTTCAACTGGTGGCACTGACGGTTGTTCTTGCTCCCTGCATTGGATAAACCTTTCTATGCCGTAGTGTTCTATCATGCAGTCAGCCGAACCAATGTTCAACTGGTGACTTAGCTAATCACCCACAATATCACTCTGGACCAATGGTTTGCGTGCCTGTGTGAATAGTCGAACGGACAATCGTCCTTATTAGCCTTTAATTACAAAGGGCAGTTAGATCAGCTTCTCTATGTATATTAATAGTGCAGGATTAACAAATCGACAATTACGTTTTTGGTATGTCTTCCACATTAATAATAGGAAGTTTATGTAGCCTCCTCCTATGTTGCGTAGTACCAGGTTTGCATCTTTTTAACAATAGGAAGTATATATGGGAACGCTTGTAGTTTAGCAACCATATATGTCTAGACTGTCATTATTAGACTCATGGATGTCAGCAACCATATATGCCTAGACTGTCATTATTTGATCCATGGATGTTTGTATACACGCCAATGCACCAGACACTCGCGCACACGGACGGGAGAGTGTCTCCACCAGCGCCCATGCGCACTCTAGCCACATAGGCGGCAGCAGCATCCAGCGCCGGCACCGCGAGGAACTCGGGCACGCCCCTCTAGACACGCCTCCAGCGTCAAGCATTTCAGAGTGTTTCGATGTGGGCGCCGGCTTTCAATGCTGCGGATTAACTCCAGCATAGCACAGGTACGTTAGACAGAAAGGCTGTCCTGTTTGCCCTGCGGGGCTCGGATTCTAATAGCGCTACCAGTACTCCTCCGCATGGACTTCTAAAATAACTTTACCAGTGTGTCCCCGCATCCGAGGTTTCTTTAAAACCCCGATCTATTTATAGACGCACGGCGTTTTTTGTATCCTAGCATTTACAGACGCACGGCGTTTTTGGTATCCTAGCAACTCCGGTTCCCACAACGCTGTAATTATGCCCCCGCACTTGAGGTCTTTTAATGTATTTAGAAGTCCCGACCTGGCCCCGGAGCTAATGGGGCTAGATTTACAACCGGGTATACTCTCCTGTGGGACAGATTGGGGTTAATTAAGTGGTCACCTCAATCTCAACGTTCATAATTTCGCCCGAATAGCAACCTCCACACAATGACTCGAGTTAAGATTCTCATTGTGTTTTTTGGTCTTTTACAGATGATGTGAGAAAACTTTTCACAAACTAATCCTTTAAGTGGGTGCTGGACTGATAACACACCCACCAATACGAAATTAAGAAAATTTTCAAGTAAGTTGTTCCTCTCTGAACCCTATGAATTCCACCTGCACTTTTGGAACACTGTGCACTTCTGTCACTGGCATAGAGATACATGGATATATATTTTTATCCACAGATCCCACGCCATTTCCCATACTGGGACTGCCATCATCTACCCAAGGCTGACAACTTTAAAGAATCTAGTAAGTAGGGGCATCTCCTGTGTGGGGTGTCTCCTCCCTGACCTGCCCGACCTAAACCTTCCTAAATGTCAATTGTTCTTTCACAGAACAGCGACAACGGCGCAAGTCTCCAACTGAGGTGGGACTCCATGATACGCCTGAATCAATGTAGGTACACGAGTTTAGGAACCATTTATTGATGCCCTTTTTAATAGTTTTTAATTTCACCCTACTGAGTGATATATGTATCTATTTCCGTAGGTGCTCACTAACACTTTCTTCACTGTCCTGATGAAGACCCTAAACTGAGGAATCACCCGCCCTTAATACTGGGGTCGAAAAGTCGACAACATTACTCTACAACATACACGTCACGTTAGGATTTGCCATAATTGGCTTTCGTGTATTGTTTGTAAAGGGAACAGCGTGATCTGTTATAGACAGGAAATGTTTCAAGATTAATTTTGAATTGTTTACAGGACACAATTCCTTTTCTTTGTCCCTCCATCTATTCCAACCACCCCCTACCCTACTGAATCTGGAACCCTTCTTTTTGACACTCACTGAGCACTATTTTGAATAATGACCACATTCGCCGTTATGTAATGTATGAATTAAATACCTAATAACTGTGTATAAATTGAATACCACTGCTTACAGCTGAATTAAACTCAGTTTTGCTCTGACATGGTTAATGTGTACCTTTGAACCATTTACTGATGAAATGAACACTATGAATATGTTTTGTAACCGACCACTTCTTTTTGTAACTACATTATACCTGTGCCAGGTATAATGTATGCAGGGTGGGCGTTCTGACATAATAAAGCCTTGTAAAAGTGACGCAGTGAAATCTACAAGATTTCACGGTGTCACTTCTATGACGCCACTGCACCAAAACCTTACGCCTGCTTGAAGCAGGCGTAAGGAGTGACACACCATAATAGGAATAGGCATTACGAAGCATTGCTGGAGTTGCGTCGTGCTTGCGACACGACTCCAGCAATGTGTTGCCTTTACTCAATCTTTGCGCCACGGTGCACCCCATTGTAAATATGACGCATCCATGGTGGCGCAAGGTTTTTTTTGCATGACGCAAATTAACTGACGCATCTCTGCTAATATGCAGGGATGCGTCAGTTCTTGTAAATCTGCCCTACATTTCTTGGATGCTAGTTATGGGGGTGAATGAATCCTCCAGTAGTGTTTGGTTAAGTCACATGTTCTAAAGTCAATATTTCAACTGAGTATCCTAGAGGTTACTGTTTATGTGGATTATATTACTCTCATTTGAGTCACCAACGTTACGCTCACCCAAAACAACAAACCGGTGAGCTCACTGATTGGTAAGGTTGAAAAGTTCCTAAGTGGATTTAGGTTACCCTGTCCTAATCTAGTGTGTTAAGGGGAGCCTAACATTTGCAATGCTAGACGATCAGTTTCAATTCAGAATGTTATACTTTTGGGTTATATTCCACGCCATCTTTCAAAAGCTTGATCACTTGTTATTTGTTTGGCTAGATTACTTCAGTGTCGCCTGTCTGCTGTACATTGAATTGTACAGCTCCAAATGGGGGTCACAGTGATGTACTTCCAGAAAATGCACCAGGACCTTCATAAGGTAGACCTGGCTGTGAAGGCAGGTCAGTGTCAGATAGGGCAAGTTGATTTATCATAGCAGTAGACATGTGTAGCTTTTCCAGTTACAAATCCAAACTATTTTGGCCTGAAGACTTTCAAGGCACAGCCAGAGGTAAGAAACGTCCAAGACCTCATAGTGTGTTATAGTCCTTTTAAAACAATTGATATGGAGGTGTAATAGTACTCAAACAAACTGATACCACTGAACCAATCTATGCTCGTGAACTAGGCACAGGAATATCAGTTATCTACTGATGGAAAGAATAGTTCTTTGAACTAGCCCCCTTAGATTAACGGAAGATAAATATTGGTGGCTGGAGAGAACACTTCATATCTTTTAATAACTCTACTCTCCTCCTCATTCTTTAAAAAACATACACAAAGCACAGAAAATGAGTGAGGGTTAACTTGGGCTTGCAAAAAGATGTACAATAGTGAACGGCTAAGCAACTCTGCTTTCCATTTATAGAATAGGGCATGGTCAAGTGAGTTCAAGCTAAACTACAGTGACAATGGAATTCTGGTTTTAGTTTGTAGCTAACAGGGCTCTGCTGGGGATGTTGTTGGTAGAGATCAAGGACAGAGCAGAGCTCCTCACAGTTCAACCAAGATTCTGCCATGTGAATGTGGGTGTGAGCCATGAAGTCACTGAGCTGAGATTGTTTTAGAGATTGCAATCAATGTCAAACTAGATATACCCATTAAAAAAATCCATTCTTGACCCCGTGAAAAGAGGATCATTTCTCAAAACTTCTTAAAAGGGAAGACTCCCATGCCTGTAAAGATAACCTGTGACTATTGTCAAATCAATACTGAGAGAAGAATTTTGATTTGTGATTCTGTCTCCAGAGCTTGTCTTCATAACTGTGAGAGTGAGTTTATTGCTGAAGTCTTCAGGGACATTTGGTCCCATCTCTCAAGAAACTGATACCTCCTGGCGGACTTAGTCCAAGGTGAATGAGGGCTGAGAAGCTGGGAAAACCAGATGACCAAAAGAAGCTACTTCTTTAAGTGTTTTACAATCTCAAGAGGCTCCTGCAACTGGTCTAAGACTTTCAAACAATATGGAGAGGGTACCCTAGGCCCTTTTAACCATCTGCATTCAATTTTGCTTCTGCCTTCTCCAGCATTACTGTGTGGTTTAACCACTACTTTGTCACAACCTCAGCAAAGTTGCTTTCTATCCTGGAGATCCATCGATTTGAAGGTAGGCATGTAACACTGTTGAACCACCATTGTTCTTCTAGTCCCACCAAGCAGTTCAGCACCCTGCAACCATCTGTTCAATGCTCTAAGTCAGACATTGGATTAATGGTTGGTTCAGCTTGGTGTCCAGAACCCTACATCAAGACAGACTATCCAAGCATTTCTCCATGGCTATTTATGTATTTTACAGTTGCGTCTAGCACAAACAAGACCTAATCGGTTTCAAAGCACTTCACATGAGAACAGTTAACACCTGCTTACGAATCAGTTAGCAAGATAATAGATTCACAGGTTACAATCAATTGTCATGTGAGCAAATTCACAGATCAACAGACTAACGTATACATTTACCATGGACTAATAACTGGATTACATAGTTTACATGATATTTGCATGACTGCAGGACTGAAAGGTCAATTTGAAGGTCTTATTAAGTCTCATTATAGTTAATTTCAGTTTATTCAGACAGGGAATTGGCCAGCACCTAATTTAGGGGCTCATTAGGATGGCGGATGGACTTGCGTCCGCCCGCCACCCTAGAGGAGGAGGGACCGTCCGCAGGGGCCGCGGCAGTCCCTCCAGTGCAATTAGGATGTGACCGCCAGGGTGGCGGTCACATCCTCTATCTTTAACATTGCGGCGGGTGCAGCTTCAAGCTGCACCCGCCGCAATGTTAAAAATGCATGCACCGCATTTGCGTGCACAAAGCGGCAGGCACCGTGCGGTGCCTGCTGCTTTGTTCACGCAAATGCAGGAGGGTACCATAGGTACCCCCCATGTGCACCCCCCACCCTCCCTTCACCCAGGGGGCCCGCAACGGGCCCCCGAAGTGAAGGTCCGTATGCTTTTCCACGGCGGAAAAGCCGCCGCCAAAAAGCATACATTTTACACCATCCTAATATGGTTGGCGGTGTCTGATAGACACCGCCAGCCATGTTAGAGCTTTTCCGCCGCGGTTGTAAGCCAACCGCGGCGGAAAAGCGGCGGACTGAAACCAGGACCCACCAGCCATCCTAATGTGGCGGTGGGTCTTTGGTGGGTCCGCAGAGGATTTTCCGCATCCGCCGGGCCGGCGGTGGCTTCCGCCGGCCCGGAGGATGCGGAAAATCCTCCATCATAATGTGCCCCTTAGTTGCCAGGCTCTCAGCATTTCACATGGAAACAAAGAAACTTAGAGAGGAAAGTATATTCTAGTTTCTGGCTCATCTTAAGGACTAAAATTGATGTCTCCTGAGAGTGCAGTGCATGATTTTTATTGCCCTTTGAATTTCAACATTCCATCTCCATGCTTCATCAGGGTGAGGACGGCTCCCCAGTATGGCTTTCTCCTCAACACCAGCATATTTTGTCTTTTGTGTTCAGAAAGATCTTCCTGATTCAACAATGCTCCTAGTGTGAAACAGGCTAGGGCAGCCCAATGAACTGAATAATATTGATTATTAATGGGTTTATAAAATAACATCTCAATTAAATACTATCAGCCTGATTCATGTACGGGCCGTTTTGCGTGTCCCTAATAGCGATTAATAGCGACTCGCTATTGAGGAAACGCAAAATGGCATTCATGTACTTTTCGGGGAAAAAATAGCGACTCGCACGCGGGCGCTAAAGCCGTTAGCGACCGACAAAAAACGCAGAAAAATCGCTATTTCCGGCTACCTGCGATCGGGATAGCGACTCGCAATCCCGATCGCACGGGATAGCGACTCGCAATCTCGATCGCACGGGATAGCGACTCGCAATCCCGTGGGATCGGGAATGCGAGTCGCAATCTCGCGGGATCTGGAAAACGGGAAGACGCATTACGAGCACCGTGATGACATCACAACCAGGAAGCAGCCAAATCCCACCCCCAAACAACACAGTGACGCTATCAGTCGAGTGTTGAAGACCGAAAGCTGCCGCTAAACCGCCGTTAGCGACTCACAACCCCGCCGAAATTGCGACCGCCATGTCGGACGAACCCCAGCCAGGCCCCAGCAACAGCGCTGGCCGCAAGCGCAAACTGAAATTCTACGAACAGGAGCTGGAGAACCTCATCGAAGGGGTGGTGGCCAACCACGACCAGCTGTTTGGTGCCAACTCCCGGAGGGTCCCAGAGCAGGAGAAGAGGAGGATCTGGGTTGGGATTGCCTCCAGTGTGAACTCTGTGGGCGTTGCGGACAGGTCTCTGGAGGAGCTTAAAAAGCGGTGGTACGACCTCCGAGGCCGTGCCAAGGAGAGGGTGGCGGAGCGCCTTGGTGAGGCATCAGGCACCGGAGGTGGTGGACCGACTGTCCCACCCAACACCCCCCTGGAGGACCAGGTAGAGGACACCTTGGAGAGGGAGGCGTGTGTTGGCGTGACCCCTCTGGACTCCTCCCGCCCCACCCAAGACACCCAAGGTAAGTGGCATGCGACTGCGACCCTGTCCCCTATGACCGCCCCTGACCAAATAGGCTCACTCATTGGCCCTTAGTCATGCCTATGTTGTGCATCAGGAAATGCCCTGAAGCATTGTGGGAGACGTAGTATGTCCACAATGTAGTAGTACCACAATGCGGCCAGAAAGGTTCCAAAGTGCGCAAATACACAGCCACCCAGGGAATGACACCCAGCATGCATGTAACATCTGCACGTCTGACAGTCACATGCACCTAATGAGTATCCACTTACCCTCACAGGTGCGGGTGACAGCAGTGACAGTGAGAGGCTGCTGATCGATGAGGAGGCCCAGGAGGAGGAATCCCTACCTGATACACAGCCACCAGCCCCTGCAGCAGCGCCAACACCAGCAGCCAGGCCCCCCACCTTACCTGCTGCAACACCTGCAGGCCCACCGGCTGCAAAGGCCAGGCCCCCCGCCTCTGCTGCTGCAACACCTGCAGGCCCACCGGCTGCCAAGGCCAGGCCCCCCGCCTCTGCTGCTACAACACCTGCAGGCCCACCGGCTGCCAAGGCCAGGCCCCCCGCCTCTGCTGCTACAACACCTGCAGGCCCACCGGCTGCCAAGGCCAGGCCCCCCGCCTCTGCTGCTGCAACACCTGCAGGCCCACCGGCTGCCATGGCCAGGCCCCCCGCCTCTGCTGCTGCAACACCTGCAGGCCCACCGGCTGCCAGAGCCAGGCACCCCACCAATGTGCCTCCAGTGGCTGCCGCACCTGCAACACCAGCTGCTACAACACCTGCAGCACGTCCAATAAGATCTGGGCCAGCCACATCCGCTACACAGCGGCCCAACAGCAGGCGGGGCAATGGGCATCTCCATGCCTGCATGAGCGTGGAGCGGCGCATGCTCCGCATACACCAGCGCCAGTCCCAGCAGCAAGGAGCCATCCAGCTCCAGCTGCATAAGATAGGCCGCAATGTGGCTGGAGTCGGCGAGAGGATGGACCGCATGACGGCGGCCATGGACCGCATGACGGCGGCTATGGAAGACAACACTGCAGCGCTGGTGAAGCACCGCAGTGTTGCAAGCAGGCGCCACCACCAGTTGCTGAGCCGGCTGTCCACCTATAGCCGCTCCAATTATGTCTCGGCAAATGCCACCACCCTGCTTGCGCGGCGCTCGTTGACCCAGCAGCACCAACTGGTCCAGTGCTGCGAGGATATTACCCGGGTGCTGGAGCATTTGACCACCGCCGTCACCGCACTGCACGCACCTGTGCTACCGGCAATTGTGGGGGGTGATGATGCTAGTGAGGGTGCCTCCAGTGTCAGCAGCCACTCTGCCACGCAGGCCCCCCCACCTAGGCGCAGCACAAGGGCTACGCCTGCTCCAGCTGCCCAGGATGAGGAAGAGCCTCACAGGCGCCTGGGAATTGTGCGCCGGAGGCGCCAATGACATTGTGGCAGGGACACAGGCGCAGGCTGAACTTAAGCCTGCCATGGACCGTCTCATGCAGTATGCATGAATACTGCATTTTGTAAATAGTTGTTACCAAGACCCTTTTTTTGTGATTCAAACAAATACATTTATTTTGGTGCACACATACGCCTTGTGTAATCATTACATTTTGCATGCAATTGTGATATGTGGGGTGGGGGAAGGGGGTGGGCTAGAAATTGTTAGCTGTGATGTGGTTGCGACGTCTGTGGCCTTCAGCTGGGTTCTCCCCGCGTGCATGGTGCGCATGTGCTGGTGGCCGGTCGTCCCCCTCAGATTCACTGCCTGAGATGTCAACTGGTATCCGGCGCTTGGTTGCAATGTTATGAAGCATTGCACAGACAGCCACAATGCGGCAGCACGCTGCAGGACTGTAATACATGGCCCCACCTGTCTTGTGCAGTATACGGAACCTGCTCTTGAGCAGGCCAAATGTCCTTTCAATACAGTTCCTTGTCCGGATGTGCGCAACATTGTAGCGGCGTTGCTGAGGTGTGGCAGGGTTGAGGTAAGGGGTCAGGAGGTATTCCCGTAGGGCGTAGCCACTGTCACCTGAATGAGAGGAGCAGATGTTGATTGCCTGTGCAGCGCAGTTACTTCATAGCAATGTGACATTGTCGACAAAGTGTACTTACCAAGTAGGTGTCCTTCCCCAAACTCTCCCCTGATCAGTCGTGTGTGGAGTCCGCTGTGCCTGAAGATAAAGGAGTCATGGGTACTCCCTGGGTACTGGGCCACAATGTCAGTGATGATGGTCTTGGCATTGCAGACCATCTGTATGTTGAGGGAGTGGTACGACTTCCTGTTGCGGTACATATACTCCGTGCCAGCTGGTGGGCAGATGGCGACGTGGGTACAGTCTATGCAGCCAAGGACATGGGGAAAATGGGCAACATTATAACATTGTAGTTTTGTGAGGTCCAAATCCTGTTGGCTCGTGGGAAATGTGATGTGCCGGTGGAGCTGGCTGAGCATGGCGTCAACAAAAGTGTGGAGGCAGCGTGACATGGTGGGCTGGGATATCCCCCCAGCAGCGGCTACTATGCCCTGGAAACTGCCGGATGCCAGGAGGTGCAGGCTGCACAATACCTGCACATGTGTGGGCACAGAATTGTTTCGCCTTGTTGGGTGCTGCATGATGGGGTCGAGTTCTTGTATCAGCCAGGTGATCATTTCCCCATTCAGCCTGTATTTAGCATAAATCTGTTCTCTGGTTTGCCCCAGCAAGGTGACCCGCTGCCGGTAAATCCTTGCCTGCCTCATGCGTCTCCTCCGTGCTGCTCGCTGTAGCCTTCGCCGCCTCACCACCATGTACATCCCAGGCATTGTGGAACGCCTATTGCTGCTGCTGAATGTCCTTATGTGTGATTGGTCAGGCCTGGACCTGTTGGTGATTGGCTAACAGTTTTTCAAATTTTGGTTAATCATGGCTTTTATGGTTACCACCTGCTTTGAGTTGTCCTTAATTTGCGCCGCGCTAATGTGCGATTTAGCGCTTTTTCGCTAATGTTTTTCTTTCATGAATGCCGATTGAGACAATATTGCGTTTCGCTATTCAATTCGCAGATTCCGTGGTTGGTCGCTATTTCATTATCGCTAATGCTCGACTTCCCGGAGTCTGCGACTTTTACAGCGTAATCGCTATTCCGCTCGCTATTATTTTTTAGCGATTTCGCTATTTCGTACTTGAATGCCGATTCCGTGTTTTGCACCCGCAATTGCGTTTTCGCAGCCATTGCGGGCGCTATTTCGCTTCATGAATCAGGCTGTATGACCTTAATATGCGTTTAAAAATATCGCTATAGTATAATTGATAAGAGAAAATCTGTGCCCAATGGTACAATACGATTTGTAACCAGATGATACGATCTATATGTCAAACCATATTTCCATATACAATTTTCTGGCATGAAAACAAATATTGCCCCTAGAATGACTAAAGTACTAATTTGACACACTTAATGTTTCCATTATTTTTTTAATGCTTACCTCATAAGTCTTTTTACCTCATGACTTTTTAAACCATTTTATCCACTTTATATATGTATTTATATACGTGACTTCTTTCTTTAGTATTATCTAACTTGGTTCTCCTTAATGTCGTTTGTATTTTCCTGCTTTGATTGACTGGCTGGGTACACGCCAAACACATTCACAGCCAATTCCGAGTTGTATAGAAAAAGCTATCAAGATGAGCTAAGATGTTGTTTACAGAATCAGTTTACCCCTCTAAATTGAGGTTGTGGGTCTTCGGTGACCTCAGTTATAGTTCTTTTAGTAAAATTGCAAACCACATGGAACGATTTGATTGCAGCAAGATTACAATTATAAGTGGCGCAATGTTTATGACACCCAGTGGTAACTGGGTGTAATAAAGTTTGCATCCTCCATTCAGTTTCAGTAGGTCAAACATGCCGGAATTTAACAAGACTAAAAGAACCTGCATTTCCCAGGACATGTAGACAAACTGCGCATGTTTTTCCCCCAAAACTCGTACTCAGTGCAATTTATTGCGCGTAATACATTCCATAACCTGGGGTGTCGGATTTTATTTGGTGTAATAAATTCTGACTATCCCTCTGGGGCGCTTGCATTTTGCCCCAAAAAGACATTGACTTATCTCTCCCACAGGTGACTTATGTCCCTCATTGCCCAGAATACTGTTTTGCTTCAATGTTAAATTTAAAAGGATGAATAAACCTCCAATGAAAGGGCCATTGGAAAATCTACTGTGAAACAGTAGCCATATGAGGATAAAGAAGGAAATGAAGCAGATGCCTCTTTATTATGGTCCAATTTAATTTAATCAAGGTAAGAGAAAGTCCTGGGGAGATGAACAGCGCTGCGTTTGCTAAAAGGTGCTTTAAATTTAAAGCGTTTGATACTTTCTAAAACTGTCGCTCTCGCCGGGGATCTGAGTCATAGGAAATAAAAAGGCAAATCTTAATGCTGGAAAATGCTTGTCACAAATCACTCAGAGTGATATCAGTGACTGCATATTGGAGTAACAGATTGACCCTCTCTGCTCTAGTGAGTTTATTGAGAGCAATGAATGACAGTAACCTGTGTAATTAAATATGTGAAGAGCTTAGGATAAAGCTAACCATCTTTCATTTTTGTTTCTAATTAATTGCATTTTAAAGGGTGTTATCTGTTATGCTATTCCCTGCTGTATGTTATGCTTGCTGGCTTTAGGAGTTTGGTGTCAGTATGCGTTTCATAATGGGCAAGATGTAATGTGTCTCCACAGTCACCAGGGTTCAGCCTGGGAGACAGCTATGTGTGCGGCAACTGCCACCATATGTTGATAGTTGACAAGTTTAACACTGCCTTCTTGTTTTGTAGAGTGCTCTTATACCACCCAGCAGCTTCTTGGCACTATAATACTGGATATTTTTTGTTATCCGGCTCAATGAGACTAATTTAATTTGTATTGGCCGTGCAAGAATGAGTCTGGCTGGTACTACTGAGACAAGAATGCGTTACTTGAGGTTGCATGCAGATTTATGCCCAAGTGGTTATCTCACTGAGCTACCCCAGTTCACAGCTCAAATATCAAGCAAGATGAAACTGGCAGAAAAGAAATAAAAATATTCACAAAGTAATTTTCCAAGCTAGTACTGTAACCCTGTAGCTTTATACATCGTTTACCGATACCTGTATGTTAAATGGAGTGTGCAAGTTTGCATGGGTGACACTCATTCGTACCTCATCAAATGCCACCAGACACTACAGTCAACTATGTTGCATTGTACAATGTGAGAAAATGTACAAATTTGCTTTGAATTTAATATAATGGCAAACGGAATATTGTTGAAGGTACTTTTCTTGTATCTTTTCCCAAGGTCATTTTCACTCTACACATCATAACGCTGTGCACGTGTAACAATTCCAGAGTTTCGGTGTCTGTCATGTGTGTGCTATGTTGTTCTAGTATCCAGAAGTTTATGAAAAATTGAAGGAAGGGGAGATTTTAGCATCAGAAGCTCTTTGCTATGAGGGGAAACCGATGACACTTTGCATTGTGATATTGCATTTAGCTTATTTTTGCTTAGTAAACATGTTCGAACTTCAAGTAGCATGTGAGCGGATACTTCTCTGGCAAATGTAAATGCACTAATAATAATTACAGTTTATGAACAATATTTCATTTACTTATACATGGATTTATTTCAATAGAGATCGCAAAATTGATCATCAAAATATTCCATCCACTACATTGCCTAGTACTACATCATATCACAGGGTACATATATACTTGTTGATCTAAATTCCACAACTTCATACATAGACTTGCAATGTAATGTAGATGTTCATTCAATATAGGGGTAGCAAAATCTTTGGCTTGGCATGGTGAGTTGTGGATGTCTATCCCCAGACCACACGTGCAGAGATCACTCATGTTTCCTCACTGTCCCTACAGATTAAGGGACCCTCAAGCTTTTTTTAACAAAATGCAAGGGCTATCCTAGAGTGGTTCACTGTCAGTCAGAAGTGGCATAGCTCTGACACACAGGAAGTGAAGAGGTTGATGTGATTGAAATGCTTGTTGCTTTCCTGGACCCTCTAACTGCGCATTACTTCATTCCACAATTCTCATAAGTCAGAAATGCCAAAGCTAGGTGTTGCTAAGTTGTCAAGATTGATGGACTGTGGACCACAAAACTTGTTCTTCTCCCTGGTCACCTGGACAGAGCATGGAGTAAAGATACCCTAAGGTCCTGGGTAAGTCAGGCCTAGGCGTACATGCCAGCAAACGTCATGAGCCCCTCCAGACACAGTACAAGGCCAAGAAGGTAGTCTTTAATGTACATCTCTCAGTCCTTTGATGGGTGCTGTTTTCCTGGGAAATGCTTATATTAAAACTAACTGCTCCACTCCAAGCTGTCATAGGGATCCACAATAAATATCTTTTGATTTCCGAATTCCACAGCAGCTGAGGGTTTGACTCCGGGTCGGGATGTTCTATAATTCTGGTCTCTGACAGGAAACTGATCAATCTACAGGACAGGTTGACAAAGAAATTGTGCAAAGTAGTACAGGAACGAAAGTTGTTCTGCTGCATTGCAATATTGGAGAGAGTTATGGAGAGCCAAATTGCAAAATACAGGCTTCTGCTGCTCTCTTATCTAGCGCTGGAATTGCAAAAACTGTGCCCAATATGGAGCAATGATATCGCTAGTTGCAAAAATGTGAATGGTCTGTGCACCAGGTATGTTACAACAAAAGTAATTTCACTTTCTCTTAAGCCCCAGATATGCAACTTGTGAGGTGCATAGTAGAGATTATACACATTTTTAAAGGAATGGGTCTTAAGCCGAGAAATATTTAAGATGCTCTGAACCAGCAGACCTGTATGCCTAATATCAGCAACAGACATTTTCAGTGCAATTAGTGTGACCTATTACTCACACAGCTTCCAATTTGTTATGCTTATCCTTCTGTCTTATCAAAATTAAATAAAAGTATGGATATTAGTGCTCCTTGAAATTTTGATGAAATTCTGTAAGAATTAATTGTAAGACATGCTAATTTCTTTAGAGAAAATTCCCTTAGTTGAATACAGCATAATAATCTAATTCTCGGAAGACGGTATACCCTGTTTAGATCTGAGAAGTCATCATTCCTAATAAACTGACCCAGATTCCAAATTTTAGGTCTAAAAATCCTATATAGAATAATATAATAAAATACATCATAATGTCATATATACATAAATAATAATTTCTACTTGAGTACATTAGGAAGAGGAGATATTGAAATTGAAGTATATAAAAAGCAATACACTAAGTCATTTATAGTCAGAATATTTCTTGCTAAAACAACCTTATTCATGGAGAAAAGAAAAAATAGTAGCATTTTATACATTTGTAAATAAATATAAAAGAGGACAAAGGAGGAAAGGAAGGAAGGAGGGAGCAGGTGGATAACAGGACATAGCCTATCAACTGAGAGTGTCAAAATTAAATGCTAAACATTTAATACATTGTTCAACACTTATGAAGAAAATATGGAAAATCAAGGAGGTCTAAATATCATTTGTTCAACCTTAGGGTTGACTTGCTGGCTAGATAAGAAAGCAGAAAATGGCAACCAGAACTCTTTTGATTAGTTGTTGATTAGAGTGTACATTTGCTCTATCTAAATGGTGCATAGGACATAACATATTCCACCATCTAATGAAGGCAATAGCGCTAGTGTCTTTCCAACTTGACGAAATAATGTGTATTGCAATTGTAATCAATAAATCAACAAATTTCCCATCCATTACATTTTTGTGCCAAATATCAGATGCATCTCCCAGGTAAAAAATGTTTCTTATCAAATGGAAACGTGAAAGAACAGATACCTGCAAGCTTGTTCCAAATCTGTAATTAAAATAGACTAACCTTCAGACAATCAAAAAACATGTGAAAGAGGTCACTGTTCTCAACATTACAGGGCCAACAGTTAGTATCAGTTACAACCTCAGGCTTAAAAAAGTGAAGTGGGGGTAAGCAACAGTCTATTATAAAAGAAATATACCGTTTGAGTGGTACACGCAGAACAGGATGTGGAGTGAATTTATGACCATATTTTATTGGAAATATGGAGTGAAAAGGTATGTTGCAAATTAGTTTCCCACTGTAACTAAACTTTTGTTTTTAGTCCATCAACAGGCATGTATCAAGGTACTTGTATATGTAAGAAGCTTTCACTTTCATTTTGATGATGTCCAACCAACTCCACCAGGAAAAAAATAATGATGACTATTTTTTTAGCTAAACTACACAGTTTTTGTTTTACTGTATTGATGTTAATAGAAATAGTGTCTCGTATTGAGTTAGTATATCATTTGCCTAACCATTTAATGTGCCTGGAATACCATGTAAAGCCAGAATTTTGAAGTATCTTTTTAAGAAAATAGTAATTTAGGGGTAAGACCTCTGATTTTTCAATGTTATGTTTATAACCAGATCGCACGAATTGTACACCATCTGGATCACTTCCCTTGTACACCAGACTTATTCCCAGTGATCAGTGATCATACAGAGTACTTATTTGGGTAAAACCATATCAGACCATAATCCAATAGAATTGTCACTAAGCTGGGGCCGTATCCCCATGTCTATTCCAACATGGCGTTTGCAGCCCTTACAATTAAAAGATCCAGTGTTTCGTTATACATTAGCAACTGCCATCACTACATATTTTGAGGAAAATTAGGGCACGGCCACGACTAGATCGCTGGAATGGGAAGCTTTTAATGTGACGCTACAGGGAGTCTCCATGGGGACATTAGTGGGCGACAGACGGGAGATAAACCAGGACATAATAGACTTTGAGGATAACTTGCAGGCAGTGGAACGAGCTGCCCGGACAGGCACGAAGGGAGCTGAAAATCTCCAAGAGGCTAGGATAAAATATGCTGAATTATTAGAACAGCTGCAAATGATTGATTTAATTCAATATACACTACGCACTCATGCAGAAGCAGATAGGGCCAGCACATTATTAGCGCAATTGATAAAACCGCAAACATCACCTACACCAATCCTGGCGCTCCACAATAGCCACCGCACTTTGATCACTTTTCAAGCAGACATAAATAGGGCATTTCAGAAATATTATACAAATCTTTACACAGCTCCTCCCCTTGATACAACCGAAGCAACCACTCCAGTTCTTGGAATTGTAGAACTTTCTACTATTTCAGACACAACACTGAAGACTTGGCAGCCCCGCTCACCCCTGCGGAGATCCATAGTGCTATCAAGGCACTGGAACGTAAAAAAACTCAATTTCGGATGGGCTCCCCATTGAATTCTACTTAACTTTTGCGACACCACTGGTTCCGAAATTATTACAACTCTATACCACCACGCTTCCAGAGGACACGCTGCTTCCCACAACCAGTGAAGCCATAGAGACTTCATTATTGAAACCAAATAAGCCCCCAATTTACCTGACGTCCTACAGTCCCCTATCAATTCTCAATACTGAATATAAAAAACTCAGCACATTTTAGTGTCCAGACTGCTCCCCCTGCTCCCCAAATGAATACATACCGATCGATGTGGTTTCATACTTAATCGTAGAACCTCACTAAATATTCGCCGTTTACATGCCCTGATCCACTCAGCCTATACTCTAACTCCACAAGCAGGATTTTTGTCATGAGAAATATGCCAAGCATTTGTTACCCTGATTGGCCATATATGCTGGCTGTACTCGCTAAGTTTGGGTTACCCCCGGAATACTGCAATTGGGTGAAGTTGCTTTATACTGATCCCACAGCACGTGCACCACCATCTCTCCCGCATATCATATCTACAGCGGAGTGCGTAAAGGGTGCCCCTGTCACCCTTATTGTTTGTACGAGCATTCTGTATCACTTTACACCAACGACATGTTATTGTATTTTAGAGATCTAAATATAGACATGCAAGTCATAGCCTCCCTATTTTCACAGTTCGGGGAAATATCCGGCCTATATCTTAACCCCCTTTAAAGTCTGTGGCGTACTCCTTTTATGAACTTATAACAGGCCCAGTCTGTAGTTTGGCCTATTACAGTTCAGATTCGAGCCCACTACTTTTGAGTACCTTGGAATACACATCTACAGGACCAGCACTGGCACCATAGATGGAAATGTGGTTCGGACTATTAACTCCCTCCGATCTCAGATAGCGTTCTGGAATACCTTGCCATTAACGATAGCAGGCCGACTGGCAGTGACTAAAAGCATCATGCTGCCCAGACTCCTCTATCATTTTGCAAATATCCCTGTAGCCCTCCCGGCATGGATTTTTAAAATACTTGATACTTTCGTGTCATCTTTGCTCTGTGGAACAGGTCTACATAGAGTAGCTTTGGTCAAGATGCAGTTGCTAAACACCATGGGCGGTATGGGGGCGCGTGATATTAAGGCATGTTGCGTCGTCGGGCAACTGCAATGGCTGGCATACTGGTTAGCTGGTCACAATATTTTCAAAATTGGTTACCCCCCCGAGCAACTACAACTTGGAACACTGTAGGCATTGTCATGCTCCAGGGCCAAAAGAGTAAGAGATCCTCATTTTCTCCCTCCTACACATAGCTCTACACTACTGGAAGCTGGCACTAAAATATGTAAAAATATCTACTCCATATGCTCCAAATATTCCACTTTGTGGCCTGCCCACCTGGAGCAGAATATTATCAACTATTAGATTACAGAGCTGGACACGGGCCGAAACAGAGATGGTAGGTGACTTATTTTTGGATGTTAATTTGATGCCCCATGATGAGTCTGTAAGCACTCACGCAGTTCCAGATACATTATTCCCGACTCATGCATCTATCACATAATTTATTTGCAGGTGTTGGTTGGTGAACCAGAAGGAACCCCGTACTTTTCAGTGACTGCAGGCAA
Source organism: Lissotriton helveticus (assembly GCF_964261635.1). NCBI lineage: Eukaryota > Metazoa > Chordata > Amphibia > Caudata > Salamandridae > Lissotriton > Lissotriton helveticus. The sequence continues at coordinate 1,358,749,062 of NC_136063.1, read as the reverse complement.
TCCACATAACGGGACACAGGAGTCACCTGGTCAGATAATTATGCCGTGGGCTGAGGGAACATCTGAGTACCCTACTAATGGCCCTTCGTCAAAAATGGGAAGCAGTGATAGCTAGGGAATTGGATCACAGAGAATGGGCTCAGACCCTGAATGATCCCAGATGGGTTTTCTGTGATTCCCGACTAAAAACAATACAGCTGTTAATATTTCACAGGGCATACCTCACGCCATTGAAGATACAGAAAATGTACCCCACCGCTTCCTCGGGCTGTCCAAGATGTTTTCGTCAGGATGCTGACTATTCTTATGCCATGGGCTTGCCCCTCATTGAGAGAGTTTTGGTCTGAGGTCACACAAGGTCTTACCCAAATTACTGAGCGCTCCGCTTGGTCTACTATAGAGGCCTGTCTCCTGGGCCTTTTCCCTCTCACCAAAAAATGCAGTTATATTGCGCCGCTTTGCGGGACTTGCCCTGATGCTTGCTAAAAGGCTAGTCACACAACACTGGAAATCCCGCATTGCACCACGCGAAGGAAGGTGGAGAAAAGTTATTAAATGGGCCACAGCCGAAAGGGAAGCACTACAGCGCGAAGAATACAGAGGACTATGGAAAAAACTGATCTCCATGGAATGGGCCAAATTGATAGCACAATTTAGAGTAGGGTCTTGCGAAGAGTCTGAGGATCAACAGCACACAAAAGGTGACCCTGTATGAAGTGTTTGGTGCAAGACTGTAATGCTAGGCGAAAATATATGTCTGCTCTCCCCCCTCCCTCACCCACCCCCTCTTTCTTCTACTTTCCCCCCCTTAGCCCCCGCATCCCTCTACCCCCTGTGCCAAAACTGTCTCCCAAGCGAGTTGTAACCTCAGACATGGCTGATTAGACCATAGAAGCAAAGTTTGAGGGGAAGTTTATGGTAGGGTAAGTATTGTGGAAGGGAGTTAGCCGGAGGGTTTAAAAGTTCTTTAGAAATCACACTGATATTAATAAAATATCCGGATTATTATTTGGAAGTGCATAATCACCTTCAATAATTGTACTAATGCTTATGTACAGGCATGAAGTATCAATAGATATTTGTGATATTATTTGAGACAGTTATCCACTGTATGCATAAGTTTGAAAAGAATAATGTGTAATGTAAACCATGCTTACAAACTCTGAATCCTAATAAAGTATATGTTAAAATAAAGTTTAGAACCAGATATGGACGAATATTCTGTCAATAAATGAAAAAATTTAGGGATTGTTTGCACAGGGTTTGATGTGAATAATAATACACCATCTGCATATGCTGTAAATTTAACCTCAATGTCCTTGTGTGTATAACCGAAAAAGGCAGGAGTTCTATGTAACTTTTCTGGGAAAGGTTCTAGTGATAAAATAAACAATAATGGAGATAAAAGACTTCCTTCTTGAGTACTTCTGTGTAGCTGAAAATGTGGGGATTGCGATCAATTAACAAAAATAGAGGTAGAAGGAGAGGAATAAAGCAAAGCGTGTATTTTAAAACCAAGCCATTGTAGAGCTCTAAACATATAATCCCAATGAACACTGTTACAAGCCTTCTCTGTATCTAATGTAATTGCTGCAGCAGCATCTGTAGAATGCAAGGCTACTTGGATGATATTCAAAAATGTTCTAACATTATCAGTAACATATCTACCTGGAACAAATCTTGATTGCTTTATGCCAATTAATTCAGGAATGATGGTGTTAAATTGCATAGCTAAAATCTTTGCAAAATCTTACAATTAATATTGATTAATGAGATAGGGCGATATTTCCCACACTGAGATAAATCCCTATTCTTTTTTGGGATTAAAGAAAGCATAGCTTCTGAAAAGGTACCATACACCTTGAATCAAACGGTCTGTTTCCCTTAAGAAAAACCAGCTGAGCTGTGCGAGGTATTAGGAATAGAGTAAAAAAATGTCTCCAGGGCCTTTGTTGATTGAGAATATTCCTGGAGTATACAGTTGGGTGTAATCATCCATAAAACAATCCAGAATGTCCTGGTCAGTGAGATGTCTATCACCCAGTTGATCATGAACCATATTTTAGATTTTTGCTTTTGGACTTTAAGGTAACTTGCAAGTAATTTGCCTGCCCTATTACATCCACTGTACTATTAAGCATTTATTTGCAGTAAGGTCTCACAAGCACTTTCAGTAGATTTCCAATGAAACTTAATTTTGCCCTAAATTTTTTTTATGATTAGAGGAAACATAGTTGTGTTCAATATCTTTGATATGTTGCAATAAAGCACAATATATTTTCAATGATTTCTTTTTATTTATTGCCACATACTCAATAGTGAAGCCTCTTGCAGTTCATTAAAGGCATCCCAAATAAAGTTCATATATGTATCTGTATTTTGGTTAATAACAAAATAGTCTGGCAAATTGTTCAAGTCTTTGCAAAAATATAAGATCCGTTAATAAGGCATTATTAAAATATCATCGCTTAGGATAGGTGCCATTACATATTCTATGTGAACGGTGACTGGAGCATGATCAGAAATTAGTTTAGGACTAACCTCTGCCTTAACTAAGGATTTTAAGATATGCTGAGTTACAAATATGTAATCTATTCTAGATCTGGACGGATGTACTGGGAAATAAAAGGTGTTGATAATCCTCCATGCATAAATTAAACTGCTTGCGAGACTGGATTTTTAAATTTTTTTTTTGCATTCTATTCTATCAATGACTTGGTCCATCAGTAGGTTACAGTACTCACCTACAATTAAATTGTCATTAGGGCAAGAGCACAGCAAATTAAAGAAATGTTATCCCCAAACTGAAAATCGACACCAGTGGTCCATATACATTATATATCTAGAGTGGCGTATTGTTCACTTTGAGAGTCACAAGAAGCCTTCTACCCTTTTCATCCATAATGGTTATTTCAATATCCAGATTAAGGGATTTATGAAATAGAATAAAAAGCTGGTCTCATTGTTATTAGCAGGTGAACGCAAAACTTGACACACCCATTGTTTATTTAGTGAAGTTATATGTTTTACAAAATATGGATTTCTTGCAAGAGAGCTATTTGGCAGATTTGTCTGGCAGATGTGTGAGAACTCTTTGTTTTTTTATAGGATTATGGATACCTTTAACCATCCAGGAAACCAAATGGAGATTATTATTACACCATAGTTCTCAACACTTGTAATAACAAGAAAGTGAACTATATTGAGTTGAACAATTTATGAACAATTCAAGCAATATACAGATAAGGATTTCAGAGAAGATCAGGAGGGGCACAAAGGGAGAGATACAGAGAGAAAAGTGAGAATAAAAAGAATTACAGAAGTGGAAACCATGATACTCCCATATCAGTTGGAAGGAAGATGGTCAAAAGCCACTAAAATCAGAAGGTGAGTTTGGAAAATATTGGATCCTGGAGAGGGTGGAGCAAAAACAAAAGACAACTAACCACAGGACAGCCTCTACAGGAACACTGGTAGGATATTCAACAGAGATTTGGGTTTGGGAGGCAGCAGTAGTGACAATGTCTGATGTATGTTGCCCCCATTTGGGTGTATGTTTCTTCCTAAGTGTCTGTTGTTGGGATGAGTGTGGGAGTTTATGTTTTGTGGATGTGGATTCTAATGTGTTTGTTGTGTGGATGAATGTGCTGTTGGGGTGCTGCTGGGTGTCATTGTGGTACATGTGAATGTGAGGGTGCATGTGGGTATTCACCTTCAAGAGCTCTTCATGTGCATTGGACATGGGTCATCCTTACTGTTGATGGGAAAAATTGTGGCTGTAACAAAAAAACTAGTCATGTACCATGTGAAACTTAAATAAGAACTTACCCCCTTGTTCCCTTGTTGGGAGGACTGCCCAAGCTGGACTTCGTTTGACTTTCTGGTCCAGCATCGTAGGTCCTCCCAGTCTTCCTGCACTGGCGGTCGCACTGTTTGTAGACCCCAGGATCAGCACCTTCCTGGTAATGGCCTTCCAGCTATCTAGTTTTCGATGGGAGTTGATCTCTATGGATGCAAGAAATGAAAGAAAAAGAATGGTATTGTGACTTGTGGCTTTTTTTGTCTGTATTGATGTAACACAATTTTACTACATCTATCACAAGCATCATTCATAAGTTACCTTACAACATGTGTATTTTCACCCCCAAAAATATATTAATGCATCATTTTGTAGTGACCTATTGAATACTCTCGTTCCTGGTCATGGCCTAAACTCAAAAATCCGGGCCAGTGTCATCACCTAGGGGGCTTCTATATTTTCAGTGAGGCGAGCTTTCTCAGATCAGTGCAAAACATTGTGAACTACTGAAGGATAAACATCTTGGTGCATTGTTACCAGACACCCTGAGGGCCAGCTTCATTGACTTGATGCCTTATGTTCATAGTGCCAGTAAGTATGGTTTTGACTATAAAAAATCAGATTCTCATCCCATTCTTGATCTGAATAAATATGATCCTTTTCAAAATTAGATTTGTAGGGGCTCCTGCATATGCAAATATTTTCATGCTTAAAATCATCAGGATCATATATAGATTTGACGTGAATTCATAAGTAATATATATGTTTGAGAATCCAAGCGAACTTTTACAATCTCATTATGAGGAGTCACGCCTGTTTTTTAGAAGAACCCTCACTCACCAACCTGGTTGGTGACATGCATCATCGTTGGGTTTCCACCAGAGAGGCAGAGTCCCTCTCTGGTGTGCTACGATGCCTGATTACAGAGGAGCAGGTTTTCAATTTTTCGTGTGGGAGTTCAGTCAGTGAGAGTGCAAAGGTTAAAATTGCCTTTACTTGTCCAACAAGTTTTATTGGTGGAGAAGTAAGGTAAGATTAAAACAAAGTGAAGTGGATGTATCAAACTGGTTAAATTGACCAGTCACATTCCAAAGTGGTAGTACAAATAGTGGTCTACAAGGTTCAGCCTCCTAATGCCCGTAGCGAGGCTTTCTTCAGGATCAAAATGCCACAGGGGTATGCACACGCTAAGGTGCACTCGCACTTGTGACAAACAACCCCACTCAACTTACGGTTAACTTGATGCCTTCAGTAATTTCTGAAAGCACTGAGATTCTGAAAGATAAAACACAAATAAAAACAAACATGCCATATTATAGGTTTTGTACAGAAAAGAGATAACACTGTGTGGGTCACATTGCTCATGCTGCCATGTGTGCTCTTCTGGGTGTGTCCATTAAATTGGTATATTGTAACCTATGGTGATAGTGGGAAAACAAGTGCGTGGGTTTGTAACACTTAGTGAGCGATCGGATTTTAGGCGACTAGATTTTGCCCAGGTAATCAATCACAATAAGCCGGTTCAAAGTGCAACTTGCACTAAAGACCTGCATGCCGGGTCCGGCATTGTAGATCCGTGTAAAAGAACAACTAAAAACGAGGTGAACATGAGTAAAAAAAGGAGCGATACACCATCGTATGGCGTGAGGCATCAGGTATAGGAAGAATGGCAGAGAAAGAAAATCAGGCTGACAAGTGATGTAGGGACACCTTACATCATGGATCCTAGCAGGGGGCGTGGATAGTAGTCACACGGCAGGAGATGGAACATGGTCATTATAAGAAACACAAAACGGTTCTTTACCTTTATGTTGCGTCACTAAGTACTTACTACGCCAAAGCCAGACGCCCGTATGGCACTTGGTTCAACTCAACATTCGGGACCCCGAGGATAGAAGAGTCCTGACTCGGGCGTGTATAAGTACTCTGTGAGCTGCATCAGGAGAACGCCGACTTGGCGCCGGAGGGTGATGCAGGCATGTACACACGTACGCGTTGCTTCCATCATTCGCGTGAGATGAGTTAAACTTTGACCCTCCTAGTATTGGATTCCAATACGAGGATGGTCAGAGGCTCACAGAGTACTTATACACACCAGAGTCAAGCAACACCAGGGGAAGTCCATTTCAATGAGGCCCAATGGAAGAACATGAGGCCAATGGAGCAGGCTTTTGTGCTCTGAAAAGCTAGATTTCATTGTCTGGACAAGACTGGATTAGCCCTCCTCTACTCAGCTAATAAGGTATGCCAAATAACCATGGCCTGCTGCATAATGCACAACATAGCCCTGTGACAAATGAAGGTGGAGAGGAGGAAGAATTTGACTTATATAAGGATGTCTTTGACAACTTCTTCATGAGTGTAAGTACATTTTTACATATTATCACATTAATTGTTAAACGAACTATTGATCAGGGGTGGGAGAAGCTCGCGGAGTGTTACTACATGGAATTCCGTGTAGCTCAATAAAAACTCAGTGGAATTCTGCTCCACCCATTGACTTAGACTGCAGTGGGGCTCGGCCAGCGCGTCACATGCACCCTACCTTCTCCGAGTCCCTGGATCCTTGAGGTTAGTGACGAGTCAACGGTGATGCTCTCCTGCTGCCTCCTGTATCCGATTTCAGCCTCTAAAGGATTCTCTTGTGTGCGCATGTGTTTCATTGTACGCATGCACACTGGAAACCTACAGCATTTGTAAGCCCCGCTCATATGCTCATTGATGACATCCACAAATCACTGGACAAGGACCGCTGCTGTCTACTCATAATCCTGGACCTTTCAGCGGCCTTTGACACAGTTGACCACAAACTACTCATCAAAGTACTCCGAGAAAGAGTAGGAGCAGAAGGGGTGGTCTTACAATGGTTCACCTCCTTCCTGCAAAATCGCTCTCAAAGAATAAAAATCAGAAACTTCATGTCCGACCTACACCCCATAATCAGAGGCATCCCCCAAGGTTCAGTTCTCTCACCCACACTGTTCAACATTTACATGAAGCCACTCAACATCATCATCAAAAAAGCCAATATACCCTTCCACCTCCACGCCGATGACACCCAGATCTACCTCGAAACCTCCACCATAGCGGACATGCAGACTCAATGACACCCTAATAGAAGTCCAAAAATGGCTGTTCCAAAACCATCTGAAACACAACCAAGTCAAAAACAGAAATCCTCTTCATAGCCAACAAAGAGCAGACCCCACGGACACGGAATGAATAAAGTCTATTGATGCACTCAACTGCACTCTCATCCCTGCAGAATCTGTAAAGTCACTGGGCATCACTCTAGACCCCAACCTTGACATGGTCAAACACATCAAGAACAACGCAAGATGTGCCTTTTCAACTTAAAACTACTAAACAAAATCAAACACTTAATCCCTGCAAAAGACCTTAAGCAAGTCAAGCAATCCCTTGTGCTATCCAGATGTGACTACGGGAACGCCACCCTCACAGGCACGGCTAAACTACACCTTGCTCCTGTTAGATCAACCCTAAATGCAGCAGCCAGAATGGTGACAGGAGTAAAGAAATACAAACACATCTTCTCCCACTATCAAAGTGCTTAATTGGCTCCCAATAGAAATGTGTGCTAACTTCAGAACTGCCTGTCTCACCCACAAAGATCTGCACACTGGGAAACCCACCTATCTAGCCGCCAAACTCAACAAAGCGGGACAGACAAGAAATCTCAGGAGCACCAACACCCTGCTACTCATCCCCCTGAAAACCCGCAAAAAAAAAAGACCTTATCTTGGTCCTTCTCCAGATATGCAACCAGAATTTGGAATGCCATCCGTATACATCAGGACTAACCCTTCCTCAAAAGCCAGCTCAAAGTCCTCTTCCTCAATCGAGCTCTCACGAAGTGACAACGTATTTACAATACCGATCCACCACCAACTGAGGATCCAGTCACTACGTTAAGAATAACTCCTTACAGCATCTTTCACTTGACCCGCCCATTACTCCACCTTACTATTGCCACCACCACTACTACTCTGCATTCGATTGCTATGTGACTTATACCGATCAATTACCCATCTTTGAACACTATGTTTACTGTTCCACTCTTTGTATAATCGACTGTCATTCGACAAATGTTGTGTGCAGTCCTCCAATACCTTCGGGTCAGGCTAGCGATATATAAAACTCCTACATAAATAAATAAATAAAAATATGCCTTAGCACCCAGCTCCTTAGTCTGTGCCACACAACAAGAAAGGAAATAAGGTAATTAATGTTATTAAGGAGTTACCTTATTTCCTTTCTTGATGCACGCCACAGACAAAGGAGCCGGGTGCCAGGGCGCATGTACAGAGCTGCGGCGTGGCTCACTGGTGGTGGTGGGTGATAAACTCTAATACGCAGTAGTGGGACTCAGAGTTTTTTGCCGAACTCTGTGTTCCAAGAGGAACGCAGAGTGGCAAAAACTCAGAAAACTCCACCGGCAGAGCAAAGTTTTCCGCCCGCCCTTACTATTGATGTAATGAGTGAAAAACGAATGTGCTGGCCATTTCCTAGGATCAGCAAGTTCAGGGAAATCCAGGCCTTAAGTCATCATATTGACATTTGTGTATATTTGCATCGTTTGTCTCTGATTGTGTTTTTGAAAAATTTCCATAGAAAAGATGGCTTTGTAATGTGTCTATTTCACTATGTTTCATTAAATATCTTTTGTTTTAATCCATTTTATGTATCTTCACCGTGTCACCTTCATTTGGATATTTGAAAGTTGTGACATTTGCAGGTGAATGGTGCTGTTTCAAAGTACAAAGGGACCATGGGTTGTTCCTGTTGGAAGACACACACAGACTTTTTGTGCACACATCTTGGGGCATATTATCAAGGACCGGTGTTAAAATTATCACCATTTTATTGGCAGTTTCCTGCCAATAAAATGGAGATAATGGGCTTGATAATACGCCCTTGTTAATTCCCATAGAAGCCCATGTTCTGATGTTAACATGGGCTTCTATGGGAATTAGCAAGGGCGTATTATCAAGCCCATTATCGCTGTTTTATCGGGAGTTTCCTGCCGATAAAATGGTGATAATTTTAACACCGGTCCTTGATAATATGCCCCCTTGTTCTAAGACAATTTGCACAGTGATTGAATGGAAGTTTTTAATACTGCATTTGAGTTCTTTTTTGTTGAATGGTGGCACCAAGCCAATATGTGCTGCTTGATTTGCTCTAACCACATTTGGAAGTCAACCAAAAGCATAATCACCCTCCTTCACATTGGCCAAATTCACATTTTGTGTTAAGTGTATAAATATGTTGATATGTCTCATCATTGTAGAAATAACGTCTAGTAGAACACCATTTAAAGTTGATTGTGACATACCCGAGATACTACTACAGTTTTTTTAACTGATGCCACAAAATTGAGTACTGCCAGGATTTAGGATGATTGATGTTATTGTTGTGCAATTGTGAAACATATCTGGCTCCAGCTGATGACATAATCCAATTATATTTTGCCTTTTGAATCTGATTCATTTGATTATATCCACTTCTTTCAGGGTGTCAATTTGTGTAACTAGAAATGTAAAAATGGCACCGGAGTATTTGTGTTATGTATGGTTTGTTATGTTTAAAAAAAATGACAGAATAATCTGTTTCAAATTTAATGAAATACTAGTTGATCAGGTTTTTGGTATTTGTATTTTGTTGTCATGGTAGAAATTAGTGAGACACATTAGCTACTTGCAATTAGTTTATGAATAAACAATCCTTTGGTTGTTTATATTTTGAAATGTATGAAGGAAGGAAAAACAGTTGATTGAATACAGAAATGAACTTCAACACCAGTATTTGACTTTGTATTTTTTGTGACTTTTACTAAACAAAAGCAAATAAAGTAAAAGTGCATGTAAACCAAAAAACACACAAAATTAGAAAACGTCAGTCATGGTGAATTAAACTATATTTATTGAGCAGAAATTGTTTGAAATATAATTTCGAAAATACAACTGGACTCTAAAAGGTTAATGTGACTAGAAAATAGCCCACAGAGTGAATGGAAGTCATGCACTGGAGGAAATTAGGTTTTGAGTCTCTAGGTGATGGTGGGGGTGTAGATATCCTCTCCTGGCAGTCCGAGTGAACATGTGCTCCAGTGGGGGGATGGTGGATCCACAGCTACAGAGACTGAGGCAGGTGCAGGTGTTGCCTCTTATGACAAGGCCTCCCTTTATGTGGCAGAGGCGGATGTAGTAGGGCCAGATGTAGTTGGACCAAAGAGAGGGGAGGATGGTGCAGGTAAAGCTTTGCACATATGAGTATAAATATACTGCAGCACCCATGTCAGGGAGCCCAAATTGGAGATCAGATTTTCCATCTGAACATTGTGCTTCCTTTGCAATCAATTCAAATATGTAACAAGCAAAGGACAACACACAAAATTTAACACAGTTTTCAAAAGAGATTGATCAATAAATGACACTTTACCATCTGTGAAAATGTGAGAGAAAAAGGGAGAATGAGCACAATGAAATATAAATATTACCACATACCTGAAACAAGGCATCATGGTAGTTGTAATTATATCAATGAAACATTCAAAACACCTGCAAAATTGTGACTTGAACATACCTTGCATATATATGCAATAGAAAGAGAACAGACATTTAATGTGTGGAACACATATATGTATTTGGTATTTGGAGTACAAACACTTACAAGCACCATACCATCATTTAAAATGAGATGGATATTAAAACCTGTTATCTTAAATACAACTCAATACATTCAAACAAATAAGCCAAACAAGATGTTACTAATATATATGTACATTTCTGCGTATGTATATGGTGCTGAATACATTAGCAACAGCTAACTTCAAGCAAACAGGACATCTAGGTTTACTGACACATTCAAAAGTACAACTTACCAGTCTCGCCTTCAACAGGGATTCTTGTCAAGCCTTCAGGATGTAAGATCTGCAAGGCCTTATCTTCCAAGGGCATGTGTTGTAAGGGTGGCCTGAAAGAACCACCACAAGTCCTCTGGGCCTCTAGGTGATGCTTGGATGCCAGGGAATGCACTCTATCCCCCAGTTTGTTACACCTCTTGCTAATTTCCTCCTGTGTGAGCAGGTTTTTTGCTACAGCCTTCACTCTGTCAACTATTCTGGACCACATTTTCCATTTTTGCAATAGGAGGGTATTTTGGACTTAGCTACAAACAATAGTGGCTCTAGTCTTATGATTTCATCCACCATGACTGTCAATTCTCCCTCGGTAAAATGTCAATTTTTGTGCCCTGACTTTATCCAAATAAAATATAGAAATACAATTACTTACCCACAAGAAAATAAATGGAAAATAAAAAGGTACAAGAGACAGGGAACAGCAACAAATTAACCTGACTTCAGTGACAAAATGTTGCCTTTCAAATGTTGTGGTGCTGTGGTATGGCAAAGGATCATGGTCTGATATGGAGTGTGTTTTATGATGTGGTATGCAGGTACACACATTTCCCAATACACATTGTTAGAAATGGGGGTCTCTAGTTGGCAGAGGTAGGTACCTTTGTCCAAATAGGGACCCTTGCTTCTGGTCAGGGTAAGGGGGATACACAATCTAGATAGCCCCTGCTCACCCCCTGGGTAGCATGGAACTAGCGGACAGGCTTATCCCATTGGCAATGTGTAAAGTATTTGTGCCAACACTCACAGTAACACAGTGATAACACCACAAATGGACACCACACCGGTTTAGAAAAATAAAGTATCTTTATCTGAACTTTAACAAGACCCAAGCGACAAAAATGCCTTTCAAAAGGTTTTAGCAATTGAGTCCATAGAAAACTATGGATGCGTGATTTCTTGCAAAGTACCTCTCATGGCGACAAAATTCACCAAGCCAAACAGTCGCAGCGATTTGAAGTGTTAAAAACAAAGAGATGCGTCAATTCCTGAGACCTTGGTGGATGTGATACGCTGGTTCCGCTGGACACAGGGGAGCGGTGCGTCAGGTCTGGCTGGTAGGGGGAAGTGATGCATCGATTCTGAGATGACTCTAATCCGCAGGTGATGCGTCGGGGAAAACTTGCCACATGGGGACGATGCATGGAAATCCAGGATGCGTCTGCAAACAATGCAGCAATGTTGAACGACGCTGCATCTGTTTTCTCAGCCACAATCCCTCGATGAGTTGATTCTTGCAGCGGCAACAGGCGCTGCGTCAGTTTCAGCAGCGGTGCGGGGAGATTCTTCTCGTATCACAGCTTTGCGTAAGAAAAACTGTTGCAAGAAGAGCAATGCGTCGATTTTCATTGTTGTTACGTTACTTTCCATCTCCCAGTAGCAGAAACAACCTCCAGAGGCCACACACAGGCACTCCTGGTAGGTCAGAACTCCAAGCAAGGAAGTTCAGGGGAGCTGGGGGTGAAGTATTTCTGAGACTTCAAAACTGTACGAAAGCTCCACTCAAGCCCTTAGAGACTTTCCTCAAGCATGGGACACAGCAAAGAGCAACGTCCTTCTCCTTTCTTTGGCAGAAACAGCAACTGCAGGCCGACCCAAGACAAACAGCAAGGGCAGTACTTCTCCTCAGATTCTCCAGCTTTTGTCCTCAGCAAAGATTCCTCTTAATTCCAGAAGTAGTCTAAAGTTCAGGGGTTTTAGGTCTAATACTTATACCCCAAAATGTCTTTGTTGTCTTTATGCCAGGGTCTCTGGGCCCAGTCCAAACCACTTCTGTCCTCTCTTGTGCAGCTTCCCGTCAGGTGCAAGGGAACTCTCCACCCACCACTCTATATGCAGATGGGCCTATTCCGGTGCTAGTGAGAACTCCTCCTCCTACACTGAATACAGCCCAGGTCTATTCATCCCAGCCCTGAATAATTCAGGAAAGGCAGGACACACATCAAACCCCCACTGGCAGTCTGAGAGAATGCACCTTCCCAGCCTTTGTCACTCCAAAACCAGACAGTAAATACACAAACAGTCAGAGGCATACAGAATGGTCAAACAAGAAAATGCCTACTTTCTAAAAGTGGCATTTTCACACACAAAATTTAAAAAACATATTTAGTAAAGGATGTGTTATTACATTATGACTTCAGAGAGCCTAAACTTTGTTTTTTGTCTTATCCCTATGGGAAGACATGCTTGTAAAATGTTACAAAGCATTCCTCATTCTGTCCTATAGGGCAAGATAGCCTTTCAATAGTGAAAAACGAAAATGCAAGTATTTTCATATCAGGACAGGTTACACATACCAGTACATGTCCTACCTTTCACATACACTGCAGCCTGCCCATGTACTTTGGGTAATTTGGGCCTACCACAGGGGTGTCCTATATGTAAGAAAAGAGAAGGTTAGGGCCTGGCAAGTGCACTTGCCAAGTCGACATGGCAAGTTACCAAACTGTGTCCAGGCACTGCAGAGGCAAGCCTGAGACATCCTTTCAGGGTGACTCATGTGGGTGGCACAATCAGTGCTGCAGGCCCACTAGTAGCATTTGATTTACCAGCCCTGGCCTATTTGGTGCACTTTACTAGGGACCTACTAGTGAATCAAATATGCCAATCAGGGAGAACCAATCATGATAACATTTTACACAGAGAGCATATGCACTTTAGCACTGATTAGCAGTGGTAAAGTGCCCGGAGTCCTAAAGCCAACAACAGCGGGTCAGGAAAAAGTAGGAGGAAAAAGCAAAAAGTTTGGGGATAGCCCTGCAAAGAGGGCCAAGTCCAACACATCAGCCACAGGAACAGTTCAATGTTAACCATATCTCACGACACAATCACTTCATCGGCACCCCGCTGCTAGAACACTGCCAGCACAACTGTGAAATTTAAATCATTTCAACGCAATCCTGCAGCCCTGAAGGCAACGTAGAACTATTCAGCAGCTGAGAAGTCTGTGGAGTAGGTTGTGGTAAGCCGCATATGCGGCGGTAAACACTCTATTGACGTGAATGGAGAGTCAGCCAACATACATCTAAATAGGGCGTGTGGACTGCTGTTAGCTTGACAGAGTACTTGGGACTACCACCACGGGAGGACGGCCGTTGTACCGCCTAGATCTAAATCAGGCCCTAAGTTTGACAGCACAAGCAGACAGTGCTAGCTCATCTAATTTATTTTATACCCAAGAACTCTATTATGACTGCACCACAATGCTCTGTTCTTAACATGGCATTTCGGGAAGCTGGCCTAGGATTTAATTGTACATTGTTTTCAGGAAGTAGCCCTTATGTTACACATGTCCTGCCGTATGCCCAGATCCTTTGCAGACCGTCAAAAAAGCACTGAAACATCCCTTCAACTCCCATATTGGTAGGCATTAATGTTGAGTGTTTTAGCCACATGAAGTTTAATGTTGAGTGTTTTTAGCCATATGAAGTTGACTTGTAAAAGAACTAATGACACTTTGACCCTTAGAGTTCACACTCTGAAGCATAAAAGTGCAATTTAGGCCCAGACCACAAAATGTTAAATATGGCTAATAATAAAAAGGGGGTGCAATCAATTCTTTCTACCCTCTGCTTGCCTGTTGGGGAATTAATGACAGAGGTTTTTAAAATCAACAGATGATCCTAAGATTATATACTGATGAGGAGGATGCCCTATACTCTCTTGGTGTACTCATATTTATAGGACAATCCTCAAATCATTTCTCTAAGGCAAATACACTTCTAGCTATCAACAGTGTGTCACAAGACCCTTTCTTTGTATCATTATCCTAAACTCCACACTGTTTGCCAGTACTTTGTACCATTACTACATTTTCATTGATAATGCTTTTCACTTTGGAACTTTAGGATTGTTCATTTGGAATATAGTGTAGGCAGGGGAACTCATGTACCTATTTTCGGGAAACAACCTTTACAACACAACTTTTACCACGCACTACCATTACAACAAAACTTTTACAACGCAGCATTCATTACATCGCATGCCATTACAACGCAGCCATTACAACGCATGACACTACAACGCACACCATTACAACGTATGACATTACAACGCATACCATTACAGCGCATACCGTTACAACGCATCCAACATTTACCCTACTGTTGCACCCCCTGGAGTTAGAATAGTAATTTTTACCCCTACACTATCCAACACTTACCCTACTGTTGCACCCCCGGGAGTTAGAATAGAATAGTAATTGTTTCCCCTACACTATCCAACATTACCCTACTGTTGCACCCCCCTGGAGTTAGAATAGTAAATGTAACCCCTACACTATCCAATACTTACCATACATGCAATGTAATGTTATGCTTTCTAATGTATGCGTTGTAAAGGAATGCGTTGTAAAGGTAGTTTTTAAAAATTCATTGTAATGGCATGCGTTGTAATGGAATGCGTTGTAATGGATGTTGCGTTGTAAAAAATGCATTGTAAAGGTATGCGTTGTAAAAGTATGCGTTGTAACGTCATACTTCCCCTATTTTCTTGCCCTCTACATTTTGTTGTGTGGAGCTGCCGCACTTTGCCTTATGGAAGTTCTAGCCGCACATTACCACCATAGCCAGTTCACGTTTCATTCTGAATCACCATTAGCCGAATCCAAATACTTTACCAGAATTTGCTATTGCCGTATTCCCCTGCATTGTTAATGTCTTTCCATTCTACGTGCGAGGGCAAGAAGTGGTTTTGTCTCCAACAAATACACTGTTCAAATGTTGATTGTGCAGCTTATTTCACATAGCTCTGTTTATTATCTTCCTACAGTTGAACTCCATTTTCTGCTCCTTTTTTACACATTTCATAACAGAACACAAACTAAATATTTTTGCAGATATCCTGCACCCTCAAACTCTTGAAAACCTCTGTTAAAGTGTATAATGCTAGAAAGGAAATAATTGCTGTAGTTCGTGCCCTTTCAACTCTTTCCATTATTCATGTCTCTTTTTTTACTTTGTCATGAGTGAGATGTGAAAGTGTTTTGTTTTCTCAAAGTATTGCAGAATTCCTTGCAAAGACACTATAGCTGTATTTTCCATCCCTACAAAATATTTGATAAATCTACTCCCCCAGCAATGTCTTCCTTTGTAATGTGGTATGGATATCTAAAACATTCCAAAGTATAATTTTAGTTAAATTCCATTATATTCCTAGTATAAATTATTTTCGGCACATAGGACTCCTCCGTGATTGCATTCTCTATCAGTGTACCTATCGCAGAATGCAGCTCCTCCACAACCCTGAGAATTTTGGCTCACCCTCTGAACTAAAGCTCCCATGTCCTTTGCAGGGGCAATAGACCACAGAGAACCTCAAGGATGAGCCAAATGAGAGATTGATCTGGAACACTTTCCAACACCTGTAGGCTCTGGTGTAATTGTCTAACAAATCGCACAATTAGTAATATAGAACTTTTGTTATCGACTGGAACTGTATGAAAGGAGCTAATATTAGCACTAAAATTCGATGACAGGGAAATCCATTAGACACAAGAACAACATAGAGGATGCATTCCAAACTGTAAAGATGTATTACCAGATTTGTCAAAGTTACCAGCTCTAATCAATCAAGAATTCAGTTTTCAAATAAGCATATATATCATTTTGGGTATTAATTCTGAAATTGTATATTAGATAGCGCAAATATGGATTCCGTTCACTTCTTTGCAGACATGGCCACCCTATGTTTGGTAAAGATTAATGTAGGCCCTACTCATTCAGCAGGGCATACCCTGGATATTATTCTTAACAACTCACCCTGTATACTTGCAGAACCACCTTCCCCAGTGATCTGGTCGGACCATTTATTGATTAATTTCCAGATGACATGCACCCAACCTTCCTGTACCCCTTCTAATCCCATTTGTAATCTTAGAAGATAATGGTACAAGATCACACAAGACTATTTTGCGAAAAAGTGTATACCCCCGATATTTGAAGAACCTGGTGATACTAACACATGGATAATAATAATTTATTGTACAGTTAGTTAATACTCACAATATAAAAAAAATCATTCAGCGATAAAATTATGTTCGCCATTATCTTATACTATTAGATTTAAAACTTTTATACTCTCAAGTAAAGGTCTTGGCAATCTCAGTTTCTGTTTATGTGCTGTCCTTTTCCAGGGTGATAAAGTGCTTGTGCTTCGGAATTCAGGACACAAATTTAACAAGGCCTGGTTCTAGATGGGCTTTCTCAGTTTATTATCAATGTTTCCAGTTCGAGGACAATAAAGTGCTTATGCTTCTGGGTACTAGACAAGATTTGACAATGCCTGTTACAAGACTGGCCATCACTGTTCTTGATGAAGTGCTATAGCTGCTTACTGTCTTCCTTGCACCTTTTGCTAGGTCTTGAGTCTTCTAGCCACTACGTCAAAGTACTTTGTTAATTGGCAGTTTAGTTGGATCTCATCTGGGTTAAAACACAGCTTCACGGCCTGTCTACAGCTTCTTATGCCCTTTTGATTCCATAGTACTCGAAGAAAGGCACGCCTTATGTCGATCAAGCTCGGGCAGGTACAGATTATGTGTGTTAGATCCTCTTTTCCTTTTCCACAAAAATGCAGGACTGGTGTTCTCTTTCCTTCCAGGATGCCAGATGAGGAAGAATTGGTAGGATGCCAAAGCGCAGTTTAAAAGAAATGTCTTCTGTCTTCTGTGTCAGTCCCATTTTCAGGTATGCTTGAGGGTGAAGAGCTTCATAATCATTCAGTACTGTCCATCCATGAGCCCTTTTGGCCAGGTTGTCCTTATCTTCTATTGTTGATATTAGCGTTGTTGTTTTTGTTACTACTTTTTTGAAACTTTTATTATCTATGGATAACTTCCAAAGGTTTGTCAGTTCGAGATATTCCAATGGGTGTACAGTCTTAATATCGAGTTATTTATTTCGAATGGACATAATATCGACTACAGAATATCGAGATGGCATTAATATCGAGGTAAGTAATATCGATGTAATTTTTATCGATTGTTATGTATGTAAAAAAATATCGATAGATAAAATATCGAGTAAGTAATATCGTTAGTAAAAAATATCGATTTGTTTAGTAGTTTAAAAATATCGAAAGTTGTGTTATCGACTGTCATGATATCGACTGTCATGATATCGACTCTTAATATGGATATAAATAATATCTAATAGTTAAATGTACACTGTTTTAATGTTTAATAAATACATTTTTTGTTAAAATAAATTATTTTTATTTATTTATTTATATAGAATTAATTGAAAAAATAAATAATAATTTTAAAAAATTATTAAATTACTATAATAATTTCTAGGAGCGGGTAGTGGGTTTTTAGGGGAATAGGGTGGGAAGTATTTTAAATATAATTAATTAAATATGTAAATATATTAATTGGTATGAATATTTAATTAATTGTTAAATTACAATTTAATTAAATATATAATATTTAATTGGTAAATATTGTAATTTAATAGATTATTTGATAATTATGCTTATTTAAATAATTTATGTCATGTAGCGGGTTGTGGGTTTATAGGGGAATAGGGTGGGAAGTAATTTAATTATAATTAATTAAATATGTTAATTAATTAATTGGTATTAATAATTAAAGAATTGTTAATTAAATAAAATATGTTAATTATATATAATTTAATTGGTAATTTATTTAAATAAATTGAATAATTGTTCATAATGTAAAATGCAATGTTTTATGTCATGTAGCGGGTTGTGGGTTTATAGGGGAATAGGGTGGGAAGTAATTTAATTATAATTAATTAAATATGTTAATTAATTAATTGGTATTAATAATTAAATAATTGTTAATTAAATAAAATGTTAATTATATATAAGTTAATTGGTAATTTATTTAATTAAATTGAATATTTGTTCATAATGTAAAATGTAATGTTTTATGTCATGTAGTGGGTTGTGGTTTTCTAGGGGAATAGGGTGGGAAGTAATTTAATTGTAAATAATTAAATATGTAAATGTATTAATTGGTATTTAAAATTAAATAATTGGTCAGTAAATCATATATTTTACTTTTAATAAATTTAATTGGTAATTAATGTCATTGAATAATAGCTAATTATGTAATATTATTAAATTAATGTCATGTCGCGAGTTGTGGGTTTATAGGGGAATCGGGTGGTGAGTAATGTTATTATTATTTACAAAAGTAAACAATTTTAATTGGTCGTCATATTATAATAATTGTTAATTAAATAATGTATTTTATTTATATAATTTATAATTGGTAAATAATATAATTTAATTGAGTAATTGCTATTTATGTTATTTCAAGTAATTTATGTTATGTAGGGGTTGTGAGTTTATAGGGAAATAGGGTGGTTAGTAATTAAATGATAATCAATTAAATATTTAATTTTATTAATTGGTAGTAATATTTAATGAATTGCTCATTAAATAAATTAATGTTCATTATTTAAAATATATTTGATAAATAATGTAATCTAATTGTTGAATTCTTAATTATGTTACATTTAATTTTTCCTTTTCTGGAGTGGGTTGTTTTTTTAGAGGGGAATAGATTGGGAAGTAATATATAAATAAATAAGGAAATATTAATATTTAAATAATGTATAAAACGTTTAGCACACAACGTTTAAAAAGCACTACCTTTACAATGAAACTTTTACAACGCCAAAAGCATAGCAAGGCATGTATTTACATTAAATGTTTTAACTAGGCAGGTATTTTTACATTGTATATTATTACAACGTAAGTGTTGGTAAGTATATAAATATATAAAAAATTTTATAGCTTTGGATTTTTGGGTAAAGGGGTATTTTTAGTGTTTTTGGTCAGTTTTCAGTATTTGGGTAAAGGGGTCGTTTTAGTGTTCAGGGTTAGTTTTCAGTTTGGGGATTAAGGGGTATATGTTGTGTGCAGGGTCAGTTTTCAGTGTTTTGGTAAAGGGGTATTTTTAGGGTTCAGGGTCAGTTTTCAGTTTGTGGGTAAAGGGGTATTTTTATGGTTCAGGGTCAGTTTTCAGTTTTTGGGTAAAGGGGTATTTTTCGGTTTCAGAGTCAGTTTTCAGTTTGTGGGTGAAGGGGTATTTTTATTGTTCAGGGTCAGTTTTCAGTTTTTGGGTAAAGGGGTATTTTTAGGTTTCTGGGTCAGTTTTCTGTTTGTGGGTAAAGGGATATTTTTTGGGGTCAGGGTCAGTTTTCAGTTTGTGGGTAAAGGGGTATTTTTAGGGTTCAGGGTCAGTTTTCAGTATTTTGGTAAAGGGGTATTTTTTGGTTTCAGGGTCAGTTTTCAGTTTGTGGATAAAGGGTTATTTTTTGGGTTCAGGGTCAGTTTTCAGTTTTTGGGTAAAGGGGTATTTTTAGGTTTCAGGGTCAGTTTTCTGTTTGTGGGTAAAGGGGTATTTTTAGGGGTCCGGGTCAGTTTTCAGTTAGTGGGTAAAGGGGTATTTTTAGGGTTCAGGGTCAGTTTTCAGTATTTGGGTAAAGGGCTATTTTTTGGTTTCAGGGTCAGTTTTCAGTTTGTGGATAAAGGGGTATTTTTAGGGGTTAGGTTCAGTTTTCAGTTTTTGGGTAAAGGGGTATTTTTAGGGGTCAGGGCCAGTTTTCAGTTTGTGGGTAAAGGGGTATTTTTAGGGGTCTGGGTCAGTTTTCAGTTTGTCGCTAAAGGGGTATTTTTAGGGTTCAGGGTCAGTTTTGAGTTTGTGGCTAAAGGGGTATTTTTTGGGTTCTGGGTCAGTTTTCAGTTTGTGGGTAAAGGGGTGTTTTTAGGGTTCAGGGTCAGTTTGGGGTTTTAGGTTAGAGGGGTACAGGGTACAAATAAGGTAAATTTAAATTTTTATTAAATTCGTTAATTTTTAATACATTTAATAAAAAATATTTCTATTAATATACATTAAACACAATATTATACAATTATAAATAGTTATGTTGTAATGTTATGCGTTGTAAAGGTATTTATTTTGTAAAAATATTTGTTGTAAATTAATGTGGTGTAATGGTATTTGCTTTGTTAAAGTTTCGTTGTAAAGGTACGCGTTGTAAAAGTATGTGTTAAAAGTTAATACATGTTTTATTTAATTGTATTAAATAGAAAAAAATTGAAAAAGAATTTTTTAATTATCTCATAAATTATTGGTAATTAGTTGTAAATTAGTATTAATAGGAAAGTAAGATAAATAATGATAGTTATTTAGTAATTGTAAAATATTAATTATTATGTTAAATTTAATTGTTAATCATTTATTAAAAATATTATATAGATATGATTTTTTCATTAATTTATTAATATATGAAGTATTTACTTTCCCTACTCTTGCACCCACTGGAGTGGGAATAGTCATTAGTATGGGTTCAGTGTCCAGCACCTTCCATGACTTTACAATTGGTGAAATGGGAATAGTAATTTGTATGGTTTTAATGTGTAGTATGGTTTTGTGAGTTTATAATTGGTGCAGTGGAAATAAGAAAACAATTTTTAAATAAATACTTATTATTGGTAGGATAATATAATAAAGTTTTTACATTACATAGAACTTTTATTTTCTCATTATAATTATTGTTATTGTAGTACTTAAAATATTAATACATTTTTAAAAATATTAAAATTTATAAGGCATTTTTAAATAGAATATTTCATATGCAATTAATATTTATATACAATAATAAAGAAGGAAACATACACAGGGTTAAATGCAATAAATGAAAAACAGTTTATTAACATATAAAAAAATAATTGTAAGTAGAGATTAATTTTTTATTTCTATTTAAATTTTTTAATACACAGTTTTTATTATCCCAAAAAATATATGAAGTACATATATATGTTTTTAACACATAAATGATATTAACATAATTTTATGTTTTTTACATATATTCAAATTTAAATAGTTAAAGAAACAAATTGGTAATATGTACTTTTTATTTAATAACAAACATTTTATTCACATACACATTGAATATATTGTCATAGAAAAATATGTACATTTATTTTGTAACAGTAACATTTTTGTTTTTTACCAAGTCATGTTATTTAAAAAAAATTATTATTATGAATATTGAACATATTTATAATATTAATTTTTACATAGATAAACACCCCAAATTTTTTTTATATACATACATAATGTTTAAAATAATATTTCCAATTTTTAATAACAATTTATTTGTAACAAAGTTATATATGCAATTTTTTTTACATATACATTACTTTCTAAATGTATTTATAAATCATCAAATATTATTTAAAGTATCACATAACAGTTGAATAATTATTTCAAAGCAATGAATATTTATGAAATAATTTTATACAATTTAAATAATTATTTACACTTAATATAATACTCTGTGTATTTTTTTAAGTGTTGGAATATAGAAATTAAAGAGGATTTTGCTGTATACAGGGACTACTTTTTAACCGCGTAATGTTACTTAGGCTTATTTGGTGCTTCAACAGATCGCGGTTGGATGCTGCTTCGCGTTAGAGAGGGTAAGTTTGTTTTAATTGTTTTTTACAAGTTAATGAAGTTATTGTTAGTGTATGTGTGTTGTGTTTAGGTTTATGTAGATAGAGTTATTAAGAGAAGATTGTGTGTTCGGTGTTAGGTAGAGTGTACGATATTTGATTTTTACCGCGTTTTTGTTGTAGGTGTGTGAGGTGAGGTAATATGTTTAAATGTTACTAAGATAATATGTTTGATGTACAAATATGTGTATTAATATATGTATGGGTGTTTTTGTGTGGGTGGGTATGTATTTTATTTTTTCTAGGTTATCGTCGCGTTTCGCTGTTTTGGAGGACTTCCTTCATTTTTGATCAGAGCTGTGTGACGAGTATTATACACTCTTATTTTTGCACACAATTTTTGGGGATTTCAAGTTTTCCTGGAGCGTTTTTTTTTCTGCATTACTGTTTTTCGGGTTTTCTATCGTATCTCGTGTCTATTAAAGTGGAAAGGAGTCGCTATGGATTTGCTTGTATTTTTGCATTTTTTTTTGGGCTTCCATGGATTGTATGGGTTTTTGCAATGGTGTCGTATGGATTGCTTGGAATTGGATTACGTTTGAAGCTGCAACAGAAATGTAAGTATTTTCTGAACATTTAATGGGTGGGGAAACTGTTTAAAATGTTGCTTTACTTACGTTGTATGTAACATTTTGTAAATACATTATCTAAATACATTTTATATATGTTAATATTATGTATTTGATCATTTAATTGCAAATTGTTACATGTTATAATCAAGGATTTTAGGAAAAAAATGCTTAATTTAACGTGTATAGTTATGTAATGTTTTAAAGAATTGTTTTTGCTATCATTGATAGATATTCTAGTCCTTTGCTAGTTGGATAGAGGGTAACTTGACTTTGGAGTGTGTTATACATTTTTTTAGTTTCTTTGGTGAGTTTAGGTCCGATCAAAGTTACTGATTGCTCCATTCGGAGCTCCTGGTAACTCTGTTCTTTTTGTAAGGATTGTATTAATTTGTGAAGGGTAGGCGTTCCTCGGCCTGTAGTTGCTTGGAAGGCATTGTGCCATCCTTCAACTGCATTGTTTGTTTTTGCTTCCTTATTTAGTGTGCTAAGGTAGACATTCCACCAAGCTATTTGGTATTTGGGTTGTCTTCTATGGCCTGATCTGTGTAGCCTTCCTACCCATGTGTCTTCGAAGTAGTCAAGCATAGGGCTTAGTTTATCTTCGTTTCTTTTATAGTAGGGGCTGTCTATTAATAAGTTATAGTGCTCAGTTACATCTGTTAGTGGAACATAGGCTAGGGCGATGAGTTTTTTGATTTGATAAGCAACTGTGCTATCAGTGGCGTATTGGATACTCAAGGTTGATTTTTGTAGATGTCGCCAGATACATTGATTAAAGTGGTAATAGCAACCTTGTATTGCTGTGTGTGGGTATGTTTTAAGGATGCTGTTTATCATTGCTTTTTCAAAGTCAATGATAATTTTTTGTGGAAAATAGTTGTTAGTATGTTGAATGACTTCAGTTAGTATTTCTTGATAGGTAGCTTGCTGTTTGTTTGGTAGAAGGGCATAAAGGAATGGAATATTTGCATTTTGGAAATGACCATGGATGGTGTATAATTGATAAAAAGGTTTGGGGCATACAGAAAAAGTACCTTCCATCATCCATGTTTGGCATTGGGTAAGTTTAGTCATGTTGTTTGCTGTGGCAAACAGTATAATTCTTTTATCTTTAGATTTGTTGTCATAGAGTATAACATTTTCATTATTGTGAGTTACAGAGAGTTCAGGGGGAATTTGGACTTCTTCTAAAGTTTTTGGTGTGGGAGGAGTAGTGCATGTTGCTCTTTTTTGTCTAGCTACAGTTCTTTTAAGGGATTCGATAGATGGTAATTGGCTAGAAGCATGTTGGGGAAGTACACTTAAATGGTGTTTCAGAATAGCAGTTGTTGGTTGATCAGTTCTAGTACTAGCTTCTTTAAGGGAATCTAGCATTTGTCTAATCTCTATTTCTGTTACATTGGGTGGGTGATTATGTTCTTTAGTATAAGTAACAGTAGTTTCCTGAGTTATAGCTCTACCATAACATTTGTTGGCATAATATTTCGTACACTTCCAAAACACTTTCAAATCTTTTTGTTTCTCTTGAGTGTAGACATATCCCATGTAACAAAGAAGCATTTTCCCTTTTTGTGAATAAATGAATTTAGCTCCTTCAGTCATGATTGTATTGTAGTGCTAGGAGGTAATTAAAAGAGAATGTCATTACATTTTTAGAAAAAATAATGTTCTAATCACATTATACAGTTTAATACATTTTTATTTTACCTGTAAATCTTTTGATGATTTCAAGTCGTTATTTCCAGGTGTTGATGTTCTTCAAACTGTTATTTTCTGTGTATATCTTTTTGTACCTGTGGAAGTTGAGAAAATGTGTACAAATATTTTATTACTATTTATGATATTTTGATAGACGTTTTTAGCTACTTTCTATTTAGTTACCTATCTATTAAATGTCGAATTTACATTTCTAATATATACTTACTTTTTTATATGTAACTTTTGATGTCCAGGTGTTGTGTAGGTCTTCTGTATTTTCTTTTTGTCTGTAGGATGAGTGGTAAAAAAAAATACATATATTTGAGGTATTTGGCTTTTAAACATAGGTGTGAGGTTTGAGAGTTACATTTTCGCTGACTAATAATGTAGTAGTACTTACTTTAGATATGTGTAGCTCTCTTTCTGTTGAAGTCAATCAGTTTTCTTTCTGAAATCCTGCAGAGTTTCGTCTTCCTTTAGTTAGGAGATGTATCCTGCATTTTTAGTTTGCTGTGATCTCGTTTATATAGTATTAGTTTAATTGTTTCAGAAATAGGATTGGTTGTTTAAATTGATAGTCTGTTTTTATTTGTGGATTTGAATTTTTTTCTCTGTTATGCTAATTGCTTTCCTTATATGGGTGACGCCAATTAACGTTTATTTAATGTGTAAGGCCTTATTTAGTATAGGTAATGTTATCTTGATATTTGTAAAGTGGGGGAATATATATAATTAGCTGTAAGAAATGTGTAGTGGTTCGAAATATTGTTTATGTATTATAAAATGTATGTTTGTATTTATTGTGTGTTGTAAATGTTAGGAAAATATATAATATATTTTATCTATTTATATTAACAATATCTGAATAATTATGATTAGTATGACTCAATTTATAAATAATAAAGTCATTTATTCTAGGATGTATTAATGGCGATATTTTTAAAAATCGATCAATTTGCTATCTATATTTTTGTATTCGATATTTTGACTGTTTTTATATAAATATGTAATAATCGATGTTTTAGAAATCGATAATGTTGTTAGTCGATATTGTTGTAGTCGTTGTTTTTAGTAGTCGATATTGTGGATTCGATATTTTTGAGGTTTGTTGTTTAAGTATAGTCAATCGATAATTTTGTTGTCGATAATTAGTCATCGATATTTTGTCCAGTCGATATTCGGTCTGTCGAGGTTATGTCAGTGATCCATTCCAATGATTCAAAAAGGTACTTCCTGGCTGGTGATTTATGCCGGGTTGACAGTTCCATCCAGAGGTGGGCATTTAAGGATCCTTGCTATGCCAGATTTTGATGTAAGCACCTCTTCTCTAGACTGTTTATCTCTGTAGGCCAAATTCAAGACTTATTTGGGCAGGCGACACGTAGTTGGGCAGCTGGAAGATAGCTCTGTATGTTCTACTGACTATTTTGTCTAAAACTGTTGCATCTTTCCCTTGCATTGGTTCACTCCCATATGTGAGCATTGGCTGCAGTTGTGCTCTGATCACTTGTAAGAGAGGATCCAAGGTTCGGTCTGGAAGGACCTTCTTCAAGGGCTTCATTGAGAAGTAGAATGTGGTGCCTTTCTGACGCAGGGCCTCTAGTTGTGGTATAAACGATCCTCTGCTGTTCAATAGAACCCTAAGGTATTTGTAGTTGGTTACCCAGTCTAACCTCTGCCCTTCCAGGTACCATGAACGTTTCTTTGTTTTATTATAATTCATCTGTCATTACTTTTGATTTGTTTAAATTGATCTTTAATGCATTAATTTGTGAAAATTTGTTTGTGGTGTCCAGAAGGTGTTGGAGTCCAATTGGAGACCGGCTTATTAAAACCAAGTTGTCGGCATATAAAAGTTTTGATAACAAGATATTTCCCAGAAGTGGGGCATGCGATTTGGTATACTTGCAGAACCCCCTTGCCCAGTGATCTGGTCGGACCATTTCTTTCATTAATTTCCAGATTACATGTACCCAACCTACCAGTATCCCTACTCATCCCATTCGTAACCTTATAAGACAATGGTACAAGATCACACAAGACTCTTTTGGGAAAATGTTTACACCCCCCATATTTGAAGAACCTGGGGATACTAACACATGGGTAAACGTAATTCATGAGGCCATAAAATCAGTCACACACACTCTTGCGCCCTTAAAATAACACCATGCCAATCCCCAAAGTAAGCATGCAGCTTCGTATATCTCTTAACTTCATAAAGAAAAGTTTATTTGCACAAAATAGGAAAAGACATGGCAAAAATCTCAAACTGTGAAGGAGAAAGTAATTTATCAAGCTGCCTTAGCACTTGACCACAAAAATATTAAAAACGCATGAAAATCCCATATTACCTCTAGGCTAAACCAAGCAGGCAACTCTACTCAAGAACTCTTTAAAGTCCTCAATTCCTTTACCAACCCAACTGACTATATCAATCAGATCCCTTCTCTCAAGCATTATGTGATAATATTGCCAAATATTTTGAGTAAAAAATTAACAAAATATATGATACATTTCCAAGAGACTCTGAATCACTGGATATTACTGACCTACTATCTACAGCTCAGAGGGAGAAGGATGCCTACTTAGAGAGTTTCCCTGCTTTGCAGGTATCAAAAGTAGAAGAGATGCTGAAAACAGTTGAATCTGGTTCACCCCTCGACATTATGCCAGCCAATCTGTTTGCCTTATTAGTTAAGCAACTAGGCCCCTCCATTTGTACTATATTAAATGCTTCTTTGAGTGAAGGGAAACCTCAACATGAATGAAAGGTGGCACAAGTGCTTCTGATCTGTAAGAAGGCACATGTTCCTGCAATGTAGTTGGCAAACTTCCACCCTATTTCACTCCTTCCGCTTATGAATAAACTCTTGGAAGGACATATCAATACTAAGCATACAGAGTTCATAGAATCCCAAGGCTGCCTCGACCCTTCACAGTATGGTTTCAGATCTAATCACTCCACTGCGTACACCCTTATAGGTGTCACAGACTGCATCAGACTACATCAAACTTGCCCTTGACAACAATAAGTCTGTGCTGTCAGTGCTGCTGGACTTGTCCGCATCTTTGACACTGTGTCTCACCACAAGCTACTCCAAAGATTGAATGAGAATGGAATCCGTGGGCTTACGCTAAAATGGCTTGCAAGTTTTCTAGACCAGCACACCCAAACTGTTAACATGGGTCTTTTCCGCTGCCGCATCATGGAGCTCACGAAGGGGGTACCACAGGGCTCTTGTCTTAGCCCTACCCTGTTTAATGTGTATGTGGCCCCTTTCGCAAAGATCATCAGAGCTCATGGCTTCACTCACTTTTCTTATGCAGACGACACCCAACTTCTTTCATCATTTGATAACAATATGGCCTCAACCATTTTTCTCTTTGCTGATGGTATGCAAACAATTTCTGATTGGATGACGGAACACTTCCTCCAACTTAATGGCAATAAAACTGAAATCTTAATATTCAGCAGTGCTCAAACTTTATGATGCTCTGACTGGTAGCACCTGGAGTTGGGCTTAGCCCCTAATACAAAAATAATGGCAAAAAACAAACCTGGTCATCCATCTGGACCACTCTCTTTCTATGAGAGACCAAGTAATGGCCACTTCAGGTACTTGCTTCCACACGTTGAGTCATCTCTGTAGAGTGTTCCATCTTTTTCCTCTATCTGTTTACAGGACCCTAATTCAAGCCTTGGTAATTAGTCACCTCGACTATTGCAACACCCTTCTTGCGGCCGCAAATTAATCCTTGCTGAACTGGCTGCAGGTGATTCAGAACAGACCCCTAGAACATCTTCCCTGACATTGCTGTGACATCGTCACTGGCTACCCATCCACCAAAGAATCAAGTTCAGAATTAGTTGTCTAGTCCATAAAGCACTCAATGGCAGAGGTCCAATTTACCTCATGGAAAACTTAGGTACTGTCAACCTGGCAGATCTCTTCGCTCAGGGGAAAAAGCTCTTCTTGTGATCCCCAGTTACAGAGAACTCTGCACTGGGGGCAAAGGTTTCTCATACCGTGCCCCCTGGTACTGGAGCTCTCTACCTGTACACTTACATGAGTGCCCAGATCTCCTCCGTTTCAGGAAACTCCTGAAAACCGAACTTTTCAGTAACTGATCTCTCAGGCCTTGCATACCTGCACCTCCAGCACCTCTAGCACAGAGATACCCTTCGGGGCGAATCCGACGCTTTACAAATTCCATCATTCATTCATTCATGCTTTCTATGGATGAAAAAGCAAATCATAGCCAAATATAAGATGCAGTAAAGAGAATACTTCAGTTCCAAAAAGCAACTCCCTTGAGCTAATTAAAGCATTGAAATAGGATTTTTTTTTTTAAATTAACACTTTAATAAACATCTTTAAGTGAAAGCATTCCAGAGATGCAAAAAAAGGATCAGGTGTAATAAGTAAAAGGAATTACAGTGAAACTTCAGAAGTTACACGAGAAGCCAATGGAAAACATTTGTAAATTACCTTGAAATTAATGAACAGGCATTGATCAATTCAGCAAAATTCATTGGATAATATATCTGCCATGGTTAGCTTTCACTATTTGGTGAAGGTATTCTTCCCATGTGAAAGGAGAGGAGAGTGGAGAGGAAAGTGTTAGTCCTAGTATGCTAGAAGAATGCTTAAAGTGAATGCGAGCAAGCAGATGTTAAGTAGTGAAAGATAAAACCGACATTTCAGACATCTATCGGCATGAAACAGAGATGACTGCATCAATGCTCAAACAAATAGTACGATATAACAGTGCATCACACATCAGAGAATTGATTATATGTCTGATAAATTAAAGATCTGAAGCTTACTGAGTAGAGCTCTCCTAATATCAAACATGTATCAAAGGTATAAAATCGAACATGTATCAACTAGAATGTAACATGTAGGACAGTCAGGTACACAACATTCATAAGAAGATTGTCATCATTAAAAAGTGGTAATCCTGCTTTTATAAACAAATATTAAACAACAAAAAAATGCATCATATTTGTGGTGATGTAATAATTATGGTGAGCACATTAGAACAAACTTAAAAATAAGTCATTTGAGGCTTCTCGGACAATGTATTGTATAGGATAAAATGGAGGTTATGTCAGTGGTTGCGATAGAAAAAGGCTTGGAATAGCCATTTGATCTGATTCCATCCCACTGAGGTGAAGCGTAAAGTTTGCTTAGAGGTAGTGCAGGTATCCTCACTTATCAGAGTGGAGGAGCATATGTGAGCATGTTTTTATCAGTATGGGTGTATGTATGTGTAGCTGGTTGCGTATATTTGATTTATGTGCATGTAGGTACGTGTAAGTGTGGGGAGGGGAGGTGGGTTGGTGCTATTGGTAGGTGCGACAGTGGTAGAGAGTAGAAATGAGAGAGTGCAGTTGTGGTATTGTGGATACATTCAGGGGGTTATTTATGGGCCCTTGCATCACTTTTGCGCCGCCTGTGCGTCACTTTTTGTGACGCACCAGTGGTGTTAAAAATCTGTTATGTTGTGCCATATTTACAAAGTGACGCATCTAGGTAGATGCGTCACTTTGTAAACCCCTGCGCCACATTATACCTGCGCCAGGTATAATGTATGCAGGGGGGCGTTCCGACGCAAGAAAGGGTCTTAGAAGTGACGCAGTGAAATCTGTAAGATTTCACTGCACCACTTCTAGGACGCAAGTGCGTCAATATCTTACGCCTGCCTCATCACAGGCGTAAGCCTGATGCAGGCACATTTAACATGGGACTTGCCCATGTGTAATGACCCATTGCTGGAGTTTCGTCACTTTGTGACATACTCCAGCAATACCTCATTTTTGCACCTACAGATATCTGTAACTCCTTGCGACATGATGTGTCATACTGTAAATATGACGCATAATTGGTGTCGCTAGGAGGTAGCGATGAAAAGTGACGCATCGCTGTTTTCTCGCAGCGATGCGTCACTTCTCATAAATGAGGCCATAAGTATCGTATCGAGGTCATAATACAAAAATCAGGCTGAAAATGAGAAGAATGGGTCTTATCTGCTGAGGCCTTGAGCAATCAGGCACAATCACCATGATTGTTTAAAGTATTTCACTCAGGATAACATATCTTGCTGCTCTTGATTTTCAATGTAAGTTTGGAGCTCTGCTGTGTCCTCGGAGATGAAAGTTTTTCCCTTGTGAATAATTTGGAATCTGTCTGGGCCGATGAAAGTGAAGGTGATGTTCAGTGCTGTAAGGGGGTTTCTTAGGGCTAGGAAGCCTTTCCTGTGAAAGACTCTTTCTTCTGCATAGTCTTGGGATATTCCAGGTTGGCATTTTAGATCTTCTCATGTGGGATAAGATGGTCTCAGAGGGCTGGATTCGCAGAGGTCTGAAGATGAAAAGGGGTGGGTTTTTGGCACCCAGAGTTGTTCTGGTTGGCACTCTATATGCCATTTCAATATCAAATTACCTCTCAAATTTGACTCCAAGGGTTTGCGGTATACATTGTTCAAGGAATGACACATGTGATGGGGCTTGATTTTCTGTTCCTTCAGTCAGTAAAAAAGATTCTAAGATTTCCTCTTCTGTTCCTCTTTTCTAAGTCTGTTATTGTTCTGGAGAGGATATTTGCTTGCTTAGTGGTGCATATGATTTCTTCTTGTCATTGAAATTCACATTTTCTAGCATGCTAATTCTGAATTTAGCTTCCCCTATTTGCGTGGGTCTGGATTTGAAGTCATTCCGCAGACCAGAGACCTCTATTTGTACCAGGTAGGTTCATTTTGTCTTTAGTATCATGTTTTTTTTTTTTTGTTTACAGGTGGCTCGGTAACAGTAGTGTCTTGTTTGGCCTCTTTAAGGGCTGCCTTCTGTTATTTGTAGTCTTTGTGATCCTGTACATCACAGGCTTTAGGGTCTTTTTTTATCCACCATTGTGGGCATGTGTCGTACTTTTGTGTCTGATTAGTACTGTGGCAGATCTGTTTTGGCAGTTGTATACTGCCTGTGCTCTGTTGGTCTGGCAGAGGAGCGATAAGGACTCAACAACTAGGCAGAGCATGCTGGATCTCAAAGCAGAGGCTCCCCTATTACCATAAAGTGTTTGCTATTTCTGCACTTTTCTGGACCACTGCAGCTGGTTGCTGTTGGTATGGAAGTGCCTCATCACACAATAATGGGGGAGTTGCACGGGTGGTATCGAAATTTAGATTTCATTGTTAGCCCCAAGAGAGCTGGTTAGCTGCTCTCTGAAATATTGTTATTTCGTGTTTCACAACTGGTTTACTGTTTCATGATGTTTCACTGTTTACCAGGCGTTAACTGGCCTTAAGTGGTTGTGCCCTGCAGAATCGTCATATGCTACAGATTGGATCTTGCTGGTTGAGGACCAGTAGGCCTCGGACCAAGGCCTAGTAAGACCGCTTCATGATCTTTGTGGTAGGCCTCATGCATTGTGGGCCTTAAGAGCAGATGGTTCTTAGGTGGTGTTGGTCCCACACAGTCCCTTAGCATGCGCTTCTTAGTATGCAGATTCCCCGATGTAGGCGGGACACCATTTGTCTTGTACTTTATTGCCTAAATGATAAGCCTTGGGCCCAGTGACACCGCTGCTTGTTGAGCTAAATGTTGGGCTTCATAGTAGACCTTATCAAGGTAGACCTGCAGGCCTGGCAGGTCATAAGAATTAGACTGTCGGTCCGGTATTGCACTGGTACTAAAATTAAGGCTGTATGTTCTCCTAGAGTGTTCTTCCAATACCAAATGCAGGAGGCGATAACTGTGCTGAGAGATAACAGCTGAAGGAATGCCCTGGACCTGGCACCAAGCAATGCCTTTGAGTCTGTGAGGGAGTGCATGGTCACAAGTGACTGAGTCTGCAAGGGTAACTCACTGTCAGACACCGCTGGAACAAGAGGAGCCAGATAATGCAGACTAAACATCCCGGTGTAGCTGTGCAATAGCGCTGGTGAACGCCTGGACCTCACAGAGTGCCTCGACTCATTGTCGTTCGAAGAAGGGTTGGGGATCCACATAGTGCGGCCTAGATAGGGATCAGGGTGAGTATGTAGTCCCTGTGTGCAAAAATCTTGATGCTGTAACTGATGTAGGTGTGCATAGGAGTACAAGGGTGCCGATCGAGGACTTATGCTGTCCCTGCACTGGTATTGCATGGCACCAAGCATGATGATCCTTTAATAATAATACAAAGGCCCTGTTCTTTGGAACTCCCTTCCACCCATGCTGAAACAAATTTCCAATTTAGAATCCTTCAGGAAAAATCTTAAAACTCATTTATTCACTCAGTTTTAATGTAACATTTTTCTGCTATTAGCATATGATCATGTTGGAGCCCATCTGATAGGAGCACAAGCGCGGAGATATCCCTTCGGGAATTGACTCAAGCGCTATATAAGAAAATAAATAAATATAAATAAATAAATAATCCTGAGCTTATACAGCGCCTGGTTACACTAACCAGTGTGTCCCCGCGCTAGTCATTGGCTTCTGCATCCCACCGTTACAGCTTCCACAGGCCCACCCAGATAAACTAGTCCCTAGGGAAAAGATAGGTTTTTAAGTCCTTATGGAAAGCCACCTCCAAGGTTTCCACATGGAGCCTGAGGGGCAGGGTATTCCACATACGGGCCACCAACAAGCGAAAGGACCTACCTCCCATTCTGGCCCTTCTGGTTTTGGGAATCTGCATCATACCAGCACCCTGCGACCTCAGCAGCCGAGTGGGAGTGTACAATGTGAGCAGATTGCGCAGGAAACAAGTGCCTTTCCCCTGCGCAATTCTATGGCTGACGCAAAGAGCTTTAAACTGAATATGCTCCCTAGTGGGCAACCAGTGAAGTGTCTCCAGAGCTTTTTTAGAGGCGGATCTCTTAGGTAGCATCAACACCAGGCGGGCGGCAGCATTCTGAATATGCTATAGTCTCTGAAGACACTTCACATTGGCTCCCAAATAGAGGACGTTCCCGTAGTCCAGCCTGGAAGTAACCAAGGCATGGACCAGGGCTTTCCTAGCTGACACAGGGAACGAATCAAGTGTCTTTCTAAGACTACGCAGAATGCCGAAGCAGGTTCCAGCCACGCGTCTGGTGTGATACTCGAAGGAGATTTTAGAATCAATCCAAATTCCGAGGTTTTTAACTTGATCCTTGGGTACAGGTAGAGGGCCCAATTACTGAAGCCACCAGGCCGATGTCCAGACAGACGGAGACTTTGCTGGGGAAGACTGATGTGAGTACGTGGGGTCAGTGTGCCACATGAGAGTTTTTCGGGGGGGATCTGTAGGTTTTTGTTTAAAGCTCTACAGGGGCTTTGGCCCACTGGAAATTGGTAGTGGGTGAGTGTCGAAATCGATACTACAGCATCATCTTGCCGCTTTGCCACGCTCCATAGTGTTGGGCCATAGGAGAGGGGCTGCGCATTAGGGTTACCAGATAAGCGTTTTTACCTTCTTTGTGGTTGAATTGATTGCTTTGTTTAGCTCAAGCTCAAGAATGAAAGTTATGAGTATCAGTAGAGTTAGGGCAAAGTCTGGTCAGGTTGTGCTAAACTATTCTAAGAGACACAATTATATCAAACAGAATGCTCAATAAGCTTTGACTCACCAACTCCCACTGGATGGGCCAATTGGGATACACCATCTACTGGGACCAGGTAGTCTCCTTAAGTTCCCATTACCCAACAAAGGAGCACACAGCTGCCAGACTTGAAAGTATATTCTGTCCAGTCTGTCTGGTACA
Source organism: Lissotriton helveticus (assembly GCF_964261635.1). NCBI lineage: Eukaryota > Metazoa > Chordata > Amphibia > Caudata > Salamandridae > Lissotriton > Lissotriton helveticus. Next base: position 1,358,714,828 of record NC_136063.1, on the reverse strand, counting down.
GGAGGCTCTCTCCCATCGCCATGCCAAGCACAAATCATGGCAAACCTCTAAATAGCTCTCCTAATCTAACATTTTCCAAAGCTAATACAACTGACTGTTCTCCTAACTAATGATGATGAATCGGCTCCTGCAAGAAAGAAAGCGATATGAAACCACACAGAAATCAACAGTACATGTCTTAAAGAAAAACTTTGAGTGGCTCAGGCCTACTCGCAGTTAGGCTACATTAAAGAATTACAGGTAAATTAATGGAATATTCCATTAGCAATCCATTGATTATACTTTAGTTTTATAAATGTGGCTTTGTTACAGAAACACTGTCACATATTAATACACCGATTTACATGTTAGCATATTGATTAACATGTAATTAGTAAGCTTAAGGAACACTAAAGTTATGCTGCTCTAATATTATTGGACACCTGCTTCATGTCAGGATTGAAGACCATTTTCATCAGCTGCAAGAAGCCATTCACACCCACAGATGTATACAATAAGACTGGACTAGCTCCTGTTTAGGCTGTAGAAAAGAGAGTGTGGTATGTAGTTTTACTGTTTCTTTAATCATTTAGAATTCTGTTACATCATGAGTCACTCTGTGTTTGCCCAGTCAGTTGCTGTTTGATTCCTGCTCCTGCAACTGCTTATACCGTGGGCTCCTTTTCCTGTATACTACTATAAATAAATAGTAGCCTGAATTCATATTACGGAGTTTCCTGTATTCATTGGCGTTCCCCTCCACTACATATTGGTACCAGGAGTGGGGTAATTTTTTTTTGCTTTTCCTGCATCAATTGGGATTGGAGCCCACCAGATTGCTGTTTCTTCGTTCCAGATATTGTTTCCTACAACCTATGAACTGCACTCAGGTCAGTCAGAAATATTTCCTTACTATCTCAAATTCCTTCTGACTGTTGAGGTGCGCAACAGTTTCAAAAGTCGCTTACCTGGCTCGCTCCTTCTGTTCCTGCTTCGTTCCAAGCTTTGGAACTTCATCTGCCATTCTGTTCTTCCTGCTACTTCTTCTCCTGCCGTCATCATACTGCTGCGTTGCATACTAGGAGAGTGTCCTGACATCATACGCTCTCCAGCGGCCATCTTGGATCAGTCACATATCCCTGGAACAGATTTCCTTAAGCTACAACAACGGAGAGTACCTCAGCTGTGTGGGATACCGCGATCGGTGATTCGCACACCACATTTACAACAGAAATTGCATCAGCTGTGTGCGAGATCATGATTGGTGATTCGCACACCAGTTTCTATTTTATGCCCGACTATTTCAACGCTCAATTACATTACTCAACCATATTTTACATCATCAATACTTCATTGTAAGTATGTTTCATGCTTCATTTTTATTGAACTAGTTTATACATTTGACTGGCACTTCTTCTAAAATTTACAAATAGCAACTTATCCTTGTCAGTGATTTACTTTTCATACAGTGGCATTCAGCCAAGGAGTTATTCAGCCAGCACCTTTTCTATCAAAACCAGCGAACCTGATTTAAAGTGGGCCGAATGGCTGAGAGACTTTGAAAACTATCTTACTGCTATTGACGCAGATGGTTACTCCCCTTCAAGGAAGTTAGCCCTATTAATAAATCATCTTGGCACAGCTGGTCGCAGAGTTTTTGATAATTTGCCACGCTATCCTCCTCCTAAAGCTGAGGATGCGGTGTGGAATGTTTTCATTGAAGCCAAACTACGCATGGACAAACAGTATTCTGACTCTACAAGAGTTCTTTTAGAAAGATTTGACTTTTGCTATGTGTAAGTAATCTTCTGAGAAGTCAGTAGAAGAGCATATAGCATCTCTAAGAGTTCTAGGAGAGAAATGTGATTTTGGTGTTAATGTAGATTTATATGAGAGATGAATTTGTGTTCTATTGCCACTCTAAGAAGATTCAAGAGCGTCTTCTTACTTCTCCCAATCCTACTTTAGCTGAAACAATCAATATCGCCAAGAGTATTTAAAGATTGATTGTTACATCTAAAGTACTATCTACTCATTCCAATCAAACCACACTTAGTTCCACTCAATCTTCTGTTCCGTCCAATGTGAATTTGTTTTCTGATGACAATACTGTTTGTGCTATAAATACCAAACAAATGTTTAACAAAAAGCCTTATAGAAATCAACCGCAAAGAAGCCAACCCATTTGTTTTAGATATGGTTCTAGCAATCACATAGGGAACAATCCTAACTGTCCTGCCCTGGGAAAAAATGTACAAAATGCCAGAAATGTGGACATTTTCAAGGACTATGCAGGGGTGGTATGTATTCTATATTAGCTAACAAAGTTAAAATTTCTAATATTTCTTCGGACACTCCTGATGTCCAAGATTGCATCTCTCAATTCAATAACATAGTGGTTACTGTTGAAGTTCCTGAATCTTCAGACAAACCCATTGAAGGACCTTTAGTTATCATCTCCATCAATGGTAGAATCATTTTAGCCATGGCTTATTCAGGAGCTCCTGTCACCATTTTAGCAGACAAAACATTCTACAAGTTTTGGACTAACACCATGACCCTCTTTACTCCAGATATTAACCCCAAAGCCTTCGTAGAACAAGATATTGATCTCCTGGGTTATTTTTGGATAAATTGAAGTGTCTTGGCAGATCTGTTAAAACTAAAATGTACTTCGCCATCAAAGGAAGAGACATTATTGGATGGAAAGACCTTACTCTTTTGGGTATCATTTTGCGCCTGGCCAAGATCCTCCAATAATTTTAGGTGATTTACCCTCTAGTATTTTGTCCATCAGTCAACCAGATACAGATGTTGGAAATCTGTTTAAATCTTTTCCTAATGTATTTAAAGACTCTGTTGGCACTGTCAAAGATTATGAACACACCATTATGTTAAAGGAAAACGCTGTTCCTATAATACAGACCAGACCAGTACCCCTTAGCATCAGATAGGATTTGAAGTCATTAATTAATGATCTCAAAAATCAAGGTATCATTTCTCCTATAGATTCATCAGAATAGATTTCTCCAGTCGTTTTACGAAAAAAAAGAATGGGGACTTGAGGCTCTGGTGGATTTAAGATCTCTAAATCAAAACATCTTTGTTGACTGCCATCCTTTACCCCTCATACATGAAATGCTGGCCAACCTTGGGAAGTCAAAGTTTTTTTCCACTATAGGCTTACATTCTGCCTACCACCAGATTCAACTTTCCCCAAACTGTCAAGCACTTACCGCTTTTGCAACGCCTTTTGGGGCTTTTAAATATTTGAAACTTCCTTTCGGCCTCGCCTCAGCCGTGAGTGTCTTTCAAAAACTTATGGATAGTCTATTTAGTGATTTTTCCCAAGTTCAGGCATTCCAAGATGATATCTTAATCCACACAGAAGCAAAGGAGGAACATTTACAAATACTTAACAAACTACTCAAAATTTTACAAGACAAAGGTATGAAAGTAAAAGCTAATAAGTGCAAATTACTTGTTAACGAGGTTGAGAATCTGGGTCACACCATCTCGAGCAATGGTATCAAACCCACATTTTGCAATGTAGAAGCCATACGCAATGCTCCTCCTCCTTATGACAAAGATTCTCTATGCTCATTCCTAGGACTCTGTGAATACTATGCCAGATTCGTACCTGGGTATGCACAATTAGTTCAACCACTTAGAAGTCTACCCAAAAAAGGTATAAAATTTGAATGGAATGATACTCTGTCTGTTGCATTTGAAAAAATCTAATTATTAGGAATCAATGCTCCTGCGTTGCAACCGTTTGTCTCCAATGCCAGTTCTTTTGTGTCTGTAGATGCTAGCCAAAAGGGCCTTGGAGCAGTCTTTGGGCAATGGGTTGATGGCAAAGAAAATACTATCGCTTTTGCCTCTCATGCTCTAACCCCTACTGAATGCAACTACAGCACGATTGAACGAGAGGCTCTTGCCATTGTTTGGGCAGTTCAGAAATTCAAAACATACATTTGGGGTACTCAATGTGAGATTGGTACTGACCACAAACCCTTAGTCTCATTATTGTCTGGTAATGGTTTGGGTAAGTCTTCAGCAAGACTTTGCTTTCCAAAATTTTATAGACAAATGTCCTACTTGTATTGTTTTCGACAAGCATTGGAAAACCAACAAGAAGCCTTTGCTTCCTGTTCCATTCCCGGACTCTCCTTGGGAGAAAATTGCCTTGGACTTTTCAGGACCCTTTAATTTATTACCTTCAGACAAAAGGTACTGTTTAGTTGTAAATGAATATCAATCCAAATGGATAAATTATTATTTTGTACAAGTAGCTAACTCTTCTACTGTCATTTCATGTCTTCAAAGTATTTTTAAGGTTGAAGGTACCCCTAATTGCTTTGTCACTGACAATGGCCAACCCTTTCTTTCTCATCAAGTCACCAAATTCATGGAAAGTCACAAGATTAAACATTGTCAAGTTGCATTGTATAGTCCTTCTTCTTCTTCCTAGCAACCAATATTGATGTAGGTGATTTCTTACAAGAAAAGGTTTGGGCTTATTTAACGACACCTCGTTTCACAACTGGTGTTACACCTTTAAAAGCTCTCAGGGACTGGGAAGCTAGGTCAAAACTCATGCCAAAATGGTTCACTAACTTGGCAGTAGGTTCTGCTTTACATCTCAACAGAAATACCCTGGTAGATCCTCAAATTATTAAAACCAGAGTTGCCGGTAAGCAATCTTTACAAAAGAAATCCTACGGTGGTCCATCTACATCACTTGGCCCTAACATCAAAACTAATGATTGGCGTCTCATCAAAAAACCCTGAAAAGTTTGTAAAGGTCAATTTAGATTCACATTACCAGTTTGAGTTATCAGAGTCACCAAATCTTCTTTTCTCTTAGAGAATAGAGGTTGGTGGAATAAGAACAATGTTGTGAAACTAACTGACAACCAAGTTAATATATTTAACAAAGTTTATGCCAACAGGTCTGATGAAAATGATACTGATTTTACTTTTGGGCCTGGTTTTGATTTCACTAATTTCTCTAATGCTACCAATGTGTACATTTCTTCACCAAATTGCACCAACATGGTTTCACCTACTCGTTCTTGTACTTCACCTACTATGGCACCTGTACATGATCAACGGGTTTGTAGAATGCATGTCAAGTTTCATGATTATGTATTATGTTGAAGCATTTTTTGCATTATATGGGGGAGGGTATGTGGTATGTAGGTTTACTGTTTCTTTAACCATTTAAAACCTTTATTATAGAATGGTGTTAACATGGGTCACTCTGTGTTTGCCCAGTCAGTTGCCGTTTGATTCCTGCTCCTGCAACTGCTTATACCGTGGGCTCCTTTTCCTGTATATTACTATAAATAAATAGTAGCCTGAATTCATATTACGGAGTTTCCTGTCTTCATTGCCGTTCCCCTCCACTACAGAGAGTTACTGTTTCTAGCTAGCTTTGAAACCGAATGGTAATTACTGCCATATACTTGCTCAGAACTATTTAAGTAGTTTTCCCAGTTGTTACTAATCTTAGTCTCCCCAGGCAATTTAATATTGTGAGCAAGCAGCTATTTGAGATTCACTTTATGCTTAACAGCTCGTTGGGATGCTTGGCAAACTGGATACTGACCTCAGGGTGGATGGCTGTCGCTTTATTCCAGTCTGCATGCATTTAATGCAGCACAAGATCACCTCACATTTAAGATTAAAGGCCTTCAACATGCAAGCTTGAAAGCTCTCCTAACAGGGAAGTGGCATACTAGAACTAATGGGTAGATTTCTGAGTGGAAATATTTTGGTGAGTCTAGGGTAGTCCTCCTCACTCAACATGTCCCCTATTACTCCATTGTCAGTGCCAAAAGGGGTACACATTCAGCATTGAGATCTTGTCTGATATTTTTCAAGTGTCCCTTGTGGCTTTCATAGGGAATGCATAGCTGAGAAGCGTCACCCCACTTATGTGCCCCCAAAGCCCCAGGGTTAAAAAAATAACGTTGTAATTCATTACCTTTTTATTTTTATTGTCCCGACCTGAACATGGGCATCAGGACAGGGCGGGTCCTGATACCATTTTATTTATTATTGTCCCGACCTGAACATGGGCATCAGGACAGGGCGGGTCCTGCTCAGTGTGCAGGGAGGAGTGGTGGGCAGAGGGCTGTCTTTGCACCTGCTTAAAGTGTGCATGTGTCTTTGGCCAGTCGTCTTGAGATGGTCAGCCACACATGCACACTTTAAACCTCTCAAACCAGCTGTCACAAGACAGCTAGATTGAGAGTAAGTGCAGACATCCAGTACCCTCGGGAGCGGCGAGAAAGTCCAATCTCATCAATCAGGGCACTGCTCACATGCTGGTTAACAGCACTTGAGCAGTCCTGGATTGGTCAACGGAGTTTCCTGGGGCCTGCACTGCGGTCCCAGCAGCGGATGAAGTTGGAGTGATAAGGATGTCGTCCCCATCGTCAGGGTCAGTAAGTGTATTTCTTTTTTCTTTTGTTTGACTGCCCCACCCTCAGTAGAAGCCAGCTACCACTGACCTCCAGCCAGCATACTCTTTGCCTCAAATTGACACCATTCTCCTTCTTTTTTGTAGACAAAGGTGAATCTCATTTGCTTGACACCAGGGCCTAGATGTATCAAGCATTTTGCGAATCGTTATGGCCGAAATTCGCAGAATTTTGACCATAACGAATCGCTAATGAACATTTAGCATATTTCGGGATGTATGTGTTTTCTCGCAGCGCAAAATAAGAATTCGCTATTTTTTGCGTTTCCTTATTTGCGTTTTTCATTTTTATGCGAATATTTTTTAGCGATTCTCTATTTTGCATGTTCGCATTTTAAGAAGTCGTTATGAAATGTATGAAAGAATCGCAATTAGCGAAAAACGGCAAATCGCAAAATAAGAATTCGCAATTAACACTAACTCAAAACAGGTGTAATTTTTTTTGAATCTTTAAAAGACAGCCCCAACTGATTTTTTCAACAGAACCATGGCTGGACTTTACCTGATAGCTAGAAGACTGCGCATCCAAGCTCTTGCACAGATGAGACAGAGGCAGGAAAGGATTTTCAAACTGAGGATTACCTTATTTCAACAGACTGAAGAAGACATTTTTGAGAAATATAGACTGCATCCACATACCATTTTGGACCTAATTGAGGAGTTGAAGCCTTTTTTGGAGCATGAGACACACAGGACACATTCTATACCAACTCATGTGCAGGTCTTATGTTCCCTGCACCTTCTTGCCTCAGGATCTTTTCAAAGAGTGATTGCAGAGGTGGGAGGAGTATCTCAGAGTGCTTTTTCAAGGTTTTTAAGTTTTTTTTGATGCAATGATGAACAGGTTGAAACATCATATTTACTTCTCCAGCACACCTCAAGATATCCAAATTTCAAAGTTTGATTTTTATCAAATTGCCCATTTTCCACATGTTATTGGATGTATAGATGGGACACACATTGCCATTACACCTCCAGCTGCAACTGAGCATGTTTATAGGAATAGGAAAAGTTACCACTCTTTAAACATTCAAATGGTGTGTAATGCTAAGTATATTATTACTGACATTGTTGCAAAATTTCCAGGAAGCACTCATGATTCATATATATTTAGACACAGTGGATTACATGGACGTTTGAGTGCTGGTGAATTTGGAGATGGATTTCTGCTTGGTAAGTGCTACTTAAAAACACATAATCAAATTTAAAACTTTTGTCAACCTATTTTTAAAACTGTCACATTTCCTAAATTACCATTTAGGAGACAGTGCCTATGCAGTTCGTGATTTCATTTTGACACCTTATCTAAATCCAAACAACATTCATGAAAGGAGATACAATAAGGCACACCGTTCTACACGTGGAGTTATTGAAAGAACTTTTGGAATTTTGAAAAGCAGGTTCAGAAGAATCCATAAAAGTGAAGGATCCTTGCAATATAAACCATCATTGTGTTGCAAAATAATTACAAGTTGTGCTATGCTACATAACATGGCTATTAGAAAAGGAACAGAATGTGAAGTTAGTGACCCTGAATCTTCAGACAATGATGATGTCCCACCACCAAGAAGATGTGCTACAGGTTTAGGAGCTGTGGCTGGTCGACAAAGGCGTGCAGAAATTACAAACAATTATTTCTAGGTAAGAAATAAAAACACAACAGCTTTATTTTCAGTATGTAAACCTTTAATTTTTCAAAATTAGAAGGGTAACAAAAATCTGAAACCTGTTAATCCACAGGACATACATCTGAGAATGTTTGCTCACAGTGACATTCACTTTTCTTAATATATATGTGGAAATATCTTTTTAATTTTTTCCCCTTCTGCTACTCCTGCGTTGGCCTGGCCCACTTCTCCTCACAGATGTATGTGGTCTCCCAAGGCTTCCACTCCTCATTTCAGGGGTGTCCAAAGTGGGCGTAGGGTTACTGCTGGTTCTACTGGAAGTGTCCTCAGACTCAATGGTCTCAAAGAACGCACTTGCCCCTTTCTGACAAGTTTTTAATAATTCAAAAGAATGGGATACTTTATCCAGCCCTTTGGCAACATTTCTGCTGCATTCACCAACCATGCGTTGCATGGCAATGCTACGCCTATTACTCTGTGCTGTCACAGTGCACAGTCTATTTATAGCTGCATAGTACTTCTGTAGTCTGATGTTATGACTGCGAGAATCTCTCACTCTGTTTGACTCTGATCTTTCAAATGCTACACAAAGTCTGTCCATGGAGTCAGCCATGCGCCTCATACCATCACCCACCTTATTGTTACTCTTATTTAATTTATTTAGTTGGGCATTAATTGACCTTAATGCTTTATGTTGTTTTTCTTGCACTGAAAGCATGTTGTTTTCCAAACCAGCAAAAACATTTGCTGTCTCTGTGACTTCTCCCCTGCTTCTTCTGTTATTATTAATAGAATATGTTCTTCTTGAAGCAGAATCAGTAACTGTGTCAAGATGTAAAACTTCCTGTTCTGACACATGTATGTTATTTGTTGATCCCTCAGGTTCATCATCTGATTCTTCAAAAGGTTGCAGTTGTGCAACTGCTTTTCTTTTTCTTCTCACAAAAGACAATGATTCATGCTCATCACTGACATTTACTTCTTCTGGGGCTGTAATATGTTCTTGTGAGGATTGCCCCCCATCACCATCATGTGAATCTACAACATGATCTGGGAATAAAGGAAGAGTCACATGAGATGCTTGTCTGTCTGTCTGCTTCATAACTATTAAATTATGCTAACTACAGAGGTGCTATTGTGTACTTATTCAGATGCATGTATGTTAGTGCAGCTAAATTGTACTGCATATAATAATTATGAAATCATGTATGATAAAAGGGGGATCAATTTTCACATTTAAGTGCTGTTATTTGTCCAAAACATGGTATAATGCTCACACACTCATACTCAAACACTCATGCTTCTAACTTATGCAATGAAAAAGTCAAGCATCCTGCTTACCATGTTCAGCAACTGTGTGATCAGAACTGTCAATGGCTGAGACTCCGGAAACACTTTCATGCTGAATGGTAGATTCAATGAGCTCCTCATGTGGGGTTGGTTGGTCTATATTTGCAGATCCTCCACCAGTTTTATTTGCTTCCTTTAGTCTCTCAGCAAGTTTCTCCTTTGCCCTCAGCCTCATGTCGTACCAACGCTTTTTAATTTCATCAATTGATCTTGGGATGACACCGACTGCATTGACTTTTTCCTGGATTTCCAGCCATAACTTCCTCTTCCTGACTTCAGGAACATATTTGGCTTGCTTTCCAAACAAAAGTTCATGATTGCAGGCCATTTCCTCCACCAGTGTCCCCACCTCCCTCTCAGAAAACTTCTGCTTCCTTTTCCTTTTCTCTGCTGAGGGGCCTCCTTCTGAATTTGCAGCCTCCATCCTGAAGTCAAGCAGCTCCTCTCTCCAGCCAAACAGGTTTCCAACTGCCACTGGGTGTGGCTCAGGCATGCAGGTGAAACTAATCAAGCCCATTTCCTGAGTATGACTCAGCTATTTTGTAGTTGGCAGCAGCACATTCACGCATTTTTGCGACTTCTTAATTTGCGAAATTCGCAAATTAAGAAGTCGCATAAAATTCTCAAAAAAAATTGCGACTTTTAAGGAATCGCTAAAAAGTCGCAGAAACATACATACATCGCATTTAACAATTTCTTAATAGCGATTTGCAACGACTCGCTATTAAGAAGTCGCTAACACGAATCTTGATACATCTACCCCCAGCTTTTTTCATTTGTGGCAACCCTGCCATTTGTTAGACTGGGGTTGTCTGGGCACCTCAGGTTTCTGGGGAGTTTTCCTGGTCCTTTGCAATAAGTTCACATTTTAAGCATTTATGTTATATTTTCAATCAAGGAATTATAGTCCAGAGGACTCCATGGTTACGGACAGGTGACTATTTTTTATCATGGAGTTTTTGAGGCTTGTGTCATTGCATGCTGCTAGGTTTTCAGCAGTTTTTACATGGCAGAAATTTCAACTTTTGCTACTTGTCTTCTGAAAGTGTTTGATCTCTGCAGTTTCCTCCTTGATCATGCTCCATGTCAGTATGCTGTCATCTTAGAAAAACATGGGACTACCAATTAGCCGCATCACAGGTGACAGTCTTAGAATTGAGACGTTTCCATTTCCATAATCTGTATTGTGGTTATTATGGACAACGATCTACCCCCATGAGCTGTTAGGAGAAAAGCAGAATAGTTCTCTCACTGGACATTTTGGCTCCTCCAACACTGGGCATCAGAGTTTTGGCATGACTTAAGCTCTGTCCTCTGGTGTGTGTTGCCTAGCTGGATTTAAGATGTCTGCCAGAATGAGAAAATTATGAGGGACGGCGATCTGTAACCGCAATTACAACGCGACTGCACATGATACGGTCGCAAACTCCCATTTCCCTTTGGTCAGAAACCAGCGATAACAGACACTAGATCAAATCACATCTACACTGTGTCCACACGGCAAGTTGAAATCTTTAACCCCTTCCATGCTGATGACGGCCCCCGTCCGTCATGCATCACAGTGCTCATGTGCTGATGACGGCTGGGGGCCGTCATGAACACGCCCACTCTTCAGAAGTGCCGCACAGGCGCAGAATCGCGACCGCGTCCAAGGGGTTAAGGAAAGCTTTCTGTCTGCTCCAAATGTACCCAGAAAATCCACTTTAACATGTAACCGCCTCATTTGCCTCTACAGTTCCCTGTGTCTGTTTGAAAGCTCCCACTTAATGGCCTAAATAGCCTACTGCTGAGGGGGTTCGCAGCATGCAGTTCTCACAATAGAACAACATTGAGCACTTGAAATACACAGATCCAACTTGCAGTGAGTACTAATGAAATTAAGTATAGATCAGCAGGCTTTCAGTCATGTGCCGGGAAAAATTGGTATGGGTGTAGCAAGGAGCATAACAGAGGCCCCCACGGTGCATGGAGCCCCCCATATGGTTAACCTCAAAAAGGGTCCCCTGGGCTGCCAGCTGCAAAAAAAGAAAACACTCAGAAGCAAGTATGGGCGAATTTTGCGAATCAGCGGTCTGCGAGTTTGCGCGAAATCGCAAAAAAATCCACAAATTCGTGGATTTTCCCACAAAATCGCAGATTTTTATGCGATTTGCACCATACTTAACTGGAGTACTTTCTACTGGCTAATCAGTAAGTGCTACCTCGTTGGGTAAATGTATCGTGCTTTTCCTACAATACAGCTGCGTAAATGCCCAGAAGAGTTGACCCAGTGTGTCTGTAACTTTGCCACCGCACCCATAGGTGCCATGGTCCCTCGAGTGAGCTGTCCATCACAGTGGGGGAAAGGGCAGGATGAGGTTGCATAGCCTAGTATGTGTGGGGCTGGGCTTCTGTGCGAGTTCACATGCCTCTTGTTTAAGAAGGGTCAGAGACCGATAAGAGCAGCAGCTGAGGAGACAGCAGTAAGTGCTACCTCGTTGGGTAAATGTATCGTGCTTTTGCTGCACTACAGCTGTGTAAATGCCCAGAAGAGTTGTGTTTAGTGACCACGTGTGTCTGTAACTTTGCCACCATGCCCATAGGCGCCGAGGTCCCTCGAGTGAGCTGTCCATCACAGTGGGGGAAAGGCGGGAAGAGGTTGCATAGCCTAGTATGTGTGGGGCCGGGCTTCTGTGCGAGTTCACATGCCTCTTGTTTAAGAAGGGTCAGAGACCGATAAGAGCAGCAGATGAGGAGAAAGCAGTAAGTGCTACCTTGTTGGGTAAATGTATCGTGCTTTTCCTGCACTACAGCTGTGTAAATGCCCAGAAGAGTTGTGTTCAGTGACCACGTGTGTCTGTAACTTTGCCACCGCGCCCATAGGCGCCAAGGTCCCTCGAGTGAGCTGTCCATCACAGTGGGGGAAAGGGCGGGAAGACGTTGCATAGCCTAGTATGTGTGGGGCCGGGCTTCTGTGTGAGTTCACATGCCTCTTGTTTAAGAAGGGTCAGAGACCGATAAGAGCAGCAGCTGAGGAGAAAGCAGTAAGTGCTACCTCGTTGGGTAAATGTATAGTGCTTTTTCTGCACTACAGCTGTGTAAATGCCCAGAAGAGTTGTGTTCAGTGACCACGTGTGTCTGTAACTTTGCCACCGTGCCCATAGGCGCCGAGGTCCCTCGAGTGAGCTTGTAGTGTAGTTCCTATTATCCCAATAGGCTCTGCGCATTGGAATAATATCTTCAATAGTATAGACCTAGGGCAGAAGTTAACTAGGTCTTCTACCGACGATATTAGACTTAAAGTTTTGTGTTTGCCAGCTAGCTCAGAGTTCACTAGAAACTTTCTCGAATAGGCAAGGAGGATTTTAACCTCCCTGGATAGACAAGAAGGGATTTAGTTTCTGACAACCATGGAACATGACAACTTTGCTCTCCCCTAATCAAGAGTGTATCTCTAGAGTCGTGTGAAAACAATAGACAACTTATTTTACTCAGTCAGTACGTGCATTCTTAGTTTCACCAGTTTGTAGAGAAATAAGAGATGGGCGTGGTTCAATAAAAGATGTTATTTATTGATCAGTCTCTTTTCTCATACAAGAGAAATGAATCGCTATTATTGCAATACTTGTAGTTAAGTAAAGTGCATACAGTAGAGACAGAATTATAAAATAATACTGTAAAAGCATTGATATGGTTTCTGAGCCATATGATACATTAAAATGGATAAAATAGATACATACAGATATATACATTTGACTAATCGTACTCAACTGGTGCTTCTAACCACGCCTACCCCAATGTACCTGACCTAAGCCTAATACGTGGGCGGGAGTAGATAAGTAGCAGTTTAAGTTAAGTTTGTTTTGCCAAGGGACTGATTCGAGAATTCTCTGCAAGGGGTTATTAAGTTCTGTACCTGAGATCTAGAATGATGGAGGGCTGGTATCTCTTATCCCAGGTCTTGATATTCCAGCTGCCTGCGAGGGCTGCTTGGAAGCGCCGGAGCTGGATTTCTCGGCAGGAGAAAGGCAGCGTCTCGTTCTCAGCGCGTCAGGAAGGCGGGGCAGCGTCTGTGGGCTTCGCTCTCTGCTGGGCTCCTCAGCACGTCTGCTGCTCCGATCTCGTCACCACCGCATGTGTTTGCTTAAGGCAATGTCGGTAATATTTATACCTGAAAGGTGCCAAGATTGACGTAAGGATGGACATATATACGTCAATAAGGATGTCATATGAACGGGCTCGTTCGCACATTCTTTTGCTGAAGTTCTGGGTGAAATCAAAACAATGGCTATGGGAATTTCCCAGGTCGCTGTAGGTTTGATTTGTTTTGAGAACTCCGTATGCCTTATCAGGGGCTGGAGGAATATCGCTTGTCTAATTAGATGGCATGCGTTATGACCTAATCAGATAACGCGCTTCTGTGCCGTGGTGTGGCTTAATCAGATAACGGTTTTTGCACCGTTGGATGGCTGCTAGTTAATTATTAACCAAACCAGGGTCAGGAATAGGGGAATCGATACAGTACCTATAGGAATACATCACACCCACTCCACGTAGACTATGTCCATATTTACAAATCTAGGCATAGTGAATATCAGTAGCGTTTGTGTATACCGTACCACCCCAAAATACATTTATATGCATTCCGAAAATTGGATTTTATAAAATATACGAAACACAATCACATGTACTGTCACGTATACTATAAGCACAAGCAGTCTAATAATGCTACTCGTATGTTAAAAATTCAGCATAATCTAAATGCGAAAACCACACATGAAATGGCTCTTAATACAGAAAAAAAGTGCGAGACCATTTCATCACAATCATAAATTTATGTATAACAGTGCTAGCATAGCGAATGTCTTGTGACTACCTAAAAATAGAAATTTAGTTCTCTAAGAATAACGTCTACTTTAAGCAGAAGATAAGTGTCCCAAAAATCGTAAATATTTTGGAATTGGGGAAAAAGTTCTTGCAGTCTGAAAAAAAATTATGAGAAAAATTTTTCATATCGCTTTTCTTCAAAAAGTTGAAGGCCAAATTCAGCATGTAGGGAACTCCAAGTGCTAGTTTGCTCAAAGTTATTCCTGCTGCTCTGACTGTAACCTGTCTACCGTCTGCTTGGTATTTTTCTTTTTCTACAGCTGTTTGAACCGCATGAACAATGTTTTCCTTAATGCTGAACCTTTTTTCAGCTTCTGTGTACAAATGTAATTTGTATGCTATTGGTACCTTCTCTCCCTCATTAGAGGTCAGGTATGTGAATCCGCATCTTCCTGGGATGACTCGAATCACAAGGTTGCGTGTGTTGTCACATGTTTGTAATTTTGTTTTAACTAACATATCCGTTTGTAAAGATCTCAAAATTTCTGTGTGTTTTTTGAGTCCAATTGATTCTTTTAAAATCTGGTTTTATTAGATCATAGAGAGGTTTAATTCTCTCTGCATAATTTATAATGTAAGTTCTTCCGAAATTTAGGAAGCCTAGAATTGATTGTAAGTTTTTTAGTGTTCTAGGTGCTTGGATTACAGCACATTTCTCTAGGAAATTGTCAGCCAGGCTTTTGCCTTCACTTGATAGTTCATATCCTAAAAACAGGACTGTTAGATGGGCAATTCTTGACTTTTTAAAGTTAAATTTGTAACCCTCTGCTGCGAACCCAAGTATTATGGTGTTCACTCTTTTCAAGTGAGTATCCAAGTCATCATCTGTTAGATAGATGTCGTCGACATAAGATAATGCCTCGTCATCATATGTTTGTAGTAATTCTGTTACTCTCGCTGAGAATAATCCTGGGCTGTTCTTGAACCCCTGGGGCAAACGACAGAAATTGTTTCGCGTGCCGTTTATTGAGAACGCCGTCAAATATCTGCTCTCTGGTGCTATATTTTGACAAAAGAGACCATTAGAAATGTCTAAGGTTGTTTTGTATTTTTTGCGCACTATGTTATTCATTAGTGCAGCACTGTGCGAGTTTTGTACTGCAAATGTTTTGCAACATGAGTTAAGGTGTCTGTAGTCCAAAACAAGACAATATGAATTGTCTGGCTTGGAGACAGGAAACAAAGGGTTGTTCATTTGTGAGGTGCAGGTTTCAATCACCCCCTGGTATTCAAGTTGATCTAGGATCTCTTTTACCTGTTTTTTAGCTTCTTGCTTAATCGGGTACTGCCTCTGTGCAGTGGGTTGTGATTTTAACTGGATTTTGTGAGGAGGAGAGTCCTCATCCCATCCCACATGATTTTTATATAAGGCAGGGGCTTGAGCTTCTGCCCACTTTCTTGCAAGTGTATATTTTTTATGAATTGGAATATGGTTTGAGAAGGCAGGCATAATTATTTCTTCGCCATGTGGGCACTCCCTGACAAACTCTGGAGGCCAGTCTTGTTCAGCTAGAAGGATGTCATAGCCCTTGGACAGATTATCCCAAAATAGTCCTCTTATTTTTCTAGTCTTATCCCCCTCTATACGCAATGTTATTTTATATATTTTATGAGGTTTGCTAACTCTGGTATCTGCAGTTTCCACCTGAATGTATTCATTCGTGTCCACTGTCTCCAGATGATTCATAAGGACTTTGCGAGCTATGCTCACTTCTGCTGCGCTGTCTAGCATTGTCTGAGCCCATTCTCCGTTTTTCAGCTGTGTCCTCAGTATTCTCGGCATTGTTGATTACTTTAATACTGGCTACCTTCTTTTTTGGAAATTGTAATTTTTTATTCAGATGAGCAGGTTCTTTGTCTTTGGACTTGACGTGCTCTTCCCTTTGTTCTGATCGTCCTCTTCTTTCCGATTTCTGCGAGGAAGTCTGAAAAGATTGAGAGGGACGTGTATCAATATCTTGATATCTATCAGGTTTCTTTATATTATCCCTATTTCTAAGGTTGTATTTTTTCACAGAGGGCTTCCGTTGGGGAGACTTGCGTCCTTGGTCGGGAGATCTTTCTCTCCGCCAAGGAGACCTTCCTCTGGACTGGAATCTTTTTTCTTTAGGATTGGATTGTTTATTTCCATCCCAGCTCTTTTTTTGAGTGTTTAAATTATTTTTTATAAATACCTTTTCAGGACTTTCAACTAGTTGGGGTTTCACTGGTATTCCACCCAAACTATCTCTTCCTAGTTCTTCATAGGATTTTTCTATGATTCGGGCAATTTCCAATGGTTGGTCTGCTATATTTGTCTCTTTTAACCTCTGGCGAATCGCCACATTTGCTGCTTCTCCCTTTATGTTGGCTAATAATATTGCAGAGACCTGCTTGAAGTCTTTCAGTAGTTTCATACCGAGAGTTAAAGCGGGTTCTGGACCGTATTCATCTTGAATCTGTTTTAGCACATCTGGTATTACTGACATGGATGGTACACCATGTGTTTTTGTGTAAATGGAAGCAAAGACTGTTCCCCAAGTGTCACAATCCTCCACATGTGGTGCGATTCCCATTGGAAGACAGATAGTCAGAATCCTATGTTTCTCAACAGGGGTGGTATCTGGAAACACCGCCTCTATTTGAGTTATTTTTTGTGCTAGCCAGAAAGGAATTTGTTCCCGTTTTGCGGGTACCTTACCTAGACAGGACTGTATGTTCTGTGGTGTAATTTTATTTGTGTTCCCCTGATGACTGGTCAGCTGTGGAATTTTAATTGCTGGTTGGATTGTTGAAGTCCGCATTACATATTGGACTAATTGTCTATGTATTTTGTTTAATTGTTTTAGCTGTGCTAAAAGTTCTGGTGCAGGCATTTCTTCAATGTCTGGATGTGGTGTGTATCCGGCTAGGACCGGCCACGTTGCTCCTGGTCTACCTAGTGGACCGAGCCTGGTGATGTGAATATTATGTTTTAGGGCGCCATTAAACAAGAGCAGATGCTCTTGGAATTTGAGTGGTATTTCCACCTCCTCGAAAGGAGTGTACTCATTAGGAGGTTCCTCTATTTTGTAATAGTGGAAGTCCTTTGTTACAGCGTTTGCTGCTGGAAAGTTTATCCATGAATAGAATACCTCTGTCTGCAGATATTCGTGTGCCTCAATTACGAATATGACTGTACCACCTCTTGGTGTCAGTCCATTTTCAATAAGTTTTAAAGTTATAGATTTTCTTATGTTGACCGGGATGAGTATTATATCCGGGTCATTTTGTAGCAGAGTATTATCAGCTGCTATTAGTTCAGCTGCTAGTCTAGCTGTCTCTCTTTCTTCTTCCGTGTCTGACATTTTAATGACATGAAGGTTATTCTGTTTGTTTGCAGATCAAGTTTCCACGGAATATAAAGATTAGATGCACAATATTTTGGAACAGTGTATCCTTCAACGTTGAATAAACCAAGAACCATACATAGGAGTCTCCTCCTGCGAGGTTTGGCGAATATGACCTTTCACCCACTCCAGACGTCTTTGGAGTATTATGGGAAAAAAGGGGTTCTGTGTGAAAAAGCACGACTGAGTTACTCTAATGTCTTGCGTTAGTTTTATCGCCTATCCAAACGTTGGGCGCCATGTAGTGTAGTTCCTATTATCCCAATAGGCTCTGCGCATTGGAATAATATCTTCAATAGTATAGACCTAGGGCAGAGGTTAACTAGGTCTTCTACCGACGATATTAGACTTAAAGTTTTGTGTTTGCCAGCTAGCTCAGAGTTCACTAGAAACTTTCTCGAATAGGCAAGGAGGATTTTAACCTCCCTGGATAGACAAGAAGGGATTTAGTTTCTGACAACCATAGAACATGACAACTTTGCTCTCCCCTAATCAAGAGTGTATCTCTAGAGTCGTGTGAAAACAATAGACAACTTATTTTACTCAGTCAGTACGTGCATTCTTAGTTTCACCAGTTTGTAGAGAAATAAGAGATGGGCGTGGTTCAATAAAAGATGTTATTTATTGATCAGTCTCTTTTCTCATACAAGAGAAATGAATCACTATTATTGCAATACTTGTAGTTAAGTAAAGTGCATACAGTAGAGACAGAATTATAAAATAATACTGTAAAAGCATTGATATGGTTTCTGAGCCATATGATACTTTAAAATGGATAAAATAGATACATACATATATACATTTGACTAATCGTACTCAACTGGTGCTTCTAACCACGCCTACCCCAATGTACCTGACCTAAGCCTAATACGTGGGCGGGAGTAGATTAGTAGCAGTTTAAGTTAAGTTTGTTTTGCCAAGGGACTGATTAGAGAATTCTCTGCAAGGGGTTATTCAGTTCTGTACCTGAGATCTAGAATGATGGAGGGCTGGTATCTCTTATCCCAGGTCTTGATATTCCAGCTGCCTGCGAGGGCTGCTTGGAAGCGCCGGAGCTGGATTTCTCGGCAGGAGAAAGGCAGCGTCTCGTTCTCAGCGCATCAGGAAGGCGGGGCAGCGTCTGTGGGCTTTGCTCTCTGCTGGGCTTCTCAGCACGTCTCGCTGCTCCGATCTCGTCACCACCGCATGTGTTTGCTTAAGACAATGTCGGTAATATTTATACCTGAAAGGTGCCGAGATTGACGTAAGGATGGACATATATACGTCAATAAGGATGTCATATGAACGGGCTCGTTCGCACATTCTTTTGCTGAAGTTCTCGGTGAAATCAAAACAATGGCTATGGGAATTTCCCAGGTCGCTGTAGGTTTGATTTGTTTTGAGAACTCCGTATGCCTTATCAGGGGCTGGAGGAATATCGCTTGTCTAATTAGATGGCATGCGTTATGACCTAATCAGATAACGCGCTTCTGTGCCGTGGTGTCGCTTAATCAGATAACGGTTTTTGCACCGTTGGATGGCTGCTAGTTAATTATTAACCAAACCAGGGTCAGGAATAGGGGAATCGATACAGTACCTATAGGAATACATCACAAGCTGTCCATCACAGTGGGGGAAAGGCGGGAAGAGGTTGCATAGCCTAGTATGTGTGGGGCCAGGCTTCTGTGCGAGTTCACATGCCTCTTGTTTAAGAAGGGTCAGAGACCGATAAGAGCAGCAGATGAGGAGAAAGCAGTAAGTGCTACCTTGTTGGGTAAATGTATCGTGCTTTTCCTGCACTACAGCTGTGTAAATGCCCAGAAGAGTTGTGTTCAGTGACCACGTGTGTCTGTAACTTTGCCACCGCACCCATAGGCGCCGAGGTCCCTCGAGTGAGCTGTCCATCACAGTGGGGGAAAGGGCGGGAAGACGTTGCATAGCCTAGTATGTGTGGGGCTGGGCTTCTGTGTGAGTTCACATGCCTCTTGTTTATGAAGGGCCAGAGACCGATAAGAGCAGCATATGAGGAGAAAGCAGTAAGTGCTACCTCGTTGGGTAAATGTATTGTGCTTTTCCTGCACTACAGCTGTGTAAATGCCCAGAAGAGTTGGGTTCAGTGACCACGTGTGTCTGTAACTTTGCCACCGCGCCCATAGGCGCCGAGGTCCCTCGAGTGAGCTGTCAATCACAGTGGGATAAAGGGATGGAAGAGGTTGCATAGCCTAGTGTGTGTGGGGCTGGGCTTCTGTGCGAGTTCACATGCCTCTTGTTTATAAAGGTCAGAGACCGATCAGCGCAGCAGATGAGGAGAAAGCAGCCCCCTGGTCACTGGAAGTACAGGGGGATTGCGCTCGAGAAACTCGTGGATGCCTAGACCCCCATCACGGATTACAGCTAATTGTAGACGGTAGATCTGGGGAGAGCAGGGTCAGAGAATAGTTGCAAGTAGGCAACGAGGCACCTCAGGAAGCACGTACAGGGTTACAGCAGGTGCCCAAGTTGAAGTTAATTTCTTTGTAACCATTTTGTAAATGGTTACAAAGAAATTAGCTTCATCTTGGGCACCTGCTGTAAACCTGTAAGTGCTTCCTGAGCAAAATTCGTCCCGCTCGCGGATTCGCGGATTTTGCCGCGATTTAGCGTGATTCGCGGATTGCGAAATCGCGGAAAATCCGCAAATTCCGCAAGTGGAGCGAATTTTCCGCCCATACTTACTCAGATCATTGAAAAACAATGGGGTAGACCCAATAAGTCAACAGGACCTGGGTAATTGTATGTATATAGAAAAAGTGGTCCTAAAAAATTGTGTCTAGGACCACTTTTTCTATATACATACTTACTCAGAAGCAGCAAGGCAGTTAGGACATAGGTAATGGGGACCCCCTCACCTTACCATGCCTCCCGCCCTTAGCTTTTATTTTACCACTGGGTGTAGCCTTGTATCAATTAAAATTTGTAATATCTTTTGACACAGATGATATACTTATTTATGTAAATAACCCCAAAATATAAATGAAAAGTCCTAAGGCAACTTAAGTAACATTCAAAAACAGACAATAGTTCATAATAAACTAAAGGAACAACATTTAGAAAGGTACAAAACGCATTTTATAGTCTTCCAACAATACAAAAAACATAAACTATAGTTCAGTCCACATACTCACTCCAAACATATCCACATTCACTCACTCATTCTCATAACTAAAAACAGGAAAATGCCAATAAGCTTATTATTCAATATGTGTAATTAATTTTACAATAGCTGATCAGTCTACATCATCAAGATATAAAGGATTCACAAAAAATAGGTTCAGCACTACAATAGAAATAAAGAAACAAACATTGCTGAAAATCAAATGGTATCAGGATCAGAATATATATATATATGATTTATTAGCGGAACAGTCTGCAACCTCTAAGCACTACGACAGCACGTTCCTGAATTGTACAGAAAACAAATTTGAAAAATAATAATGCATGCATTTCTATGTAATATGACATCATTTGTATTTAAGTGTTTTTTACTTGTTCTCTTGATCTGAGATAATGTAGTGCGGGAGTGTTTGTTGTAGCACTTCTATTCTACCTTATCTAAAAGTAACTGATGCCCTCTTACATTATCAATAATATGGGGCAACAATTTTACAAACTATAGCAGAAAAAAGGACGGTATGGCCACGCTTAACTGATATTCCATTTTTAATTGTCACCCCTTTCATATATACAGCGACAGTTTCTGAAGAAAGTTCATTTGCATTTGCTTAATAAAAACTGTTTCAAACATAGACCGATTTTTTTACGGCAATTATATAAATGGCCCTTGAAACATATAAACAAAATTGTTTCCCTCAAAATTCCTCTCCACCACCTTATGGCCACTGTACAGAGTTAATAGTGTTCCTAACCTGCCCTCTGCTACTTTCTTTCCCCATACTCCTTTGGAAAATGCATCACAATATCACTGACAACAGTGAACCGTTCCCACCCAATAAAGAGCAAACTTGTGCTCGGAACACTTTAGCCAATAAAATTTCCATGTTGCTCCACACAGGAGGAAGGAATAACTGCCAAAACTTATACTTTTAATGCTTCACAGCCAATGAACATTAAGCTTCGTAAAGTCCCGCTTGGAGCACGTTACCCTAATACTCCCCGAACAGGAAGGAATCGCTTACAAAACTTTTCCACTGACTTGTTCTACGACTAACGGTTCCTATGAAAAAAATAAATATAAATCTCCAGCACAGTAACTATTTCAATTAGCAACATTTTGTGGTGAACTTCTAACCTCTGTACTCACGCAAGTGATCCATGAACTGTTACTATGGTAACAAGCAGAAAGGTACTGGCTGTACAAACAAACTGTTATATTTACACTGAATCCTCTACAAGACAGAAAGGAAAGCAAAATACCACATTTACAACCCCCTTGCACTTTTTTTTTTAATAAAAAGAGGCCCAGGGAGGGGGGCCTGGGGGTTTGGCATGAGCACTCCCGCATACATATAGTTAAAGACCCGGGGGGTAGCGATCCCCGCGCAGGAGGGACCCTCTGGGCCCCCCATTATGACTAATTAACAATAAAGAGGGGTTCAGGTTTTTTTACTTTTTGGCCCAAAACGCGTATCCTCCCGCGTAAAAAATTTGTTTTTTAATCCCGCTTGACATCATGTACCGCACCCCGTACGCGTACGGTGCGAAAGATTCTAAATGTTCAAAAACATATATTTATGTATTTAATGTACATATTAAGGGAAGACATTATCTGGGATAATCATGAAAATAGTTTTTAAAAACTTTAAATAAGCGTATATTACTTTTAAAAGCAATTGCCAAATTAGCGGCCGTACGTCGTAAGAGCAAAGAGTTATACATTTCATAAAACAATATAGTACTGCACGCTAAAGGAGAAAAGTCAGCAAAATTATTGACCCCTCTCCCAATATTTAAAAGCCCCTGGGGGAGGTGGTAAATTAATCGAGACTGAATACGTTAGTACACCCTACTGTGCTTACGCTACCAGGAAAACACAACAACAGTACAAAGCACAGATTTCCATTGTAGTGATTTCTTAGTTGCAGGTCTAGTTGTCAGATCGACACACACACTCCCTCACGGCTGGTTTACACCCACACCACACCCATCCAGCACATTCGTCACTACACACGTGACCCTATGTATAAAAAAGACGGAGCGCACATGTTGTATGCCATTTTAGAGTTGTTCCCAAAGTACCGAACAAGGGGCCCACTGCTACATGCGTGGCCTCTTTGGTCACTGAGTTAGTGGTGCCCGAAGCTCTGAGCGGGTGAAGAACCTGCGATGATGATGATGGGAGCAGGAGTATGTCGTTAGCCATAGAGATATCAAGACTCGGCACCATATATGAGACTTCTTTGTTGAAGATCGGGACTACATCATGCAGAAGGTGTCTTTTCCGCAAAGGGTTGTAGCAGACAAGATACAAAAACACGACTTAAAGTTTTAGACGAAAGCACTCCTATATAGTGTATTAATTTACATGTATAATTTGTTTTCCCAATAGCAGGAACGTTTTATAATCTCTGAAATGTCCGGAATATTACCAATACAAACAGTTCATAGAATTGTGAGAAGGAACGTGTATAAAAGCGCGATGTTATCTAACTCCAAATTAATATAGTAACAATTACAAATCATAACATCTTTCTTTTAATATCTTTTAGATGTGCAGCTTCACGATGCATTATGTAACAAGGACGCGGGCAATGGCACAAAGTGAGCAAAGAAGCTTGTTTTCCGAAAGAACGACAATTTATCTGTGAAACGAGAGAATGTGTACTATGCAGCAGGCACGCAAAACACACATTGGGCTAACGGGGCTTCAGCTAGGATCAGATAGTTTCCTGGGCCCACACACAGTCGCACCCGAGTACTTCACAGGTCTTTTAAAGACATTTTGCTTGTTAATGAGGCTTTGATGTCCCCCCCGCTTACAGCCCCTGCAGCTCCACTCTTCTTTTTCCTTGAAGTTACCCCCCCTATGTTTTTGACTGTGGTTGCGCTTCTGGCTTCAGGCACCCCCACATCTGTTGTGTGTGTCTCTCCCAAGTTTTAATGTCCCTTTTTCTCTCTTTCTCTTTCTTACTCTCTCACATCGTTTCTCTTTCTTTTATAAAGTTTTGGACGCTGCTATCTCCAGTCTGCTATATATAACCTTATCTAAGTTGAAGTGGTGAACTCTCTTGATTACCGTGAAGGCTTATTCAACACGTAGAGCACCCTCTTTCAATCACGCGAATGGCACGAGGTGAGCAAAGAATTTTGTTTCCGAAACGACAACAAATTATTTATGAAAGGAGAGAATGGGTAGTGTGCAGCAGCTTCACTGTGTAGAAATGTATAATTACCTCCGAGCAGTGACAACAGATAGGTTACAACAGACGGAGAAACAGATCTACAAGCTTATTGCGCCACTTTTGTGTCACTTTTAACATGGGAAAAGAGGTGCAAGGAGTTTGTTAATCTGCGTCTGACTTTTCAAGAAAAAATCTCAACTCCAGACTCTGCGAGACAGTTTTAATGTAGTTTTCTCTATCTTTCTCTCTCTCACTCTCTGTGACATCATTTCTCTTTCTCTTTTAAACTTATAGACACTGCTGTCTACTTTGACGTGTAGAAGCAGAGTTAAATTGAAGTTGTGAACTCTGGCGGACGGTGCTGAAAGCACCGTTCGCCGCAATGTCAAAAATGCAGACATGCATTTGCATACACAAAGCGGCAGGCACCGCGCGGTGCCTGCCGCTTTGTGTATGCAAATGCAGGGGGGGTACCACAGGTACCCCCATGTCCACCCCCCTCTCACCTTTACCAGGGGGCCCCCAAAGTAAAGACCACATGCCTTTCCGTGGCGGCATTGCCGCCATGGAAAGGCATCTGCATGAGGCCATCCTAATATAGCCGGCGGTGTCTTCTAGAAAGGGTGTTATAAAGACATCATTGGCACAGAGGGAACATGATTATGCATAAATGGAGTAAAGCATAAACCCCTGTCATCAGCCGTTGACTCTAAGTTGTTTTAGTAATCCTTTAGGTTTTGCGCCAATTAATGGAGGAAGAAATGATGTAATTAGTGGTGGAGGCAGTAATTCATTTGAGCTTCCACGGAATAAGTGACTTTTAGAAAGTTGCCATTTTCTTGCCCTAACCATTTGGTGCCTACAGCCTGATCCTGGGTCACATGACTAGGTGCAGCTGGCTGTTGATCTTTGTGTATTGCTCCCAAACAGTGAGAAAAAGGGAAGATAGGTGTTGGCAGGATCTGGAGGAATTTTGGTTCTCCACACTTGCACATCAGAAAGGCTCTGCCTGGGCACTCTCACATAGGGTCTGTCAGTAGTCTATTGTGACCCCAAACAAGCTGGGGCCAGGACAGGGAAGAAGGGTAAGCCTAACACCTCAGAGGGGTTGAAACCTCCAGAACCTTCTCTCATTTTAAAGGCAGAACTGGGTATAAATATTGGCGATAAGACGCCAACTCATAAGTACACTTCTGTAGCTGTGGATACTCTGACAGGAAGAAGGACTGTGACTCTGCTGGACATCTGCTCTAAAGGACAGCTGCCCTGCTGTGCTGACTTGCTGCCCTCTTGCCTGGGTGAGAAGGACTGTACCTATTTTGTTAAACACAGGATCCCAGAGTGACTCCAAGGGTAGGTTGATTGCCTCCCGACTTGAGCCTCAGAGACAGGAGGCTACAGCAACCTCAACCCAGCACTTGGACTCTGCCATCTGTGAGTCTACTCCGTCAAGTGGTGCCACCCCAGATGTAGACCCTGGAAGTGGGCCTAAGTTGTTCTGTCAGTTCTATGGATCAAGTAGAATCAATGCATTTCATCTGCTGTGAAGCGCAGTCCTAAGGAGAACCAACATATCGCACCACTGCATGGATTTCCACTCTCACGAAGACCCACATTGGATTGCAGCGTGCCAAAATTAATCAGAACCGCTGCTGTGTGATGTAACCTCAGAACAGGCCCTCGCAGCCCTCATTACTGGCAGCCTCAACAGTGATGCTAGACTCCTCATTGCAGCCTCACAACTAGTACATCTTCCCGGCTGCGTGACTGATCCTCGACACCAGGCTTCGCATTGCAATCCCTCATCGACTGGATCCTAAATGACAATTTAGGATCACACATGGCAGCCTCACCCCATCTCATGACTAATGCATTGCTACGGCAGCATGCCGCATCTTTGATGCAAACCCTCACAATGCTCTACAAAGCAGGATATAAGCTACTTTGTTGAACATGCCTCAAAGGGTACCTGTAGCCGTCCCGCTCTCCATTGCAGCCATCATCAACCTGGATTTTGTCCTCATCAGGCACAACCAGATTTTGCAAATCTCCATATCTACTAATTGGATGTTTGTCATTTTGGTCGTGTTTTATTTATTACAAATAACTTGGGGGCATATTTATAAGGGTATTATGCCACTGGAGCATAATTATTTATAACTCTCCGGTGGCGCAATGGCATGCTCCATATTTACAATGCTAACCCTAAGCCACTTTGTAAGTATCGTACCATTTCAGGCAGTTTTTTGCATCAAAGGAGCATGCAATGGGTATTGCTGTGGGTGTTAACCACAACACCCATTGCTTTTTGACACTGCCCCAGATTTACAAGAATATGTAAATCTGAGACAACGCCAAAAACTAACACCATTGAAAAGCAGGAACTGGAGTGGCACAAACAGGGGAAATACCGTTATTTCTCCTAGTTTTCTGATCTTACTATGTGTGCTGCATTCTGCAGCACACAAGAGGCTCACTGACAAAATATTGCCCCAGAAAATATCGCCATACCAAAATATTGCCACATAAATATAATTTTCAAAATTATTGTCATTCTTTCTTTACAATGTAAATTACAAAAATGTTGTATTAAAAATTATGTTGTCAATATTATCACTGTACAAAATATTGTTTTTATTAAAATGTATATGACTTCAAATATTAAACATTAAATATATTAAAAATAACACTTTTGTAATACAAATTAAATTTAATTAATTGTGAAATAACTATAAATATTATATTTATTCAAAAAAATTAAAAATGCACTTATGTATTTTAAATGTAATACATTTAATAGATACACATATATAAATACATATTAAACTTAAAAAAACATAACAAGGTGTTTACAATTAAAAAAGTAAACAACATAAAAACTATCAATTTACAAAAAATATATCAAATATGGAAAATATTATTCATTATAAATATTATATTTTTAACACACAAAAACATTATTTAATTTTAAATAAAGAAAACTAAAGTATAACATTGTATAAATAATACATACAGTATTCTCACTCCAATTTATACAACAGCAGGAAAAATGTTGAACAAAATGTACTACTCCCACTCCACGCAGTGCAACTGTATGGAAAATGTTTTAATTGCAGAAGGGTAATGTTTTCTATTCCCAGTCTAGTCAGTGAAAGAGTAGAACAATTGCTGAACTTATAAGGGGTAAATTTAACTATTTTCACTGCACTCAGGGCACTAGTGAAACAGTAGGGAAAGTGTTGAATTGAGGAGGGGTATCATTTAGAAGTCCCACTCTGATCTATGCAACAGTAGGGGAAGTGTTGGATTGCAGAGGGGTAAACTGTACTATTCCCACTCCAGTCAGTTCCAGAATAGGAAAAGTGTTGGAATGATGAGGGGTACAAATGACTATTCCCAATCCAGTCAGTGAAACAGTAGGGAAACTGTTACATTGTGAAGGTGTAAAATGTATTACTCCGACCCAGTCTGTGCAACAGTAGGGAAAGTGTTGGGTTGCCGAGGGGTAAAATGTATTATTACCACTCCAGTGTATGCAACAGGCGGTAAAGTGTTAGATTGCGGTGGGGTGAAATTTACTATTCCCACTCCAGTCAGGTCAACAGTGGGGAGAGTGTTGGATTGCAGAGTGGTAAAATTTACTATTCCCACTCCACTCACTGCAACGATAGGGGAAAAAGTTGGATTTGGAGTTGTAAAATGTACTATCCCCACTCCAGTCAGTGCAACATTAGGGAAAGTGTTGGATTGCAGAGTGGTAAAATTTACTATTTCCACTTCAGTCAGTGCCCCCCCTACAAAACCTACCACCTACACCTACAATGTAACATTAAAAAAATGTATTACATAATTAGCATAATTAATTATCCATTACAATTAATTTAGTTCCCACCCTATACCACTACAAAACCCACAAAGTGCACTTGAAACTTAACATAAAAATATGTAATTACACAATTAGCGTAATTAATTAACAATACATCATCAATATTACTTTAATTTAGAATTTACTTCCCACCCTATACCCATACAAAACACAAAACCGAAACCTAAAATTTAACATAAAGATACATTGGTATGCAATTAACATAATTAATAATCAATTAAATAAATATAATGAATTAAACACGAACTAATAATTAATTATAATTAAGTTACTTCCCACCTTGAACCCCTATAAACCCTACCACCCGTTACAGATACTGAATATCACAAACATTTATTAAACAAAATGTAATAACTAATAAAAACTTAACAACTATGATAAAAAACATACAGTACTTCTACAAAACATTTATAACATATACATGTAATATGCATACTAAAATACATAAAAATAATTTTTAAAATGATATTATAAACAAATATATATTTGTAAACAATATTAATGATTTCGATATTTGCAAAATCGATAATACTTATCCTAAAATTGATATTCTTGACAAAGATATTCTTGCAGATGATATTTCTATATCACAACATTTTAGACACAATTCTTTGGTATGAAAATACTTTTGTTTTCAATATCTTGTCTGAATACCCACATAGAAAGAGCAAATTGCCTTAAACTATTGTTTATTTGCAGAAAGGTTTCCCTATCCATCTGTGCATAAACAATCATCCAGTTTAAGCCTATTCACAATGCCCAGCCTAGGCTGGGCATTGTGAATAAACCTGAATTGAAGAAAAACATCAATCAAGACTACCTCTGTACCTATGATTGTATATTTTGTGTTTTTTGTACTCAGTATTTAACACAACAATAAGAAGATGTGTGCACAGATTCCCATTGTATCATTTGTTTGTGGATCTTGGTCCCGATTGGAGGTGGGGTTCTCCTCCTTTCTGTGGCACCGTCAGATTTAACATTAGAGTGACTGATTTACGTTATACTCGGTGGGTGCCATATCTGATCTACCATTAAAAAGCCCCTTCTTCTGTCTCCAAAATCCAGTTTAAGCCTGACTGCTCTGTGCCAAGCTACCAGAGGGTTGAGCTCAGGTTTATTCAAGGTTGTCCTGTGCTTCACTCTGACAAGGACTGTGGTTGGTGCCTGATCAGAGTTCACATCCCAGTCAACCAAATAACCCAATTTTTTAGAATCACCAAATAAACAACGTTGAATGTCAATAAATGAAACAGACTAATCTTATTCAGAGGCTGGAGCTGACTAGGGAGAGTTATACTTTAGTGAGATATACCCCAGTCAACATAAGGTGAAGAAAAAATAACCTATAATGTCCCTACGGTCTTCAGCAGGCAGCAAACACTCCACTTGATATGGTAAGTTGAGCTCCCTGAAACAAATAATGGAAATAAAAAAGTTACATTTCAGAACGTCACACTGTTTGATGCTATTTAGCAATATTGAGTTTAAAAGTTTAATTGTTTTGTTACATACCATGAGACATAGGGCTTCACTATCATCAATGTAATTGCTTGAGTGTCACAATAACCCATGGACCCAGTAAACCCCAGTTAAGGATTGGGGGTAAGGCCCGTAAGGCACACCACTGACAACCAATTTCAGATGTATTTTAGTACACAACTGGATGGCAGAGAGTGCAGTTTCCCTGCTTGAATTAAGGCCCATGACATATGAGGCATTCTATGGCATAAGGGAACAGGGAACGATGCTGATCACATGTCAACAATGAAGACGAATACAAGCTTTTTGATTGTATCAGTTAGGTAGCCGAAAAGTGCACCAAAATCAGATGAGAGCATAGAAAATATTTTTGGGTGAGGTGGAGACTATGGGCCTTTTTAAAGTTGGAGGACAAGGACTCTTTCAATTATGTGCAGAGTATCTCTTTAACTAAAATCCTAGTAATGCCAACAGTCTCTGTTTCCCTGATCAAGACATTTTTTATATGTTGTCTCTGCAAGCAAGGAAAACCAAATTCACTGCCATTCTATGCTTATTTTTATCCAATTGCGAAATGCGAAAAATATAGATACCATAATGGATTTCCACAATGACTTTATTAAAACCATCAAATGTGGGTTGATTCTTGATTGACACGACTTATTTATACATATATGTATATATGAAGAATTTTTTATCTAAAGGAAAAACTGGCTCAAAAAAAAAAATTGCCACAGTGCCTACAGTGGGCCTTTTTAAGTGAGACAAAAGAAGACCTGAAGTGCTTTTGACAAAGCAATAAATCATATTTTGAGTATTCATGACTTAAATAAATTTATACCACTGGTTTGAAGATTTCTTCTGAAATGAACAAACACTGCTTTCTGAAAGAGTTTTCAATTAGCTACT
The DNA here is from genome assembly GCF_964261635.1 of Lissotriton helveticus. NCBI lineage: Eukaryota > Metazoa > Chordata > Amphibia > Caudata > Salamandridae > Lissotriton > Lissotriton helveticus. The sequence continues at coordinate 1,358,684,553 of NC_136063.1, read as the reverse complement.
GCTTGTTTCGGTGAACGTGCACACTTGTACAGTTCAAGCTATTTTCTTGTAATGCTTTCTTAAATGATTAGCAGTTAATGTTAGCTACATGTTCAAAATTCATTTCCAATTTAAATAAAACATGTTTATCGAATCGAGCGAGGAAAAACTCACTGGAAAAATGTCTCAAGCATCCCTGATAGTATCTTTGAAGGTAAACGACCAAAATATAGAATCCGAAATAGAGATTGGACAGAATATCGACTCCAAAATACAGATAGGACAGAATATCGAATTACCAAAATATAGGGGTCCATTAGGATGGCGGACGGATCGCCACGGCCATGCAGGATGTGGCGATCCGTCCGCCATCCCTGCCAGTCTGCCACCTTTCTTCCCCCGCCATATTACGATGGCGGGGGGGGACCGTGGATGAGGGAAAGACCGTCCGCCGCTTTTCCGCCATGGTCGGCTTGCGACCACGGCGAAAAGGCCTGATATGGGGGGGTGTCTATCAGACACTCCCAGCCATATTAGGATGGCCTGTGAGGAATGCCTTTCCGTGGCGGCAATGCTGCCACGGAAAGGCATACGGTCTTTGCTTTGGGGGCCCGTTGTGGGCCCCCAGGGTGAAGGGGGGGTGGGGGGTGCACATGGGGGGTACCTATGCTACCCCCCAGCATTTCAATGTACACCATGACAGGCACGTCATGTTGTGCATTTAAATGTACAACGTGCACTTTTTTGCATTGCGGCGGCCGGTGCTTCAAGCACCGTCCACCGCAATGTAAAAAATGCGGGATGCACCCGCCACTGTGGTGGATGCATCCTAATTGGGGGCACGGTTCCTCCGCCCTTGTGGCGGACGGTACCGGCCCCCAACAGGATGGCCGACGGACTTTGTCCGTCCACCATCCTAATGGACCTCATAGTTATTCAGGCTATCGAATTTGGGGTAGGAAATATCGATTTCCATAATATCGAATGTAAAAAAAAATTTTGGTGCTATGTATGGTTGTATATGTGTTAAAATTATGTATTAATTTTGTAATGTATGTTTAATTTTTTTATAGTAATGAATGATATGTCATTTAATTTTTGCGTAATTTAATTCCGTAGCGGGTTGTGGGTATATAGGTGAATAGGGTGGGAAATAATTTAATTATAGTAAATTAAATATTCATTTTTGTTTATATGTATTGATAATTAATTGATTGATAATTAATTATTAATTGGTAATTAGTGTTTATTAATTGGTAATTTATGTTTATTAATTGCTAATTAATTTGTATTCATTGATAATTATGTTAATTGTATTATTTATTTGGAGCGGGTTGTGGGGGAATAGGGTGGGAAGTAATTTATTTGTAATAAAGTTAATATTTATTTTTATTTATATGTATTGATAATTAATTGCTTGATATTTATTTATTAATTGGTAATTCATTTTTATTACATGGTAATTAATTGTTATTATTTGTTAATTAATGTTTATTAATTGATTAATTGATAATTATGTTAATTGTATTATTTATTATTTGGAGCGGGTTGCGGGTTTATAGGGAAATAGGGTGGGAAGTAATTTAATTGTAATAAAGTAAATATTTATTTTTATTTATATGTATTGATAATTAATTGATAATAAATTATTAATTGGTTAGTAATTTTTATTGATTGGTAATTAATTTGTATTAATTGTGGTAATTATTTTTAATACATTTTTTATTGGTATTGATTATTAATGTAATTTTATTTTATTATTAAATCATTACTTTCCCTACTGTTGCACTCACTGGATTGGGAATAGTTATTTTTACCCCTACGCTACGCTATCCAACGCTTTCCCTACTGTTGCACTCTTTAGAGTGGGAATAATAATTTCTACCCTCCCCCTATCCAACGCTTTCCCTGCTCTTGCACTCTCTGGAGTGGGAATAGTAAATTTTACCCCTACGCTATCCAACGTTTTCCCTACTGTTGCACTCACTGGAGTGGGAATTGTAATTTTTACCCCTATGCTAGCCAACACTTTCCCTACTGTTGCACTCTCTGGAGTGGGAATAGTAAATTTTACCCCTACGCTATCCAACGTTTTCCCTACTGTTGCACTCACTGGAGTGGGAATTGTAATTTTTACCCCTATGCTAGCCAACACTTTCCCTACTGTTGCACTCTCTGGAGTGGGAATAGTCATTTTTACCCCCCGCTATCCAACGCTTTCCCTACTGTTGCACTCTTTGGAGTGGGAATAGTAATTGTTACCCCTACACTATCCAACGCTTTCCCTACTATTGCACTAACTGGAGTGAAAATAGTAATTTTTACACTCTCACTATCCAACAAATTCTCCACTTTTTTTTACATTACATTTATTATTTTTACATTTTAAGCTTTTTTACATTCTTTTAAGTATGTTTTATTTAATTGTTGTTAATATTTAATTAATTTTATAATATTTTTAATACATTTAAAAAATTCAATATTTTAGTTAACTATATTTTAACATTCTATATTTTGGATTTTGGATTCGATATTTTAGTCCTCTCATTGTTTGTAGATAGGGATTCAATAATCTGTACTTTGATATTTTGGAGTCGGTATTTTGGGCATTCTATATTATGTCCCTCGATATTAATTCACTGAACCGTCTTTGAACCTTATTACGAGTGGGCTAGAAAGGTGTGGGGTATTTACTGAACGCTGTAAATATCATTACTCCGGAGTTGGGTATTTACCAGATATGGTAAGCAGCTCATTCTCTGTATAAAAAAAAATGGGAATTACAGGCCCAAGTGTTGCACTTTGTAGCAAATTCCAAAAATATCCAACATTTTTCTCAAAGTAAATTTTCTTACATAACTGCAGAGGTGAGGTGTTTGTCACACAACTTACAATTCTGGTCCCTGCATCAATACGTGTTTCAGAAGTGTTCTGAATTGTTGCCTCACACTCAAAATTGGAGATCTTGCGAGATAATGAGCGCCTGCTATTCCCACACGTCACATGCTCTGGAAACTGACTTTTATTTTTGTAGCCACCAAGTTTTTTTAAACCTTTATTATCATTTTAATATTATACATATAGAGAGAAGCTGTATCTACGACCTGTCGGCACAGAATTTATACAAAGAAAACAATACAATGCAAAATAAAACAACTCCAGTTTTGAAAGCGCTCGATGCCTACGGAAAATAGGAACAGAGTTAGATTGCAGGGTTGAAGAGAAAGGATTTCAGTTTTCTTTCTAAAATTTGCATCAATGGAGCAGGCTATTAGGGAGCACTTTCCAGAGACCAGCAGTAATGAACGTGAATGATCTTCCTCCTCTCCTTGTTGTTATGCACCCAAGGAGTTTGAAATAGCCTTTGGTTGCTGGATCTCAGGGCACATGATGGGAATAAGCTTTTCTTCTTCTTTTTATATATACAGGTCCCTTAAGCTGCACCGCTCTAAAGGCTGAGGTGAGCACCTTAAATTGGGTTAGCTTCATCACAGGTAGCCAGTGAAGGTGACAAAGATGGTTTAGTGTAGTTCTGATAGGACCCTTTCATGCAGGACCTATGCTGTTTACGGATAACATATACTGTGGGCTTGGTGGCAAACTGACACTGTACACCCCCACCAAATATGTCAGCCTATGTTTTCGCATTAGCTAGCTCGCAGTGCCACTAGAATCTCCTGTTATCAGCGAGATTAGCTTTTGACAACCTCGGAACATAATAACCTCAGACTCGTGGAAACAATATACTTTTCACCCAGTCACTCGTGCTTGCTTGTTTTGCTCTCAAAGAGATACACAGAAGAAACAGTCGAGCATGTGTACAATAAGAATTTATTGTACCGTTGTTCTTCTCATATGAAATAAAGTGCGCTGCTACAACTGTAACACAGTAGCAGAGATATAGAACCAGCAGTACAGTGAATAAAAAGAATAGTATTGTTCTACCATGTTGCAATAATCGTGAACACATACAAGAATATAAAATGCATTTATAAAATAAAGTGCATACTCCCAAGATGTCTGTCTAGATGTACCTAAGTGTACCTAGCAAATGAGTTGGTGCGAATGAACCTAAGCCTAAGAGCCTAAGTCTAAGAGGCTAAGTCTAAAAGCCAAGAATCACATTAGGATTTAGTAAAACTCCCATACCTGAATGGTGAAAGTGTGGCACCTCGTCCTGGACTTGAGCTGGACAACCCGCAAGGGATAGTCAGACCACTGTCAGCTGGAGCGATGGCATGCCAAAGCCGCAGCTTCTCATGTCAATGTGTCAGCCTTGAAGTCTCGGTTCCCTCCTGCTTTCTGATAGCAAGAGGTGCTGTATTTATACTGTCTGTGTGCGTATGTTCCCCATTGTTCAGTATGAGGATGACGTTGGGGATTAAACCTTGTGCGTCTATGGGAGAGGTGAAGTGTACCTCCAGGAGAGTGTACTCATAAATTATTCATACGTGCTAAGGATGACGTCTTAGCGATATCGATTGGAAAAGTCCCACACTCTGCATGGAACTAGGTGAGAGATTTAGTCCATAAAAGGCTACAGTCCTTATAAGGCGTTATGTCCATACAAGGCAGTCTGTCCTTATTTGGGGTTATGTCATTAGAAGGCTCATTCATATGAAATGACGAGGAGATGATGTAGGGAAAGTGTACGAAGTTCCTTGACCTATATCAGGGTACCAATATGAAATATAACAATGGGGCGTTATTGATTTAGAGATGGAAATTTTCAAGATCAATCAGACTGCCGCAATTTGTATGATCTATAGCTGACGCAGTAAATAAGCTGACAGACACAAGTATACGCTGTTCACATAGTCTAATTCGGATGTCACTAACACATGCAAAATGGTCTTTTGCGTGTCTTTCAGGACAAGGTGAATCATTCTTCTTAAAGACTTATGGGTTGCGAAGCAGCTGGCTGATACACTGTTTACTTGGGCAGCAAAGAAAAGGTTGGAGTCATAAATGACACCAAGATTCCTAGCAGTTGGTGCCAGGGAAGGGGGAGTCCCCAGTTCCGGGGCCACCAATTGCTTACTTCAGGATAGCACCTAGTACCAAAAACAGGGCCTCAGTTTTATCAGAGTTAATCCCGAGGGAATTGTTGCTCATTTAATTGCTAACAGATGTTAGGCTCGCTTTAAAAGATTTAAGAACCAACATGTCTTTCTCCTGAAAAGATAGGAGCAATTGGGTATTTTCGGCATTAGAAATGAACCTACCACCCCAAGTTTCCGCTAGTCTAGCTAGCGGCTCGAAATAAATGTTAAAAAAGTGAGGCTTAGGGCAGAGTCCTGTGGTACAGCATATTTCAGTGATTTTTCTGAGGAGGAAAAAAGGAGATAGCATGACAGCTTGTGTCCTGTCCTTGAGGAAAGATTTAAACTATAGGAGTGCTTACGCTTACTGCCCCAAGTTCCATAGCCTGTTCAGAAGAATCCCATGAGAGACCATGCTGAAAGCTGAAAACAGGTCCATGAGCCCCTCCATGGCTGCTGAGTTTTGATCAAGGTGTCCCGGAAAGGAAACATTCATGGATTCAAAACATTTATAAAAATCTAAAATCAAGAGAGATCTTGACTAATTATTCCATACTGTTCCTCCGGGAAACCTGGCTGATGGAGTGCCCCATAGTAGAGGGCTTTGTTGCCATAGTTCGAAATGCTAAGGCCTTGCTAAGAGGAAGATCAACGGGTTGATTGCTAACTCCGGTATCAGTCTGCTGTGGGATGACAGTGACTACGCTCTAAACCACTTGCATATGGGTCCTTGCTTGTCTAATTGAAAGCAGATGAAATGTCTAAATGTGAATGTACCACTAATTTGCGCTCTGTTTGAATGTGAGCTGGTGAATCTGGTTAATAACGTAAAGCAATTGTTTGTGGCTTCCCACATGCTTTGTTGGTGGTAGGGGGAGATTTTTATGAAAACTTACTATAAAAATGTTTCAGGAGGTAATGAAAGAATTGCTCTCAGCATTAAATATTCCGGAATGCCTTTTATCAGGATCACTGGGGAAGAAGATGCAAAGTTTCTGCATTGTCTTGTTGAACTCAATTTGATCAATGTAAATGGCAGCTGCCATAAAGTAAAGTAAAGTCCACATTTGTAAAGCGCACAATCACCCGTAAGGGTCTCTAGGCACTGCGGGCCGTCGGGAAGATTAAGCGAGCTATTGCCCAAAGTCACATGGTGCTGGGCTAACCTGCCGCCGGAGCCGGGGATCGAACCGTGGTCCCCAGATTCCAGCGTCAGTCGCCCTGGCCGCGGCGCCACACCTCTTCCTCATGATGATATTTCATCTAGGAAAACATTTAAATGTGGTAGTAGTAAATTACTCATTGATCATGTGATGGTTCAAGTTCACCAGTTCCAATTGGTTGAAAATGTTAGAGTCCCAGACATGGGACCCTGTGATCATATTGCTCTTAGCTTCGAGTTCAAAGAGGTTTTCCTACCACGTTCAAATGCCTGAAGGCAACTGACCTAGAGGTTGTTTATCACAAGAAATTTAGAGTTTAGATTACAGAAGATGTATTAAAAGCCCTCTCTGTAGTCCAATTTGAACCTTTCTGTTTAGAAGTAGGACAAGAAGCACTGGATTGGTGTCATAGGTTAACAAATCAACTGCTAGCCCAGTTTAAGCTAGTGTAAGGAGGCCAAACCCAAATAATAGCCTAAGAGGCAAGGGGAAAACCTGGTATGATGATGAATATATCTGCTGGGAAGAAGGGTGTCAAACAGGAGTCGCCACTACTCTAAGTGAACTCCAAAGGATATCAGTTTAAAAGCAGCAATAACACGAGTGAAAATTGCTTACTGGAAATTATGTGCTCATAAAAGGAGAGTTCTGTAGGTTAAATTGGGCAGAAACACTAGCAACCTTGGTTTACAGGGATAGTAAGTAGTTTTGGTGACTAGTGAACTCTAACTTTCTTGTCACCATCCTATCATGAGACCCAAATAAGTGAGGACAGCTAGTTTGTTTTTATTCCCTCTTTATACAAGAGTGGAAGTCCTGAGAATATATCAGCGGTTCAGGCCTTTTCTGAAGTAGATTCTGAAAGAGAACGCTAATGCGCAAAGGGCAGTAGTCCTGTCAGAAATAATCTATAATATGAATGCCTCTAAGGCAGGTGGTCCAGATAGCCTTCCATCTGTGATATGCAAAGAAATAACAAGGAAATAGGGATCCATATTCAGCAGGTTTTTTGAATCGGTAACATTGACTTGTTTCTTCCCTGAACCCTGGAAGGGAGCTATAATGAAGCCCATTAATTAAAAGGACAAAATGAGTAAGCTGGCTAATTATCACCTGATTTCTCTTTCAGATATCCCGTCCAAACTCTACCCGAAACATTGTTAAAACATCTAGTGGCCTCGGCCTTTGATCTGAATTGATTCAAATGGAGCAAGGAGGTTTTAGATCAAAGAACTCCAAAATGCACCATGTTTCATGCTGTAGGGAGTCGCAAAGAAGCCAATGGAGTTGGTAGGTGGCCTTTACTGCTGTTTTGTTGACTTCCGAACGGTTTTTGACAGGTTGGACAGAGGCATGCTTTGGAGTAAACTACAGCAGTGGAAGATATCTGGAGCCCTGATGGGCCTGGTGATGAAGCTCCAGAGTGGTAACTGGGTACAGATTGACCTCGATGTACATGGAAGCCCAACTAGGAAAATTCCGGTTGAGAACTTCTTGTGACAGTGGTGTGTTTTAGCACCCCTGTTGTTTAGTCTGTTCATTGCAGACCTCCCCCAGACATTATGTGATAAGCATAGTTTTTCACCAAAGGTTGGAGGTAGGCATATTAGTTGCCTCATGTACGCGAATCATCTGGTGGTGATGGACCTCATGCCTATAGGGCTGCAGCGGAAACTAAATGCCCTAAATGCCTACTGTCCTGAAAACAAATTACTGATAAATGTTGGCAAGACAAAAACAATGTTTTTTGCTAAGAGGAAAGAGAAATGTATGTGGTTCCTAGGTGATGTACTTTTAGAGGAGGTTAGAGAATATAAGTATCTGGGTGTAACCTTTTCCAATGATGTGAGGTGGCTTAAACCAATAGCTTACCAGAGACTTGTTCTATCTACAGTAGTGAATAGGGTGAAAAGGGTTGAGCATACATTTGGGAACCATACCTTTGAGCCACTAAGTAAAGTTATGCAGGGTAAGCTAATCCCACAGGTGCTTTACAGAGCAGAGGTGTTGACTTGAAATAGGTAGGTATCATGGGAAGGTTTAGAAAGTAATTCACTGAAACTGCTCCTTGAACTCCCTAAAAATGCTATGATTCAGACTGTAAGGAGGGAGTTGAGAACTGTAGCCTGGAAGCTCTGGCGGATGCCGGAGCCTTGTGCTTCTATTTTTCTCTTAAAGATGGGGCGCCTGGCGATAAATTATCAGAGAAAATCTTAGTAGAAAGAATGTTAATTTATGCTGATGTAAAGAATCCCGAGGTAATGATGCTGAAGCATTTGGAAGTCCCAGAGAGGCACATCAAAAGAGGGGAAGTAGCCCAGACCAACCAGATAAAGAGTACACTCAGGCAAAGGGCTCTAGAAACTAGCTGACGAGAACCAAGAGCTCGGTTATTCCCTACGTAAACTCTCAGGAGAGCACAGATCTATTTCCTCACCTGTGTAACATTCCAAACAAGCACCTACATAATGAAGTTTTGCTATTGAGGGTCGGAACCAGCCCTGGGTAATGTATCAAGGGATTACAAATAAAAGTTGATAAGAATAATGGGTAGTGCCCCTGTAAGCGAGGTAGGAAATATTCACGTGAGCCATATTACAAATGGATTGTGCATTCTTCATGGAGGAAAGGAAAAAGTTACTCCGACCTGTATTTAAAAAATATGGAATCCAAATGAGGGAAATGGGTCTGGATTTGATACATGACCTTAGGTTCTGAGATGTAGCTATTGCAATTGGCCAGTATGTGTGCAAAATTCTAATGACGCTGGTGATATTACCCCTTTTTCAGGATTTTAATACTAGATTGGTGTAGGAAATGGGGTCTCTAGTTGTCAATGGTTTGCACCTTTGTCCAAGTACTCTCTTTCTAGTCAGGGTAAGGGGGACACACTTCTAAAATAACCCCTGCTCACACCCTTGGTAGCTTGGCATGAGCAGACAGGCTTATCTCAGAGGCAGTGTGTAAAGCAATTGTGCATGCATACAGTAACACAGTGAAAACTCTACAAATAGACACCACACCAGTTTAGGAAAATAAGCAAAACTTTATCTAAACCAACAAGACCAAAAACAACAACAATCCAACATACAATACTGTAAAAATAGTTACTTTGCCAGATAACCTTTAAATATCAGAAATACCTGAAGAGCACAGTTCTTCTGCATCTGTAGCTCCGTCTGGGGCTACCGCGATGCTGAAAATGACAGTCTAACAATTACAGCCGACTGCATATGTACGGGTCAGCTAAAGCATTGACAGACTCGAAACCAGTACCTTTCTGGTTGCGTCCGACACTTTGGTGCGAATGGGTAAGGGCAACCGTCGCGGTTGCGTAGCAAAATGGAAGTGCTGCAGGGTGCAGTGCCATCATGATGCGGTGCAGGCAGAAGCTCTGTGATGATTGTCCAGAAGGCGTCGTTGAGACCAAGGCTTACTTGCAGGGTGAAGCAGTGCTCGATGTAGTACTGGCAGGTTGCGGTAGAGGCGAATGAGCCGGTCAAAGTTTGGGTCAGGAAGCCACGGTGGGGTGAAGTGAGGCGGTGCAGAATGCGGTGCCCACAGGACGCGATGCGAGCAGCGGCTCGGTGACGATCGTCAAGATGGCGTTGGTGAGGCCAAGGATGTGGTGCAAAGTGCGGCGGTGCCTTTAGGACACGGAATCCAGTGACAGACTTGGTGACAGAGTTGGTTGCCCTTTTCTTTTACGGCAACTGAAACCAGCGGTTCCAGAGACGGTGCCCAGAAATACGGTGAGGTCTTTGCTGTTCCTGAGACCTCTTGAGCAGGGGGCAAGCTTCACTTCCAAGCCCTTGGCAATACTATCTCAAGCAGGATACACACACAGTTTCTCTCCTTGGCAGAAACAGCTAGTGCAGACCAACCCCAGGCAGCACACAGCAAAGGGGCAGTGCTCCTCCTTCCAGTTTCTTCCAGCTATTCTCCTTGCAGAGGGTCCTCTCCAAGTCCAAAAGTGATACAAAAGTCTGGGGTCTAGTCACAAGCGTGTTCCTTTCTATCCGCTCGCCACTCTCTGCATCGGGTTGTTATGTTTTGATGGGAATTCTATGGAGAGGTTAACTGGCTATTTACTGTTGGACGGCATTGTACGTTTATCCTGGACTTGTGAAGACTGAATAAACTTCACTCAGAGAATACTTTGATGATCTTCATGGTTATTTGATATGTACTACTTCTTAACACTGGCAATGAGCGGGCACGTATCCATGGCCCTTATTGCTGATTTTGCTTTGGATATTTTCAATTTTTTTTTTTACTTTGCTTTGCCATTTTTATTCGTGCCATCACCATCTAGAAACATCAATTTGGAAGCACTACAGAAGAAGCTTTTCCTTTTCATAATTTACGGATTTCTTCATTGGTTTTTTTTGGGTATTTTTGTGATTGGCTACAGTCTTTGGATTGTCATCTTTGAGCTCTTCATGTTGCATCGAGGTGGTATTGTGGAAACTGAGAAGGCCAAGAGAGTTGAGGAATATTTTGCCACATTATCTTGCTGTGAGTATTACAGAGAATCTCACATTCTTTGAAACTGGGAGCCGTTTCACTCACCCAATTTCATTGTGGAATTCCCGGAGCTCCCTGGCAACCTCCAGTCTTGACGCCATTCCTTTCGTGAGCCGCAATCTGGATTCTATGTCAGCACATTCCCAACGGAAAGACGCACTCAGACAAGGTCACGTTTATGTGCATTCTCACCGCTGACCTTGCATGCCGCCATTTTGGGAGATCGTGAATTGCTTATTCCTAGGTGATGTGCACACCATTAATTCTCAAGGCATCATATGTTATGTTATCTATCATAAATATAATAATTATAGTTTTCGTTCTAAGGAAACCATTGGTGACACGCACACCGCGTGTTTTATGAGGTACATTATTTAATAAGTTTAGTTTTGACTATTTTCTTAGAAAATGCTAAGCGTGTTTTAGCTAATTGCTTTACTCATCGGTGACATGCACACCTTTCAATATTATTATTTCCAGTATTACACTAACTATTGATTGTGTGCTGTTATTCATTGTATTTAATAGCAATATTATGTATTATTCATTCACTGTTACTACTACTTAGTTATGTCAGGAATGTTACCTCCTTCTTCATTCCTCACATCTGCAGATGAACCTCCAATGGCATGGGAGGTTTGGGAACCTGTTTTCCTAGCTTACGTGGAAGTTTTAGAAAAAGATGATTGTGAACCTGAAAGGAAATTCTCTTTATTAAAACATTGTTTAGGAGGTATTGCGTTAAAAGAGTTCAAAACTGTACCTGCGTTAGTCAATCCTGGCAGAATGAATGTGTATCAGTATGCCTCTTCACAAGTCAATCTACGGTTTGGTAAAAAGAAGAATGTTGTTGTGGAAAGATTTATCCTTTATTCTCGCAAACAACAGTCTGATGAGTCTAGTGAAGATTACGTTTTTAGCACTGAGATCTCTGGCAGGTTCTTGTGACTTTGAACATATCTCATACAAACAAGTTCTAAGAGATCCAATATTAATGAGAACAAACAATAAAAAAGTTCAAGAAAGATTATGGACTACTTCTGACTCATCATTAAATGCTGACATTGACATTGCCAAATTTAGAAAACATTCAGAAAAACTTGTAAAAGAAATTAGAGGCAACGAGAAAGGTGATATACTCAATGTCACCAAGGAAACTAAGGATACAGAGAAACAAAAAAAACTATCTATACCAAGGAATGATAACACTACTAAATTTGATTACAAATCTAGGAATGCTAATACAAAATATGGAAGACAGAATTTACAATTACTTTGCTTCAGATGTGGGAGTATTGGCCCTTTGGCCAATTTTAAAGGTTGTCCCGCTTTTGAAAAAATGAGATCAACACGGTTATCAATGTTTAAGCTGATGAAGGTTTCTCCAAATTTCCCTCATGTTTCATCATTGTAGATGACATCAAACTGAGATTTTTGGTAGACTTGTGTGCATGGTACAATATCATTTCCTCAGATATTTTTTACGACAGATGGCCATAAAGAGCTCTTTTTCCTCCGGATGTGTCCCCTGGAGGTTATACAAAACACAACATTGATTTATTAGGTTATTTTCCAGCTCAATTAACCTTTTCAGGTTGTCACACATTTAGTAAAGTTTATGTGGCAAAGTCAGGACAATCACTTTTAGGATGGCCACATCAAGAGCAGTTGGGCATCAGGCTTGATCCCAGAGCTAATCCTTGTCTTTATGCAGTTGACTCTAATACTGTTACTCAATATAATTCAAACTGCATTGATAAATCGATTGTAGTATTTCCCAGTGTATTCAGCGGGAAATTAGGGAAGTGTCAAGGTTTTGAGCATGTTAACAAATTACCTGATAATGCTGTACCTATATGCCATAAGGTAAGAAATGTACCTCTTTCTTACAGGTACAAGTTGATAGACATGCTTAAAAATATATGCAAAGAAAATATTATTGAACCCATAGAGTCTTCTCCATTGGTTTCTCCCATTGTTATTTGGATCAAATCTTCAGGTGAACTCAGGTTATGTGTAGACTTACGCAGTCTAAATCGTGTCATTTGGGTAGATGCTCATCCCCTGCCTAATTTGCACGAAATAGTATCAACCTTGGCTGGTGCGCAAGTGTTTTCATGCATTGATTTAGCGAGTGCGTGTCACCAGGTTGTTCTTGCCGAAGAGTCAAAAAATGTAACTGCTTTTATAACACCTGAAGGTCTTTTCAGGTATTGTCATATGCCTTTTGGTCTTGCTAGTGCAGCATCGGTTTTCCAGAGATTAATGAAAAAACTCTGGAGGGGTTACCTGGTGCCATTGCATTTCAAGATGACATTTTGGTGTATGGCAAGACCGATGAGGAGCATGATCATAATTTACATATTGTTATAGCTGCTTTATCTGATAAGGGTCTTAGTCTTTGTTTGAATAAATGCAGGATCAAGGCAAAAGAGGTAGAATATCTTGGACATACCATTAGTGGAAAGGGCATTAAACCTAAACGTAAACATATTGAAAGTATTATCAATGCTCCTACTCCGTCTTCGAAAGAACAATTAGTTGCATTTCTTGGTTTAATTGAATCTTATGCAAAATTTATACTTAATTTCTTTTCAAAGTAGATCTTTTCAGATGTATTTTTTAAGAAAAATGCAAAATTTATTTGGTCTAATGACATGTCTGATGCTTTTGAAAATTTGAAAAAAATTAATTATCAATGCCCCGTGTTTAAAACCTTTTGTCTGTGGAAAGAAATGCATCATAATGGTAGATGCTAGCAATTCTGGTCTGGGAGGTGTATTATTACAGAAGGACAACGGAAATGAATGGATAGTAGCATATACCTCTAGAGCATTAAGAGAAGCAGAAAAACACTATTCTGTTATAGAAAGAGAGCTACTTGCTTGTGTGTGGGCTGCAGAACATTTTAGAAGTTTCTTATGGGGTACTGAATTCATTATCAAAACTGATCATAAACCCCTTGTATACTTGAGGTCTCCAGGTGGAGGTCGTTTATTTCTGCACGTCTGGCTAGGTTATCTTCAAGGTTACAATCCTCCCATTTACAGATTGAATATGTTCAAGGGAAAGCGAATATGCATGCTGATTGCATGTCCAGATTACCTATAGTTAGTGAGGAAATGTGTCATGAGGATGATTGTGAAGGAGCTTTTACTACATGTGATGTGAATTTATTATATGTTGAACGATTCAAATTTTGCAAAGAGGTTTGGCTTATAGAAATGGAAAAGGATATTGAATTAAATAATGTCAAAAAGTACATTTTACAAGATGGCCAGAACAGAGGAAATTATCAGGAGATATGATGAGTTTTTTCAAAGTTCATGATGAATTAGCTATTGAAAATGGTTTAGTTATAAGAGGTGATAAGATTATTCTGCCTTTTTCTTTGAGAGACACTATTATGGAGATTGCCCACGAAGGACACTTAGGTATTTCCTTTACTAGGAGACGGATCAGAGAAGCGTTTTTGAGGCCCGGTATAGATGTGTCTGTTGAGCATTATGTGCATGTGTGTACCAAATGCTCATACAGTGATATGTCAGCTGTTGTTTTGCGTGCTAGAGACAAATGTACCAGGGACCTGATGGTTTCGACAATTGAAACGGCTCAACTTCTATCAAAACAACAGTTAGTCGAGGTTTCCTCCTTGGAACAAGAGATTTAAAGACAGCCAATCAACAAACAATGCCAAATCCTTACTGACGAAAATACACAAAGGAGTAGTGGAATTCAAAGACTTTAGAGTAAACCAGAAGGGAACAAAGTTTGAGAAGGATAAAAAGAATTTTACCTTGGAGACTACCTATCCTTATCTACAAACAGATTTCTATTTGCGTCCAGATTAAAAAAGATTTCTCCCAGAGTATCAAGCAAGGTCACGTCAAAAATGTATCTCCTTTTTGGATACATCTTCCTCATCGACTGACGATTCAGACACCGACAAAGGCAGTCCAATTCAGCAAGAAAGGAACCAACAGCAACAATCAGTTCGCTTTTTCAGCACAGGCCAGCAAAGACCAAGAGGAAGAAACAGAAATACGAACCAACCAAGGGAGATGACCACAAGACGTCAGTACTACAAATCGGAGCAGTGTCCCCGATTTACAATTTATCAGCTTGTCCATTGTCAGATGTAGAAGTGAGTATTTTAGAAAAAGACCTTTTATTTCTACCAACTAAAACTACAGATTTTGTTCAAATGAATTCCGAAAGCTTTTTTCTTGGAAAACCCTTTTTTACCGACCTCCGAAGTTTAGGATTAAGGAATGAGTCAACGTTATGCCCCCTCCAAACACACCCTAAAGAAATTGTGATATTTGAACAGTCCTATCGGCAATTAACAAAATGGAAAAGAAAAGGGACTTTGTGAAGGTTAACTTCTATAAAACACAAAGAGGGGCACTGACAACTCTAAAAAAATGATCCTTCTATAACTATAAAACCAGCAAATAAAGGTGGTGCAATAGTAGTATGGGGGACTGCGAATTACCAAAAAGAAGTGCTAAGGCAAATAAGCGATCCTGTATGTTATACTTCGATTCAAAGGGATCCAACTCAAGAAATCCAGGGTGAATTATCTAAAATGTTGATGAAAGGGCATGAGCAAGGTTTCATAGGCCCAAAAGAGCTTGACTATTTGACAAAGAATTTTCCAAGGATTCCACTGATATACATGCTGCCAAAAGTCCATGAAAATGAACTCGAACCACCTGCCCGTTGAATTGTATCCGGTTGTGAATCGGTCTTAGAACCGATATCAAAATATGTAGATTTTTTTTCTAAAACCCTTTTTGGGTGAGGTCCCCTCATATTTATGAGACACGATGGACCAACATTGCAACAATGGAGTTCTTGGTACGAAATCTAATATTGGTCAAGTCAAGTCAAGTCAGAATTTATATAGCGCACTACATACCCAGAGGGTCTCAAGGCGCTTGAGGAAGGGGGGGGGGGAGGTTTACTTATCGAATATCCAGGTTTTAAGCTGTTTTCTGAAGGCTAGGTGGTTTTGAGTAAGGCGGAGGTGGATGGGAAGGGAATTCCAGGTTTTGGCCGCTAGGTAGGAGAAGGACCTTCCCCCCATGGTGGCTTTGTGGATGCACGGATCAGCGGCGAGGGCTTGGTTGGACGAGCGCAGCTGGCGGGTGGGGGTGTAAAAGGAAAGGCGCGTGTTGAGACAATCAGGTCCAAGTTCGTATAAGGCTTTGTGTGCGTGGGTGAGGAGACGGAACGTTATCCTTTTGTTGACGGGGAGCCAGTGCAGGTCTTTTAGGTGACCAGAGATATGGTCTTTGCGAGGGATGTCTAGTATGAGTCTGGCTGAGGCATTTTGGATGTGTTGGAGTTTTTTCTGCAGTTTTGCGGTGGTACCGGCGTAAAGGGTGTTTCTGTAGTCAAGACGGCTTTCTTGTTTCGGTGGGGATCCAGCGAAATGTTTTTTTGAGCATGCAGAGGATGTTGAAGCATGATGATGAGACGGCGTTGACTTGTCTGGTCATCGAGAGTGAGGAGTCCAGGATGATGCCCAGGTTCCGTGCGTGGTCCGTAGGTATGGGGGCTTTTCCTAGGGCCGTTGGCCACCAAGAGTCGTCCCAGGTGGAAGGGGATGCACCTAAGATGAGGACTTCCGTTTTGTCCGAGTTCAGTTTCAGACGGCTATGTTGCATCCACTCGGCTACTTCTTTCATCCCTTCATGTAGGTTTGTTTTGGCGGTGGTTGGGTCTTTGGTGAGTGAGAGGATCAGCTGAGTGTCATCAGCGTAGGAGATGATGTTGAGGTTGTGTTGACGTGCGATGGTTGCGAGGGGGCTCATGTAGACGTTGAAGAGGGTGGGGCTGAGTGATGATCCTTGCGGGACGCCGCAGATGACTTCAGTGGCCTCTGACTTGAAAGGGGGGAGTCGGACTCTCTGAGTTCTTCCAGCGAGGAACGAGATGATCCAGTCCAATGCTTTTCCTTGAATTCCGATGTTTCTGAGGCGTTGTATCAGGGTGCTATGGCAGACTGTGTCGAAGGCTGCGGAGAGGTCAAGGAGGATGAGGGCGACTGTGTCTCCGTTGTCCAGTAGTGTTCGAATGTCGTCTGTTGCTGCGATGAGGGCGGTCTCGGTGCTGTGTTTGGCTCGGAAGCCAGACTGTGAGGAATCAAGTGATTTGTTTGTTTCGAGGAAGGCGGCGAGCTGATTGTTGATGGCTTTCTCAATGACTTTGGCAGGGAATGGGAGGAGCGAGATGGGGGGTAGTTTTTGAGTTCAGTGGGGTCAGCTGTGGGTTTCTTCAGAAGGGCGCTGAGTTCGGCGTGTTTCCAGCTTTCTGGGAATGTGGCGGAGTTAAGGGAGCAGTTGATGACGTCTCGGAGATGGGGTGCGATAATGGAGTCTGCTTTGTTGAAGATGTGATGGGGGCATGGGTCTGTGGGGGATCCTGAGTGGATGGAGTTCATCAGGCGAATGGTGTCTTCTGTGGTGATTGGGTTCCAGTCTAGAACGTTGTTTGGAGGAGGTACATGTTCGGAGGTGAGTGGGGTGGACTGGTTTACGTGTTGGTTGTCAAAGCTGTTATGAATGTCGGCGATTTTATCATGGAAGAATGAGGCAAGGGAGTCACAGAGGACTTGAGAGGGGTGATGTCGTTTGAGCTGGCGGTGGGGTTGGTGAATTCTTTGATGATGTTGAAAAGTTCCTTGCTGTTATGGGCGTTGTTGTCTAGTCGGTCTTTGAGTGCTGATTTCTTGGCTGTTCGGATGAGTTGGTGGTGTTTGCGGGTGGCGTTTTTGAAGGCGGCTTGGGAGATAGTGTTTGGGTCTTTTTTTCAAGTTTTCTTAAGGGAACGACAGATCTTCTTGGATTTCTTAAGGTCGTCGTTGAACCAGGGGGCGTTCTTGCTTCCTTGCTTGATTTGATGTTTTTTCAGGGGTGCTAGTTTGTCGGCTGTTTGGGTTAACCATTGTGTGAGGTTGATGGCGGCTTGATTAGGGTTAGTTGAATAGGCAGGGGGTTTTTGAAGAAGCGATGTGGATATTTGGTCGATGGTGATTTTGTTCCAATTTCTTTGCAGAGTTGGTTGAGGGAGGTTGTGGATCGTGGTCTTATTGTAGGTGAAGTGGATGCAACTGTGGTCCGTCCAGTGGAGGGGTGTGGTATGAGTGAAGGAGATATGCTTGCTGGCAGTGAAGATAGGGTTGAGTGTGTGTCCTGCGTAGTGTGTGGGGGTGTTAACAAGTTGTTTGAGTCCGAGATTGGCGAGATTGTCCAGAAGGGTGGTGGTGTTATTGTCGTTGCTCTTTTCCAGATGGAAATTGAGGTCTCCCAGTAGAATGTATTCTTCCGAGGGGAGTGCGTGTGGGGTGTTGAAGTCGGTGATGTCTTCGCTGAATGTTGTACGGGGTCCTGGTGGCCTGTAGAGGAGGGTGCCTCTGAGTGTGGTCTTGGGGTCGGTGTGGATCTGGAAGTGAAGGTGTTCTGCGATAGTGAGGTTGTCATCTGAGCTGGTTGAGACGCGGATGGTGTTCTTGTGGACGATGGCGATGCCTCCTCCTGTTTGGATGGGGCGGTCCTTATGGATGATCTTGTAGCCTTCCGGGATGGCTATGGAGATGTCTGGAGCTGAAGAGGCGTTCATCCAGGTTTCTGTTAGGAAGGCGATGTCTGGATCGGTGGTGTCGATTAGATCCCAAAGGTCGATGACGTGTTTGTGAACCGAGCGGGTGTTGAGAAGGATGCATTTAAGGTGGTTGGGGCTGGATCTCTGTTTGGTGTTTGTTGGTTTGGTGTGGGTCTTGACGCAGGTGAATTTGCAGGAGAGGCAGCTGACGGGTCCATGGGTGTGTCCTGGTGCTGCTTGGGTGCAGTTAGGGAGTCGGCCGGGGTTAAGTGCTAAGAGGGTGGAGGCGTCGTATGTGATGCGGGAGGGATGAGTGGTGCGGGGACCAGGGGGTCTGGCGCTGGGCGCGGTCCAGGCGTGGACGGGCGCAGACGGGCTTACCTTTGGCGCACCTTCGGCGTGCATGTGGCGCAATCGCTGCGCGTAAACGCTGCACGCAAAAGCATCTGTCATATGTGGATGGTGGAGGGGGAGGGGCGAGGGAGGAGCAGCTGGGAGGCGGGGGGCGGGGTCGAGAGCCGGGCAGGGAGGCAGGAAAACAAACAACAAAATGGATGGCAAAAGCGATCGAGGATTGGGGCACAAATAATCAAAAACGCTCACAATTAGCTAATGGCGCCGGCACAATCAGGCACAATGCGTTTAACTAGGCAGAGGCAGCACTGCACAGCGCAATGGCATACAAAGCGTGCTCTCGCAGTATAGCGCTTCCAATACAATTTAAATGCGCAGCTAAGCACTGTTAATTGCGTCAGCAGTGTGGTCTAGCAGGAAATATTAAGGCAGCCAGGCGCTACGATACCGATCAGCAGGGAGCTGGGAGCAGCGTGAGGAGCGGCCGCCTCTGAGCAGATCAGGACGGTCACAGCGCTATCACGGGGGAGTGGGGCCTGTAGTATCAATGGGAGGGAGGAGCAGCTGGGAGGCGGGGGGCGGGGTCGAGAGCCGGGCAGGGAGGCAGGAAAACAAACAACAAAATAGATGGCAAAAGCGATCGAGGATTGGGGCACAAATAATCAAAAACGCTCACAATTAGCTAATGGCGCCGGCACAATCAGGCACAATGCGTTTAACTAGGCAGAGGCAGCACTGCACAGCGCAATGGCATACAAAGCGTGCTCTCGCAGTATAGCGCTTCGAATACAATTTAAATGCGCAGCTAAGCACTGTTAATTGCGTCAGCAGTGTGGTCTAGCAGGAAATATTAAGGCAGCCAGGCGCTACGATACCGATCAGCAGGGAGCTGGGAGCAGCGTGAGGAGCGGCCGCCTCTGAGCAGATCAGGACGGTCACAACGCTATCACGGGGGAGTGGGGCCTGTAGTATCAGTGGGAGGGAGGAGCAGCTGGGAGGCGGGGGGCGGGGTCGAGAGCCGGGCAGGGAGGCAGGAAAACAAACAACAAAATGGATGGCAAAAGCGATCGAGGATTGGGGCACAAATAATCAAAAACGCTCACAATTAGCTAATGACGCCGGCACAATCAGGCACAATGCGTTTAACTAGGCAGAGGCAGCACTGCACAGCGCAATGGCATACAAAGCGTGCTCTCGCAGTATAGCGCTTCGAATACAATTTAAATGCGCAGCTAAGCACTGTTAATTGCGTCAGCAGTGTGGTCTAGCAGGAAATATTAAGGCAGCCAGGCACTACGATACCGATCAGCAGGGAGCTGGGAGCAGCGTGAGGAGCGGCCGCCTCTGAGCAGATCAGGACGGTCACAGCGCTATCACGGGGGAGTGGGGCCTGTAGTATCAGTGGGAGGGAGGAGCAGCTGGGAGGCGGGGGGCGGGGTCGAGAGCCGGGCAGGGAGGCAGGAAAACAAACAACAAAATGGATGGCAAAAGCGATCGAGGATTGGGGCACAAATAATCAAAAACGCTCACAATTAGCTAATGGCGCCGGCACAATCAGGCACAATGCGTTTAACTAGGCAGAGGCAGCACTGCACAGCGCAATGGCATACAAAGCGTGCTCTCGCAGTATAGCGCTTCGAATACAATTTAAATGCGCAGCTAAGCACTGTTAATTGCGTCAGCAGTGTGGTCTAGCAGGAAATATTAAGGCAGCCAGGCGCTACGATACCGATCAGCAGGGAGCTGGGAGCAGCGTGAGGAGCGGCCGCCTCTGAGCAGATCAGGACGGTCACAGCGCTATCACGGGGGAGTGGGGCCTGTAGTATCAGTGGGAGGGAGGAGCAGCTGGGAGGCGGGGGGCGGGGTCGAGAGCCGGGCAGGGAGGCAGGAAAACAAACAACAAAATGGATGGCAAAAGCGATCGAGGATTGGGGCACAAATAATCAAAAACGCTCACAATTAGCTAATGGCCCCGGCACAATCAGGCACAATGCGTTGAACTAGGCAGAGGCAGCACTGCACAGCGCAATGGCATACAAAGCGTGCTCTCGCAGTATAGCGCTTCGAATACAATTTAAATGCGCAGCTAAGCACTGTTAATTGCGTCAGCAGTGTGGTCTAGCAGGAAATATTAAGGCAGCCAGGCGCTACGATACCGATCAGCAGGGAGCTGGGAGCAGCGTGAGGAGCGGCCGCCTCTGTGCAGATCAGGACGGTCACAACGCTATCACGGGGGAGTGGGGCCTGTAGTATCAGTGGGAGGGAGGAGCAGCTGGGAGGCGGGGGGCGGGGTCGAGAGCCGGGCAGGGAGGCAGGAAAACAAACAACAAAATGGATGGCAAAAGCGATCGAGGATTGGGGCACAAATAATCAAAAACGCTCACAATTAGCTAATGACGCCGGCACAATCAGGCACAATGCGTTTAACTAGGCAGAGGCAGCACTGCACAGCGCAATGGCATACAAAGCGTGCTCTCGCAGTATAGCGCTTCGAATACAATTTAAATGCGCAGCTAAGCACTGTTAATTGCGTCAGCAGTGTGGTCTAGCAGGAAATAATAAGGCAGCCAGGCGCTACGATACCGATCAGCAGGGAGCTGGGAGCAGCGTGAGGAGCGGCCGCCTCTGAGCAGATCAGGACGGTCACAGCGCTATCACGGGGGAGTGGGGCCTGTAGTATCAATGGGAGGGAGGAGCAGCTGGGAGGCGGGGGGCGGGGTCGAGAGCCGGGCAGGGAGGCAGGAAAACAAACAACAAAATAGATGGCAAAAGCGATCGAGGATTGGGGCACAAATAATCAAAAACGCTCACAATTAGCTAATGGCGCCGGCACAATCAGGCACAATGCGTTTAACTAGGCAGAGGCAGCACTGCACAGCGCAATGGCATACAAAGCGTGCTCTCGCAGTATAGCGCTTCGAATACAATTTAAATGCGCAGCTAAGCACTGTTAATTGCGTCAGCAGTGTGGTCTAGCAGGAAATATTAAGGCAGCCAGGCGCTACGATACCGATCAGCAGGGAGCTGGGAGCAGCGTGAGGAGCGGCCGCCTCTGAGCAGATCAGGACGGTCACAACGCTATCACGGGGGAGTGGGGCCTGTAGTATCAGTGGGAGGGAGGAGCAGCTGGGAGGCGGGGGGCGGGGTCGAGAGCCGGGCAGGGAGGCAGGAAAACAAACAACAAAATGGATGGCAAAAGCGATCGAGGATTGGGGCACAAATAATCAAAAACGCTCACAATTAGCTAATGACGCCGGCACAATCAGGCACAATGCGTTTAACTAGGCAGAGGCAGCACTGCACAGCGCAATGGCATACAAAGCGTGCTCTCGCAGTATAGCGCTTCGAATACAATTTAAATGCGCAGCTAAGCACTGTTAATTGCGTCAGCAGTGTGGTCTAGCAGGAAATATTAAGGCAGCCAGGCACTACGATACCGATCAGCAGGGAGCTGGGAGCAGCGTGAGGAGCGGCCGCCTCTGAGCAGATCAGGACGGTCACAGCGCTATCACGGGGGAGTGGGGCCTGTAGTATCAGTGGGAGGGAGGAGCAGCTGGGAGGCGGGGGGCGGGGTCGAGAGCCGGGCAGGGAGGCAGGAAAACAAACAACAAAATGGATGGCAAAAGCGATCGAGGATTGGGGCACAAATAATCAAAAACGCTCACAATTAGCTAATGGCGCCGGCACAATCAGGCACAATGCGTTTAACTAGGCAGAGGCAGCACTGCACAGCGCAATGGCATACAAAGCGTGCTCTCGCAGTATAGCGCTTCGAATACAATTTAAATGCGCAGCTAAGCACTGTTAATTGCGTCAGCAGTGTGGTCTAGCAGGAAATATTAAGGCAGCCAGGCGCTACGATACCGATCAGCAGGGAGCTGGGAGCAGCGTGAGGAGCGGCCGCCTCTGAGCAGATCAGGACGGTCACAGCGCTATCACGGGGGAGTGGGGCCTGTAGTATCAGTGGGAGGGAGGAGCAGCTGGGAGGCGGGGGGCGGGGTCGAGAGCCGGGCAGGGAGGCAGGAAAACAAACAACAAAATGGATGGCAAAAGCGATCGAGGATTGGGGCACAAATAATCAAAAACGCTCACAATTAGCTAATGGCGCCGGCACAATCAGGCACAATGCGTTGAACTAGGCAGAGGCAGCACTGCACAGCGCAATGGCATACAAAGCGTGCTCTCGCAGTATAGCGCTTCGAATACAATTTAAATGCGCAGCTAAGCACTGTTAATTGCGTCAGCAGTGTGGTCTAGCAGGAAATATTAAGGCAGCCAGGCGCTACGATACCGATCAGCAGGGAGCTGGGAGCAGCGTGAGGAGCGGCCGCCTCTGTGCAGATCAGGACGGTCACAACGCTATCACGGGGGAGTGGGGCCTGTAGTATCAGTGGGAGGGAGGAGCAGCTGGGAGGCGGGGGGCGGGGTCGAGAGCCGGGCAGGGAGGCAGGAAAACAAACAACAAAATGGATGGCAAAAGCGATCGAGGATTGGGGCACAAATAATCAAAAACGCTCACAATTAGCTAATGACGCCGGCACAATCAGGCACAATGCGTTTAACTAGGCAGAGGCAGCACTGCACAGCGCAATGGCATACAAAGCGTGCTCTCGCAGTATAGCGCTTCGAATACAATTTAAATGCGCAGCTAAGCACTGTTAATTGCGTCAGCAGTGTGGTCTAGCAGGAAATATTAAGGCAGCCAGGCGCTACGATACCGATCAGCAGGGAGCTGGGAGCAGCGTGAGGAGCGGCCGCCTCTGAGCAGATCAGGACGGTCACAGCGCTATCACGGGGGAGTGGGGCCTGTAGTATCAGTGGGAGGGAGGAGCAGCTGGGAGGCGGGGGGCGGGGTCGAGAGCCGGGCAGGGAGGCAGGAAAACAAACAACAAAATGGATGGCAAAAGCGATCGAGGATTGGGGCACAAATAATCAAAAACGCTCACAATTAGCTAATGGCGCCGGCACAATCAGGCACAATGCGTTTAACTAGGCAGAGGCAGCACTGCACAGCGCAATGGCATACAAAGCGTGCTCTCGCAGTATAGCGCTTCGAATACAATTTAAATGCGCAGCTAAGTACTGTTAATTGCGTCAGCAGTGTGGTCTAGCAGGAAATATTAAGGCAGCCAGGCGCTACGATACCGATCAGCAGGGAGCTGGGAGCAGCGTGAGGAGCGGCCGCCTCTGAGCAGATCAGGACGGTCACAGCGCTATCACGGGGGAGTGGGGCCTGTAGTATCAGTGGGAGGGAGGAGCAGCTGGGAGGCGGGGGCGGGGTCGAGAGCCGGGCAGGGAGGCAGGAAAACAAACAACAAAATGGATGGCAAAAGCGATCGAGGATTGGGGCACAAATAATCAAAAACGCTCACAATTAGCTAATGGCGCCGGCACAATCAGGCACAATGCGTTGAACTAGGCAGAGGCAGCACTGCACAGCGCAATGGCATACAAAGCGTGCTCTCGCAGTATAGCGCTTCGAATACAATTTAAATGCGCAGCTAAGCACTGTTAATTGCGTCAGCAGTGTGGTCTAGCAGGAAATATTAAGGCAGCCAGGCGCTACGATACCGATCAGCAGGGAGCTGGGAGCAGCGTGAGGAGCGGCCGCCTCTGTGCAGATCAGGACGGTCACAACGCTATCACGGGGGAGTGGGGCCTGTAGTATCAATGGGAGGGAGGAGCAGCTGGGAGGCGGGGGGCGGGGTCGAGAGCCGGGCAGGGAGGCAGGAAAACAAACAACAAAATAGATGGCAAAAGCGATCGAGGATTGGGGCACAAATAATCAAAAACGCTCACAATTAGCTAATGGCGCCGGCACAATCAGGCACAATGCGTTTAACTAGGCAGAGGCAGCACTGCACAGCGCAATGGCATACAAAGCGTGCTCTCGCAGTATAGCGCTTCGAATACAATTTAAATGCGCAGCTAAGCACTGTTAATTGCGTCAGCAGTGTGGTCTAGCAGGAAATATTAAGGCAGCCAGGCGCTACGATACCGATCAGCAGGGAGCTGGGAGCAGCGTGAGGAGCGGCCGCCTCTGAGCAGATCAGGACGGTCACAACGCTATCACGGGGGAGTGGGGCCTGTAGTATCAGTGGGAGGGAGGAGCAGCTGGGAGGCGGGGGGCGGGGTCGAGAGCCGGGCAGGGAGGCAGGAAAACAAACAACAAAATGGATGGCAAAAGCGATCGAGGATTGGGGCACAAATAATCAAAAACGCTCACAATTAGCTAATGACGCCGGCACAATCAGGCACAATGCGTTTAACTAGGCAGAGGCAGCACTGCACAGCGCAATGGCATACAAAGCGTGCTCTCGCAGTATAGCGCTTCGAATACAATTTAAATGCGCAGCTAAGCACTGTTAATTGCGTCAGCAGTGTGGTCTAGCAGGAAATATTAAGGCAGCCAGGCACTACGATACCGATCAGCAGGGAGCTGGGAGCAGCGTGAGGAGCGGCCGCCTCTGAGCAGATCAGGACGGTCACAGCGCTATCACGGGGGAGTGGGGCCTGTAGTATCAGTGGGAGGGAGGAGCAGCTGGGAGGCGGGGGGCGGGGTCGAGAGCCGGGCAGGGAGGCAGGAAAACAAACAACAAAATGGATGGCAAAAGCGATCGAGGATTGGGGCACAAATAATCAAAAACGCTCACAATTAGCTAATGGCGCCGGCACAATCAGGCACAATGCGTTTAACTAGGCAGAGGCAGCACTGCACAGCGCAATGGCATACAAAGCGTGCTCTCGCAGTATAGCGCTTCGAATACAATTTAAATGCGCAGCTAAGCACTGTTAATTGCGTCAGCAGTGTGGTCTAGCAGGAAATATTAAGGCAGCCAGGCGCTACGATACCGATCAGCAGGGAGCTGGGAGCAGCGTGAGGAGCGGCCGCCTCTGAGCAGATCAGGACGGTCACAGCGCTATCACGGGGGAGTGGGGCCTGTAGTATCAGTGGGAGGGAGGAGCAGCTGGGAGGCGGGGGGCGGGGTCGAGAGCCGGGCAGGGAGGCAGGAAAACAAACAACAAAATGGATGGCAAAAGCGATCGAGGATTGGGGCACAAATAATCAAAAACGCTCACAATTAGCTAATGGCGCCGGCACAATCAGGCACAATGCGTTGAACTAGGCAGAGGCAGCACTGCACAGCGCATTGGCATACAAAGCGTGCTCTCGCAGTATAGCGCTTCGAATACAATTTAAATGCGCAGCTAAGCACTGTTAATTGCGTCAGCAGTGTGGTCTAGCAGGAAATATTAAGGCAGCCAGGCGCTACGATACCGATCAGCAGGGAGCTGGGAGCAGCGTGAGGAGCGGCCGCCTCTGTGCAGATCAGGACGGTCACAACGCTATCACGGGGGAGTGGGGCCTGTAGTATCAGTGGGAGGGAGGAGCAGCTGGGAGGCGGGGGGCGGGGTCGAGAGCCGGGCAGGGAGGCAGGAAAACAAACAACAAAATGGATGGCAAAAGCGATCGAGGATTGGGGCACAAATATTCAAAAACGCTCACAATTAGCTAATGACGCCGGCACAATCAGGCACAATGCGTTTAACTAGGCAGAGGCAGCACTGCACAGCGCAATGGCATACAAAGCGTGCTCTCGCAGTATAGCGCTTCGAATACAATTTAAATGCGCAGCTAAGCACTGTTAATTGCGTCAGCAGTGTGGTCTAGCAGGAAATATTAAGGCAGCCAGGCGCTACGATACCGATCAGCAGGGAGCTGGGAGCAGCGTGAGGAGCGGCCGCCTCTGAGCAGATCAGGACGGTCACAGCGCTATCACGGGGGAGTGGGGCCTGTAGTATCAATGGGAGGGAGGAGCAGCTGGGAGGCGGGGGGCGGGGTCGAGAGCCGGGCAGGGAGGCAGGAAAACAAACAACAAAATAGATGGCAAAAGCGATCGAGGATTGGGGCACAAATAATCAAAAACGCTCACAATTAGCTAATGGCGCCGGCACAATCAGGCACAATGCGTTTAACTAGGCAGAGGCAGCACTGCACAGCGCAATGGCATACAAAGCGTGCTCTCGCAGTATAGCGCTTCGAATACAATTTAAATGCGCAGCTAAGCACTGTTAATTGCGTCAGCAGTGTGGTCTAGCAGGAAATATTAAGGCAGCCAGGCGCTACGATACCGATCAGCAGGGAGCTGGGAGCAGCGTGAGGAGCGGCCGCCTCTGAGCAGATCAGGACGGTCACAACGCTATCACGGGGGAGTGGGGCCTGTAGTATCAGTGGGAGGGAGGAGCAGCTGGGAGGCGGGGGGCGGGGTCGAGAGCCGGGCAGGGAGGCAGGAAAACAAACAACAAAATGGATGGCAAAAGCGATCGAGGATTGGGGCACAAATAATCAAAAACGCTCACAATTAGCTAATGACGCCGGCACAATCAGGCACAATGCGTTTAACTAGGCAGAGGCAGCACTGCACAGCGCAATGGCATACAAAGCGTGCTCTCGCAGTATAGCGCTTCGAATACAATTTAAATGCGCAGCTAAGCACTGTTAATTGCGTCAGCAGTGTGGTCTAGCAGGAAATATTAAGGCAGCCAGGCACTACGATACCGATCAGCAGGGAGCTGGGAGCAGCGTGAGGAGCGGCCGCCTCTGAGCAGATCAGGACGGTCACAGCGCTATCACGGGGGAGTGGGGCCTGTAGTATCAGTGGGAGGGAGGAGCAGCTGGGAGGCGGGGGGCGGGGTCGAGAGCCGGGCAGGGAGGCAGGAAAACAAACAACAAAATGGATGGCAAAAGCGATCGAGGATTGGGGCACAAATAATCAAAAACGCTCACAATTAGCTAATGGCGCCGGCACAATCAGGCACAATGCGTTTAACTAGGCAGAGGCAGCACTGCACAGCGCAATGGCATACAAAGCGTGCTCTCGCAGTATAGCGCTTCGAATACAATTTAAATGCGCAGCTAAGCACTGTTAATTGCGTCAGCAGTGTGGTCTAGCAGGAAATATTAAGGCAGCCAGGCGCTACGATACCGATCAGCAGGGAGCTGGGAGCAGCGTGAGGAGCGGCCGCCTCTGAGCAGATCAGGACGGTCACAGCGCTATCACGGGGGAGTGGGGCCTGTAGTATCAGTGGGAGGGAGGAGCAGCTGGGAGGCGGGGGGCGGGGTCGAGAGCCGGGCAGGGAGGCAGGAAAACAAACAACAAAATGGATGGCAAAAGCGATCGAGGATTGGGGCACAAATAATCAAAAACGCTCACAATTAGCTAATGGCGCCGGCACAATCAGGCACAATGCGTTGAACTAGGCAGAGGCAGCACTGCACAGCGCAATGGCATACAAAGCGTGCTCTCGCAGTATAGCGCTTCGAATACAATTTAAATGCGCAGCTAAGCACTGTTAATTGCGTCAGCAGTGTGGTCTAGCAGGAAATATTAAGGCAGCCAGGCGCTACGATACCGATCAGCAGGGAGCTGGGAGCAGCGTGAGGAGCGGCCGCCTCTGTGCAGATCAGGACGGTCACAACGCTATCACGGGGGAGTGGGGCCTGTAGTATCAGTGGGAGGGAGGAGCAGCTGGGAGGCGGGGGGCGGGGTCGAGAGCCGGGCAGGGAGGCAGGAAAACAAACAACAAAATGGATGGCAAAAGCGATCGAGGATTGGGGCACAAATAATCAAAAACGCTCACAATTAGCTAATGACGCCGGCACAATCAGGCACAATGCGTTTAACTAGGCAGAGGCAGCACTGCACAGCGCAATGGCATACAAAGCGTGCTCTCGCAGTATAGCGCTTCGAATACAATTTAAATGCGCAGCTAAGCACTGTTAATTGCGTCAGCAGTGTGGTCTAGCAGGAAATATTAAGGCAGCCAGGCGCTACGATACCGATCAGCAGGGAGCTGGGAGCAGCGTGAGGAGCGGCCGCCTCTGAGCAGATCAGGACGGTCACAGCGCTATCACGGGGGAGTGGGGCCTGTAGTATCAGTGGGAGGGAGGAGCAGCTGGGAGGTGGGGGGCGGGGTCGAGAGCCGGGCAGGGAGGCAGGAAAACAAACAACAAAATGGATGGCAAAAGCGATCGAGGATTGGGGCACAAATAATCAAAAACGCTCACAATTAGCTAATGGCGCCGGCACAATCAGGCACAATGCGTTTAACTAGGCAGAGGCAGCACTGCACAGCGCAATGGCATACAAAGCGTGCTCTCGCAGTATAGCGCTTCGAATACAATTTAAATGCGCAGCTAAGTACTGTTAATTGCGTCAGCAGTGTGGTCTAGCAGGAAATATTAAGGCAGCCAGGCGCTACGATACCGATCAGCAGGGAGCTGGGAGCAGCGTGAGGAGCGGCCGCCTCTGAGCAGATCAGGACGGTCACAGCGCTATCACGGGGGAGTGGGGCCTGTAGTATCAGTGGGAGGGAGGAGCAGCTGGGAGGCGGGGGGCGGGGTCGAGAGCCGGGCAGGGAGGCAGGAAAACAAACAACAAAATGGATGGCAAAAGCGATCGAGGATTGGGGCACAAATAATCAAAAACGCTCACAATTAGCTAATGGCGCCGGCACAATCAGGCACAATGCGTTTAACTAGGCAGAGGCAGCACTGCACAGCGCAATGGCATACAAAGCGTGCTCTCGCAGTATAGCGCTTCGAATACAATTTAAATGCGCAGCTAAGTACTGTTAATTGCGTCAGCAGTGTGGTCTAGCAGGAAATATTAAGGCAGCCAGGCGCTACGATACCGATCAGCAGGGAGCTGGGAGCAGCGTGAGGAGCGGCCGCCTCTGAGCAGATCAGGACGGTCACAGCGCTATCACGGGGGAGTGGGGCCTGTAGTATCAGTGGGAGGGAGGAGCAGCTGGGAGGCGGGGGGCGGGGTCGAGAGCCGGGCAGGGAGGCAGGAAAACAAACAACAAAATGGATGGCAAAAGCGATCGAGGATTGGGGCACAAATAATCAAAAACGCTCACAATTAGCTAATGGCGCCGGCACAATCAGGCACAATGCGCTGAACTAGGCAGAGGCAGCACTGCACAGCGCAATGGCATACAAAGCGTGCTCTCGCAGTATAGCGCTTCGAATACAATTTAAATGCGCAGCTAAGCACTGTTAATTGCGTCAGCAGTGTGGTCTAGCAGGAAATATTAAGGCAGCCAGGCGCTACGATACCGATCAGCAGGGAGCTGGGAGCAGCGTGAGGAGCGGCCGCCTCTGAGCAGATCAGGACGGTCACAGCGCTATCACGGGGGAGTGGGGCCTGTAGTATCAGTGGGAGGGAGGAGCAGCTGGGAGGTGGGGGGCGGGGTCGAGAGCCGGGCAGGGAGGCAGGAAAACAAACAACAAAATGGATGGCAAAAGCGATCGAGGATTGGGGCACAAATAATCAAAAACGCTCACAATTAGCTAATGGCGCCGGCACAATCAGGCACAATGCGTTTAACTAGGCAGAGGCAGCACTGCACAGCGCAATGGCATACAAAGCGTGCTCTCGCAGTATAGCGCTTCGAATACAATTTAAATGCGCAGCTAAGCACTGTTAATTGCGTCAGCAGTGTGGTCTAGCAGGAAATATTAAGGCAGCCAGGCGCTACGATACCGATCAGCAGGGAGCTGGGAGCAGCGTGAGGAGCGGCCGCCTCTGAGCAGATCAGGACGGTCACCTAGACGTGGTTTCATTGTACACTCAAATACCCCAAGAAGATGGCTTAGCTGCCATTGAAATGTTTTCGGAGACAAGACCCAAACCAGAACAGGTCCTAACACAATGTATTTTGAGTGTGACCAGCTTTGCACTTAGAAAAAACTACTTCAAGTTTGGATAAAATTTTTATTTTCAAGTGAAGGGCACCGCGATGGGTTGTCCCTTTGCGCCGGAGCTGGCAGTACTGTACAAGGCGCCATTTGAGGAGAAATTATTTTATAACAATAATCCGTTTCAACATCAGATTTCATACTGGGTCAGGTATATAGACAACATATTCTCCATATGGACTAGACAAGTAGACAAGCTTCAACTCTTTCAGAGTTGGTTAAATAACAGGTCAGCAGATATTACATTCATTGTACACCACGCCCATGCAGGATTATGTTTCTAGATGTTGAAGTATATGCCTCAGAGGGATCTCTAATGACCACACTTACTACAAAACCTACAGATAGGAATAGAGCATTGCATTACACCAGAAACCATCCTCATAGTCTACAAGCCAATGTACCCTTCGGGCAATTTTTAAGACTAAGACGGAATTGCTCCCATAAAACTGACTACACTTTTCATGCAACCAATCTAGTCGACAGACTAAAATCATGAGGCTACCCCAAGAATCTTTTAAAACATTCTATGAAGAGGACATAGTGGACACCACATGAAATATTGCAACATATGAAAGACAAACAGAAAGTTGATGGTCTTATATGTGTGACCAAATTTTGCTAAAAGACCAATCAATTAAAAAATGTAATCAACCATAATTGGCATCTGTGAGAAAATTTTAACACATCCTTTACTAAACCATTAGTTGTAATCAAAAAAGAAAAAAGTATTGGAAATAAAATAGTTTGGGCATCACTTCCAAAAGCATCGGTCAAAATTACATTACGCCTGCAGCTAAATCTGCCACCAGTGAGGGGACACCACAGATGTGGTTCATGTACATGTTGTAACCAAACCATTGAGGGAGGACTGGTCCCACACAAAAATATTAACTGGAAACATTAATCTTTTTCTATCTGTAAAACTAAAAATGTTGTTAATGGAATATTGTGCCCAAAACTGTATATTGGGAAGACTACTCAGGAGGAACGGCAACGCATCACTCAACATAAGTCCAGAATAAAGAAAAGGGTACTCTCTGCCCCCCTTATGAATCATTGGATTAATCAGAACCATACAGAGAGTGAGCTACGTTGGACTGTGATATCAGTCATAGAACCAGACACTGGGAGAGGTGACCAGGAAAGATATCTCATACAGAGAGATGCACTAATAATAGTGAAATTCAACTCTGTAACAGACGAGTTAAATGAAATGACTGAAATCTAACGACCCCTGCGACTACTTGGGCGATCTCTTAAGTTTGTTTGTGAATCTAGAGCCTAGAATCCAATGTGCATAAGTTACATCCTTCGATGAGAGCGTGTAGAACTAGAATTCCCATGATTCACTGTCATGACTCAGTAAACCAATTTGAAGCACATCCCAGACTGAAAAGAACACACCGGTCTAGAGATGTTTGTGGATAACGGCATTGATATCCCCCTTTTCTGCTTATTTCAGACAAAGTCATGAAACATACGGAATGCCCGGCGAAATACCGGAAGCTAAAATCTATTTTGAATTGGTCCGAGAAACCCAAAAATGTTAAACTGAGACCAACAGGTCATAAACTGCTACCACAGAGGTTGAATTAATGAGCGAGGGCAGTGAATTAAAGCCATGCCTTACACTGACCTCAATTCAAGGTAATTGTTCACGAACGGTTTACAGAGCTAAGTGCGTGGCACATCAAGCGTGTGGTCCCTAGTTCCATTTATTGGTGATTCTTTATAGTACAATGATCATTTTAGGGGGTTTTAAAGCCTCCGTCTCTCTCTTTGTTTATAAGTGGATTTACCTCTTGCTAAGCGGCGTCGATCGGATTCTTTTCAGGAGAAAGATTTTCCTGTTCCAAGTGAGTGTTGGTTTATACTCAAACTGTGTAAGTGTTTAGTATATTTGAAATAGGATTTGTTCCTTAGTATGTCTATTATGTGTTCCCCCTCTTGCAGCGTGCTAGTAAAGTGGTGTAACAGGTACCATTCTGCTTAGAAGGCTGAATTGAAAATCATATAGTAGAGACTAATCATGGACAAAAGAGGTAAATTCAGTAGGGATAGTGTGTGAGAGGGGAAACATCCTTTACATCGCGGTGATTACACCACAATGCAGTTGCAACGCAGCAGTTACAACGCAGCGGTTACATCGAGTTGTGCTGGATGGCGCTATAATCTAAGGAATAGTAAGATTTACTATTCCAACACCTTCCCTACTGTACGTAGACTGGTGTTGGAATAGTAAATCTTACTATTCCTAAGTCCAGTGCCCTCCAGCGTAAGTCGTTGCAACGACTTACTGTGTAAAGACTGCCATATAACATGCCGCGATCATTTTGATTGCATTGTTACATCACATATTCATGTGAGAGGTAAGTTGCAAGTGTGTTGTTGAATGTCTGGTAACACAAGTTTCATTATTATTTTTTCAGCTCTATGCTTGTTCTGAGTCCTGAAGAGAACCCTGTGAGAAACAAATTAGGGTTTGAAACGTGTCAACAGTATAGTTTCCAAACAAGTGTGTATTTGAAAACATTTATCATGGATGGCTCATATTGTGATTTTGCATATGTTCTAAGTGAGAGGAAACAGATTGAGCCTAATGTTTCAATGTTTGGAATCTGCCCTTGTGAAAGGACTACAAAAATAGTGAGTTGTAACGCTAGCCTTAGGGGCATTCTTTTCTCTGTAGTAAAAGAAAAAACAACTTGATAAAGTAAGGAACCTGAGCTAATTCAAATTTTTATATTTTCAATTTCAAATGTATGTATAGGTATGTTTAGATTCATGCTCAATGATTGTTATGAAAATGCGCCCTAGTAATTGTGGCAAGCTAATATAAAATAATAACAAATAACATAATAAATAAAAATGTGTTGGTCACATCAAGTGAATAGTGTGATTATGAGGAAAGCTGCATAATTGACATCAGTACTGGCATGCATGATGTTGTATGATACACTCATAAATAGCATAGAATGAAATGCAACCAAAGTAAGGTATCACAGTGTAGTCAGGATCCTAAACTGAACACTCCTTTACCACATCAATGATGTCATAATCAAGGCATATAAGTACTGAATCATCTGCTTTACTTGAGATTTATAAAGCCACCAACGGCCATGCAAGGTTGCCTTGCGTTGCTTCATGAATCTAATTTTAGAGTTGCTGTGTGCATGTACCACCTTGTGTGGTACAAGCGCAACACAATTAGGGTCTTAAAATACGCCTGAGTCCAGAAGTAGCTGCAGCGCTCCATTATATAGAAGATCTTGGCTTCCTTTGAGGTAAATGATGGCTACCTGGTCAAAACATGAGGATTAGAAGTATTACACCAGATGGAGTTTGACAGTTCAACAAATCTGCAAACTGGGTGGGACTTACACTAGAGTATGGGAGAGCCAGCCTGTCTCTGTGCTTCCTAAGTGTGTGTCGCATAAATTATACAACACAAGGAAGGGGCGTAAACACATCACATGAAGATTTATCTGATTAAGAAAGCTAAAAGAGTGGGGTAGAGGCCCCAGTATCAAACTTTACATGCATCTATAATTGTAGTGGACATCCAGATGTGTACCCTGAAAACGCATATGAAAATTGATGTGTGAGCATTCCGCTCAGGATTCCTGCCTTGCTATGCTGCCATGCTGCCTGTTGTTTCCCTGGCCGGGGAATAAAGACTGCACTAGCATCCCTTGAACCCAAAATGACTCCAAGGGCAATCCGCCTGGCCTCCTGTGATAAAGTCTCAGGGGCATAAAAGACTTCCAACCACCCTGCTTCAGCACCTTGACACTGCCATCTGTCACTCTGACCTGCCAAGTGGGGCCACCCCTGTCCTGGACCAATGGGAGTGGGTCTAAGCTGTTTGCTTCATTATATGCTGCGCCTCAACTGTAGATCCTAGGCATCGCTGCTGGTGTGTGGGTTTGAGCCAGCGCATCCCCCTGTTGCACAGGTCTCAACCAACGCATCGCCCTTTGTTGTGCACATCTTAACGAGCGCTTCGCACCAGTTACGTGGGTCGGATCCCATGCATCGCCAACATTCGGTGAAAATTACTGTAGCTGCAGAAGTGCAACTGCACAGTGCATCCATCTCGTAATGTACATTTGCATAGCAATGTGTCAGAGAAATCAAAGCAAATGACAAAATCCTGCTGGTTACACCCAGGAAATGATTTTATGGGCGTGGCAGGCTGCATACTCAAAAGTGTGAAATTTAGTTTCAATTTCTTGTACGGTCTGTTACTTTGAGCTGGTTGTTGGTGGTGTTTGGAGATTGTCTGCTGGACTCTTTCTATCTGTGGTCTAGTTGGTGTCTAGTCTGTCACTGTCTTCTCTTAATTGTGTACTTGTTTGTATTTGTTTGGTCAATTGGATTAGTATTTGTCTTTGTATTGTCGGGAAATTGAGGTGTTTTGTATCTTATGTCTTGGTATTACTTTAATGCGTGTCCTTTTGGGTTTAGTCTGTTAAGGAGGGATTTGGTCATGTCGGGGAAGGGTAAGGGGAAAGAATTATACAGAGGGTGAGGTTGGGGTTCAATTTGGCTCATCATGCGCTACCTGCCCCACATGGTGACATCTGTGGTAGGGTCAGCCAAGGCCATCTCCCAAAGGACAAGAAAGACCAATGGGAGCAGGTGCTTTGGCACATGGGTTAGTTCTTTGGAGTAGATCGCACCATCTGCCAGCTGAAGCATCGGTAGGCTGATGTTGTAACACATTATGCTGATCTGGTGGAACTGCTGAGTTTGGAGATTGGAGGTCCTGTAGGTATGAATTTATGTACCACCTGCATGTAATAATGTGTCTATATCAGTTATGCAATACTTAAACATTAAAGGGGCTGATTTGTTAATGTGGTGGGATGAATTTTCACCATGCAACTTGCTTCAAGTGCAACACAAAACTTACAGTGCAATTTATTAGGCAATGCAAGGCCACTTAGTGTGCATGGGGATTGCTTCATAAATCCAGTGGAATGCAATGCAGGGAAAATTGCTGCCTTGCTATACCCTGTTCTATTGATTGTGTGTGGTTGTTCATATTGAAGACACATGGATTTATAAACATTCCCAGATTTAACATATGCGATAGATGTGATAGACTATGGAGTGCTCCAAAAATGCTACACTTCCTCGGGTGATGGGTAAGGAGCAGTTATGTGTTTCATTTCCTTTTATTCTAAACTTTCTATGCGTTGTGCATTGTGAAGCACATGTAGACAACTGAAAATGCCTCAGGTAGTTGTTTTTGTGCTGGAAGGTGCCCCTTCCAGCACAAAACAATACAAACCTTCTTATAAGGCATGCACCCTTGCACCATGGTGCAAGGCTGCATGCATTGCCGCTAGTCAGCAATTTGTGTGCCAGTGCTACGAAAAGTCAGATATGGTCCATACACTGTTAAGTAGAGTGTATACCTGTCCTGTCCTTTCTCATTGTGAGACAACATTGTTTTGCATAAGGCCAATGGTTTCACCCATGTTTCATGGTGCAAGGGGTCCTGAGATAATGCCGGCCAACAGTACTTAAAACAGTGCATGCCCGAGGCATGCTTCCGGCATGTGATGTTAGATACTGTTGACCTTCAATATCTAGTCAGCTCAGCCCTGCAAGGTGACTAGCTGCATTCCATATCCATAAAATGTATACCTATGTGTGTCGAGAGTGTTGAATATTTGAAATACACTGGGATTTCATAGTATTTAATGTAGACTTTGGACCCTGTACAGCTGTATTTACAATGCACTGCCTAAATCTTTGTCTTGTAGGTGGACATGTTCCATTTACCCGGGGAAAGTGGACAAATGCAACCAGTTAAGTGTAATGAGTATCTGGCTGCATCTCTGTGACATCTATGTGTGTTCCAAGATGCTTGTAACATTGTGTTGTGTATGGAGAGGTATTCATCACCTGCAACCAAATTACAGTTAATTGCCAACACAGCACAACATGTCTACAATATCAGTTAGAACTGACAAGGAGGCATTTTGTGAATGTAAGGACACTGTAAGCAAGCCTACAGGATGTATGCATTTTTGTATAACTAGTGTTTTGATGCATTTGGCACTTGGACCATCATCTGGTGCTTAATGTGCAGATGTTGAACACAGACAAATTTGGTCATACCACAAAAGGCACAAACATAACAAACAATGTTTCAACAGATGCCGCAGCAAAGTGGAATGACCTTAGTAAAGCTTATTTGGCCACTTTTCTGTTGCCTATATCCATATTTTAGTATGGAAATTGTGCTAATGAGGTGCAGACAATACCCAAACAGTGTTACGAAGTGTTAAGATTAAGTCATTATGAAATCATGTTATTCCAAAGTGTGCATCATAATGCCACATATTTTGCTGACCTTTCAACATACTATATTCTGCTGCATAGGTTTAACCTCTCCTGCTACACAGTTCCAGTGTGACTGAATATAGGTGTGGGTGAAGATTCCTGCTGATGAACACTTAAACATTTTGGGTACTCATTCCATTCCCTCTACCTTTGTGTCAATTCTAAAGCCATAATGTTTAACCTATGCAGAACAGTGTGAGCAGTGTAGCCATCACATTCCACATATTTTACCAATGATAGATGCTGGAAATGTGGCGGAGATATCCCATTGGTTTTTCACATCATGATTTTGTCCCATGTAAGGGTACAAACGACATCTCAGCATCTGTTTCTGTAAGGGTGCTACCATATTTTGATAAGTATGGATAAATCATCATTTTGCGAAATTAACCTGAAGTATGTGGCTGTAATCCTGCTTCATGGGTGCCGGAACCTACCTCGAGAAGTCCATGTCATACCTATGTGAAATGCAGGGACAGAGGAACAATTACACTGATGCCCTGGAGGCTGCAGGGATGTAGGTCTGCTACTCTGTTTATCCAGGTTGTTGTACAAATCATTACCTGACTGCCTGACTGTTGCATATTTTATGTGTAGATGATCCATGTGGCAGGGTTCTGGTCATATGGCTTAGCAGGTGTAAACTGGAAGTCAGTCTGGATATCTCAGTGCAATGTGTATTTTGGGAGCACAGTGTGCAAATGTCA
The DNA here is from genome assembly GCF_964261635.1 of Lissotriton helveticus. Taxonomy (NCBI): domain Eukaryota; kingdom Metazoa; phylum Chordata; class Amphibia; order Caudata; family Salamandridae; genus Lissotriton; species Lissotriton helveticus. The sequence goes on along the minus strand of NC_136063.1, from coordinate 1,358,647,049 downwards.
TTGGTGTTAAACCTATGGTGTGCCAGTAGGTCTCAATGCATGGATACAATGTCATTAGCATGAGTGTGGATAGCTAGAGAAAAAACACTAATCTGTACATGGATTGGCATTTAAATGCCAGCCCATGCCCTGTATTTCCCCTATGTACAATTTCTGTGAGTTATACATACAATGCAAGTTATTAAGTTGGGCTGCAGCACTGTGTAAAAGTTCACATGCAGGAAGGAACAGTGTTAGCAGCATACAGCACATTACAGTAGCCACCTACTGTTGGGGTATGTTAGACTGGCTAGCACCAATGCAGGCAACCTTGCTTCATCGTGAGACGTGCCCCGCATTATTCTCAAAAAATATATTGTACAGATGAGTACTCCTGCATGCCTCCAAACACTCCTGATATGAATTTCCATATTTTATGGGTGAGCTGATGTATGCAGCCCAGGGAGAATGAGTGTACAGAAAAGGAAATATATTAATGTTATCATGGGTTTGATACTACTGTATACCAGATGTTTAATCTCAGATATCAATGTATTTGCCTGAGGTTAAATTGGTATTCAACATTAAAGTCTTGCAGGAGGTATCCACCCACCCTCCATCTATGGAGTGGCTACCTAATGCAAAGTAAGTCAAGTCAGCAATGTGTGCTGCCTGATGTAACTCCATATGAGTTATGTAATGCAGAAGCACGCTAGCTGTACTTGCTTCCCTTTTCACTGCTCACATATGTTTGCGATCAACTTTGCCCCCCTTGAATGATGCTAGACCAACACAAAGTGTGTTCATATCTGGACCATTTCTACAATTTCTTACTGACAACATCTTCATAAGTGAGAATCACTGTTTTCAGTGATGTGCTTGTTACCATATTGTGACTAACTTCACACATTGTACACCTACTCTGACCTTTTTTGAGTCCGTTTCACATGTTGGATTAGGAGATGTCTTTGTACTGCTGGCTTGTTGACAATATCTCGATTTCAATATTTGGTGTGGGTCTGGGCTTGCACTTATGATAGAAGGACGTTGTCAGCCAAGTTTGGGAAACATCATTACATTTGCAACTTGATGTAATGTGTTTACTTTTAATTCCTAGATAACATCACAGCGGATATGGCAAGGACCTTTGAGAGCAAATGGGACCGGTAGAGGTACACCAGAAAAGTTGCCATGGCCTATAGTAAAACGGCTGCCATATACCAAAAGGCAAAGTTCAGTGGAAACTGGAAGAGGTGGAGCAGGTCGCAACCAAAGACACCAGCAGACAACCACAATCCAAGGGTGCCAGGCAGCAGCTGCATGTCAGCACATGGGCCACAGCGGGACCCTCAAGTGTATTGGGCATGCCACACACACAGCCACGAATGCCCAACCGTGCATGACCATCTGCATTCAGTGATCGATTGGTCAGACAGATATGGAAGCTGAACATGAGGATGGCTGGAATCGAAAGGGAGCAGGCCAGCATTCAAGACTTATTTTTAACGTGCCAGGATGCACTGTAACGCATTACAACCACATTTTACTCTCTCATTCTTACCATTAATTTCTCCCTTTTTTGTATTATCTGGTATAGTTAGTAAGCAGTTTAGTATAGATGTAAGTATAGTGTTTTTAAGTGTTAGTTAATCAATGATTTTGTAGGCAGTAGTTTTTTAGTCTGTGTTTATAATGTTATGCTTTTAAGTAGGTGGGGTGTTGAATTTTTGTGTGTAAAAAAAACAAAAAAAAGTTAAAATATTCATGTACATATATTTGTTTAGGATTACATGTATAGTTAGTATATATTTAGGGGCATATCTACAAGCCCCTTGCGCCGCCTGGGTGTCACTTTTTGTGACATGCCGGTGGCGCGTTTTGCTGCCCCATATTTAAAAGGACAATTAAAGCCACCCTGTGTGGCTTTTCATGTCCTTGTAAATATGGCCCCTTTTCACGGAGCACTTAGCATGAAAGGGGAATTCCATGGGTGTTGCTGTGGGTGTTCCCATGCAACACTAATGGATTCTGCCACATTACCAGATTTACAACCTTTCGTAAACCTGGACATGGGTCAGAAACCTACACCTCCCCAGGGAGGCATAGGGAAGCGCAACAGGGAAAAATGTTTTCATTTCTCATTGTTTTTCGTCTTTCTATGAGGGCTGCATTCTGCAGCATACAAAGAAAGAGAAAAACACCTCTCCTGATTGTTTTTGAGCAAGAAGGGACATCTTCCTGTACAAAAACAATCAGGAGAGGTGTTTCCCCACAACGCAGGCACCCTTGCAACATAGTGCAAGGGTTCCTGCATTGGTGCATGGCATCCAATTGGGCATCAGCGCAGGGAAAGCAAAGGGATGCAACGTATTATTGTAGACATGTCGCATTCCTGTGCTTTGAAAGTGACTCAGTGTGGCCCTTAGGTTGTAGTTGTAATTTGTTTTCCACTGCATGTTTATTAAGGGTGCAGTATTTAACTTGTCAAGTGTGTATAGTGTTTAAGATAAATAGGTTTAGATTTGTTAAGTTATTAGAGGATAGTGTTAAGGTTAGTTAGTGTGGGATAGGTAGGCTTAGGTAGTTTTCACAGGTTATAGTTACTTAGCATTAACATTTTTATCATTGTTCTCTAGTTGATTGTGATTTACTTTAGAAATGTTGGTACCATTGTTATGGGGGGTTTCGATACATGATGCACCAACTGGCCTGATGTATTTGTAGGTGTATGTTGCTTTCACAGAGGTCTATGTGCAACTGTACTTTGTCCTTATATTTGATTTGTGTAGGGAAACATTTCCATGCTTGAGATGCAATATGTGTGACTCAGAAATGTATTTGACACATAACACAACACAGATATTTACATACTGAAGCACCCTTTGAGAAAGTGAATGGGTATGATAGGGCCCGATTCACAGAACTAACTTAAGACACAATCCTAAACTTACTGCCATTTTGGTATTCACAGAAGGCACTTACTCATTTTGGTATTCATAGAAGGCACTTACTCATTTCGGTATTCACAGAAGTTAGGAGTCCTAACTTTAGGACTCCTAAATGCCTTCTGTGAATACCGAAAGTCTTAAAGTCAGGATTTTTCTTAGTTTAGGAGTAGTAAAGTTAGGACTCCTAACTTTAGGACTCCTAAATGCCTTCTGTTAATACCAAAAGTCTTAAAGTCAGGACTTTTCTCAGTTTAGGAGTAGTAAATTTAGGACTCCCAACTTTAGGACTCCTAAATGCCTTCTATGAATACCGAAAGTCTTAAAATTAGGATTTTTGTCAGTTTAGGAGTAGTAAAGTTAGTACTCCTAACCTTAGGACTCCTAAACTGAGACAAATCCTACCTTTAAGACTTTTGGTATTCAGAGAAGGCATTTAGGAGTCCTAAAGGTAGGAGTCCAACTTTACTACTCCTAAACTGAGAAAAATCCTAACTTTAAGACTTTCGGTATTCACAGAAGGCATTTAGGAGTTCTAAAGTTAGGACTCCTAACTTCTGTGAATACCGAAATGAGTAAGTGCCTTCTGTGAATACCTAAATGAGTAAGTGCCTTCTGTGAATACCAAAATGGTAGTAAGTTTAAGCTTTTGTCTTAAGTTAGTTCTGTGAATTGGGCCCTAAGTATATATTTAGACTTTTCGACACAGAATGCTCCTCCTTGCTTGCATTACATTGCCACATCATGCAGCTCACTGAGGAGGAGCCTACAACAACAATGTTTTTACATATGTCACCTATTTACACTTCCCCTGGGGTGGTGTGGCATTCATAGAGTTTTGCTGGTCTTTCACCTATGGTAAACTTTTATGTGGAAATGATTTGAATGTGGATGCTCTCACACTCAACATGTTAGGCCTCTGTGTGGCAGAGCTATCTACTTTGGCCTGTGTTGAGTTGCTGAACGCCTATCAGTATACACAGGGGGAGCCAAGGCGCACTTGCATGCCTTGTTCACTGTTGTGTACAGTATTGGATTGCCCATGTGCATTCTTCTGTGGCACAAGTACAAGGCAGTTCCATGAGGACTATTGTCATGACTATCTACTTTGTTCTGGTGCAGCCATTCAGAGCTATTTTAATTGTGAGTATGTATTTTGTGTGAGTAGTGATGTCACATTTGGAAATAATCCTGTATTCTTTACATTGCAACATTGATGTTGACATGTGTTAACGTCGTTTGACCTCACATGCCTCGTATTCCCCAATATAGATGGTAAATGTGTGTGTACATTGTCAGGATGTTCTGACCATATGTCAACAAAGTAAATTCATCTTGTGGATACACTCTGACATGATATTGATAGGTACACATTGCTCATGATGCCATTGCAATGAGCATACTTGCTTTAGGTGTACAGACAAACACATCATGTGCAATTGACTTTAGCTCAATCTTCTTAAGCCGAAAGCAAGTGATTTAGGATATTACACAGACATTTCATATGTTGACCTTTCAGCAAAACAACATACAAAACTCACCATGGTTTTCACAAATGAAAAGATTTGTTTTTAATCCAAAATAATGGATCCTCCCATCTATTCATGTGAGTTGAATTTTCAACTTTTGAGCAACAAAGACAGTAATCAGATACATTTTACTGACCAAACAAAGTCAATTAGGGACACATATCAGTTAACATTTTGAGGTGAGAGGTATTTCATTGAGGAGGAACAAACTGCCATTAGGAATGGCATGCTTCTTCCAAAGAACACAAGTGTATAAGATTAACAACTGCACAAACAAAAAGTACTCTACTGGGTGACATAGAAGGTGGCATGATGTTTTACAAAGGACAATTTGGAAACTGGCCTTGTGGCACTCACAAATGTTCATCTAGCAATTCTTTGACGGAAACTGGTGAAGTCCACATCTTCCTACTCTGATACGTGCTCTGCCTCCCCTGCAATTAGTGGTATTTGAAAGGGAGGCAGCTGAGACACACACACTTCAGAGGTAGAAGATGGGCCTCCCCTGTTCCCACCAGCATTTGTGAGTGCCAGTAAGGCAGCATGGCAATCCCCTGAAAGAGTCTGCTGGTTTATCAACATAGAAATGATGTTGCTATTGACAGCACCCGTTAATGCAATGAAGGAGTCAATCTTGCACTCTAGGGACAGCATGGTATTGTTTATGGCCCCCAACTTCACAGGTGTGAGATGTAGAAGGTTGTTGTTGTTCCCTCTGCCTCATGACCCCAGCAATGTCAGCTATGGACTAATCAATTCTATGGAGCCAAGAGATGATGTCAATTATCACAACCAGATCATACAATAACTCCCAGGAGACTTCAAAACCACCAACAGTTGTTACATTTGGCCATTTACCAACATGGCTGACTTTATGTGAGAGTAATGGCGTGGCACATATTCAAACTCAGGATGGTGGTTCTGATATTTTGCAAGATAAACTCACCCTGGCTGCCCATGTGACTAGGACCACACCCCTCAAACTCCAAGCATCCCAGAAACCTTTCCATCATCCTGGACACCTACCTCACCATGTGGCTTTATAATCCCTGAATCAACTCCACCTCCTTCCACATTATTAGCATGGTCAGGCATTTCTTCACATGGCTCCCTCTTGACACCTATGAGACCATCACCCAGGCCTTCATCGCATTTGCACTGTAGTGCACATATACCCTCTACCACAGCATGTCTGTACAGCTGCTACACAAGAGGCAAAATATCCAACACCCCACTGCCAGACTATTACTCAGCCTACATTTTGGCACTCACATCAAGCCTCACCTTATCAATATACAATGCCTCCCCATTCAGACAAACTGGAAGTGCAAGATGCCCAGCAACACCTACAAGGCACTACACTACTACAAAGTAGAATAAGTATAAATCTATGATAAAAGAGTACAAAGTCCAAACTAAGCAACTACATCAAAGATTTTGTCTGACAAAATTAGGGCGGCCAGCAGTTCCACCAAAGAGCTCTATAAAACAGTAACATCATGATCTAATATTTGCAATAAAAACATTGCCTCCCCGGATCAACAGCTATGTGACAAAATAGCCGATTTCTTTTTCACTAGGGTAAATAAACTATATTCGGATTATACCATAATATCTGATAAAACAGATCCACCCCTAATGAGAGGAATGGATGAGGAACCCATTTCTGATAAATTGAGTTGTGGCCTTCCTCTATTGACCCCCTTCTCTTCAGTTACTGAAGAGAGGGTATCCATCCTTATTGAAACCATTAGGTCAGGTGCCTCTTTGGACTCATGCCCTCTTCAGGTCCTTTGTCCAGTATCAAAGACTATCTGGCTGTTAACCAGAAGGCTCACCTCTGGCTGTTTTCTAGTTGTGTAGAAATAAGCATCCATATTGCCCCTTTTAAAGAAGCCCAGGCTTGACTCCCTTGAGGTGAAGGACTACAGGCCAATTTAATGTCTTCCTCTACTTGGTAAGATCCTCGAAATGTACATGATTCAGGAGATTATAACCTATCTGGAAACCTCCAAACACTTTGACCCCTCACAGCACAGACTGAGACACAATCATTGTGCAGAATACACCCTTGTGGCAGCCATTGAAGAGATCAGAGCCATCGTAGATAGTGGTGGCAATGCGGCCCTGATCCTGTTGCATCTGTTGGCTGCATTTGATACGGTGGACCACTGTCTTCTAGTTAACCATCTTGAAATGGTTTGGCACTAAAGATCTGGCCCTAAATTAATCAGATCTTGCTTGTCCAATAGAGAGCAAGTGGTAACCCTAGGGAATTTCACTTCTACCTCCGTTACCCTTCCACAAGGGGCCCCTCATGGATCTTCACTAAGTCCAACCCTGTGTAATGCATACATCACCCGTTGATAGAACTTATTTGAGTTTGCAGGTTTGCAATATTCTCATGTGCTGACGACACCCAAATCATGGTGTTTTACTCTTCTGAACCTGGGATAGTGGCAAACAATTCAATGTCTGTATGGGCCATATCACTGATTGGATGCAGAAGAAAAGCTAAACTTAAAAAAAATTAGGTGTTACAGTTTGGCAATTAAAATTTTGTTTGGAACACCACATTGTGGCCACCTAATCTAAGATCCCTTCCACTGCCAGTCAAGAAAGCAAGAAATGTGAGGGTCATCTTTGATACTAAACTAGCTTTCATGGACCACACCAAACAGGTAACAACTTCATGCTTTCTCACCATACGAATATTAAGGAAATTCCTACCCTACCTCCTGTTTCAGTTGAGGAAATAGTCATCATAGCCGTAGTTCATTACCAAACTAGATTACTGTAATGCTCTATATGTAGGTTCTCAAGTGAGTCTTCTTAACAAATTGCAGATCCTTCAAAATGCGTCAGCCCAAGTGTTGAGGAACTTTCCTAAATACTGTTCAGCCTCCCAAACTATCAAGGAACTGCATTGGCTGCTGTTAGGATGAGAATTAGGTTCAAGGCCTTGTGTTAGGCTCATAAAGCCTTGCATCAGGTAGATTCTCCTACCCGCACTTTTCAGCAAGCATGGCTAGGCAGGTTATTATTCCAAGAATTAAAAAAGCACACTGGGGAGGAATGAGTTTCTCTTACACCACTTCTAAATGGTGGAAAGCTTTGCCTGGCCATCTTAAAACACAACCTAATCTGCTCCAATCTAACAAAGAATTATAAACGTGTGAGTGTCTGAAAAGTTTCAGTACTCCGCCCATCCTCTCCTTGTGTTTACCTTACATGGCAGGCAACACCAGTATAAATCTCACCCAGCATATGAAGATGGCTGCATGCAGTATGGTTTGTGCTAGTGACTGTACACCTGGCTCTGTAAGTGAACCTACATATACAGCACCTGGATACCCTCTCAGATGACAAGTTGACCCTCTGCCAAGCCACACTGGTTCACATTAAATTACATTACACTTTTTGCTGCTGAGCCCCAAGAAAAGCACCCTTGCAATATGCGGTAAGGGGGCTTGCAATGGCACAGACATATCTGAAAAGCTTCAAAGATCTATGCATGCTGTGCTGCTCCAGTCCTGTTTTTTTACTGTCTATTGTGGGAATTGTAGTCCTTGTCAATAATATTATTTATTACACGACAAGTCTTAGGATTCAATGGACAACCTGGACTGGTGCAACGCATCACACGTGGACCAGAGAAAATTGCATGGGCTGGACTGAATTAATTGTGAGTAGGCAATATAATAGCAGTTATGTGATGGATGAGTCAACATGTGAGACATTCGTGCCCTTTCCCTTACACACTCCCCAGCTCAGTGCAGGAAAGTGTCTTTCTGCGCCACCTTGCATGACAGTTTGAACAATACAGTCCCTTGTTTTCACTTACCCTGTAGTTTATCCTAGTCCTAACTACAGGACTGTCCTGTCCTTCCCCTCCTGCCACCAACGCTGTTGGGATGAGTGATCCCACCTGCTCCTCCAACGGGTCTAACTCCTTCTGGACCTTAGGTCCTCCTCCGGTCTTCTTGGCTGCCTTAAGGTTCTTGGTCAGTATTTCTTTAATCCTGCTCTTGTGGTCGTGCCACCTCTTCTTGTCCTTTTTGATTCACCTAAACTCTTAACCTTATGTACTATGCATTGCCAAATGGCATCCTTCTTCTCTAATGGCAATTTGGAGGTGACAAAGAGATAGTGTTCATCCTTTGTCACCTCACTGAGTAGTATTTGGTTGTCCTCCTCACTAAAACTGCACTTCCTCTTCCACATGGCTGCTGTCTGGGCAGCTTGAGTGGGATTGGGGTTGTTGCCCTCCTGGCTGGTAAATGGTGCTTCCTCTTTTTTTGGGTGCTCTTGGTGTTCAGAATTTTTATGGATTGAAATGCCTTGCTTTTGAAGTTTCTCGCCACGCAACACACTCCTGCATGACCCAATGCTTATTTGCGACATATATAGGTGCTTTATGACATGCAATTCAGCTTTGTGTCATGTAGGTAGCAGTTACGTTATCACACCGATGCATTGGAATTGTTTAGGCACTTTCGGTCCTTGAGCCATGGTGTGACATACCATCCATGTGGCCTATCTATGCAACACGGTGCAGGTTTTTATGCCGCAGCGCAGCATTGTGGCAAAAGTCATAAATATACCCCAAGGTTTTATTTCAGAAGTATCTTTCAGAGCCATGCAAGTGTGTGGTGAATTGTTCCCTCCTCACATAATTGGATTTAATGCTGAACATGAAGGGGGTTAAAATATTCAGGGCCAATTTAGAAAGGAGGTTAAAATATTCAGGTCCAATTTACTAACATTTTTGCAATGGGTTTGCATCACAAAAGTGATGCTACCTGTGCAAAATGTTTTGTGGGATTTAGTTCAGAGCAAAACTTGTTTTGTGGTGGAAAGTTTCCTGAAAGGATGGTGCAATTGGTGTTCCCATGTAACCTCCCATGGTTTTTAATGAAAAGCCCTATCTAGTAACAATAAAAAGCAGGGCTTTGCACCCAAAACAGCACCTCTTTCAAGCTGGTGTTAAAAAAGAGAAATGCCTTTATTTCTCCTAACTTTTCACACTTCGCATGTGCTGCACTGCACAGCACACATCTGAAGGGGGAAACATTTTAAAGTTAGTCTAAACATAGTATTTTGTACTGGAAAGGTACCCTTCCAGTACAAAACCTATCATAGACATGATGCAGACACTTTTTGCACCATGGAACAAAGGTGTGTGTGTGGCGCTAGGCTTCCTGATTAACTGTCAATGCTGGGGAGAAAGCAAGACAGTGCCATATCTTAGAAATACGGTGCTTTCCTCCTCACTCGATCGTGAAACACAGTACTGCAACTTTGGATGCTGTGCTGTATTGTGCGATATAAGAGACAGCAGTCCCTCAAAAAAGCTTAGAACCAATGTAACACAGAACTGCATTGAGACCTGTGTCAAAATCCTCCAAATGGAGTCAAAATGTATTTATTAGTCGCACACATATGAAACACAAAGCAAAAATATATGCAAAAAAAATTATGTGGTTAAAAAGGTTGGAAATCAGAGGATTTCCAAACCTCAGGCATATACATACATAGTGACTATGTTAATTATCGCATATTAGGAAAAGTCACAATACAGAAAAACATCATATGCTCCACTTAAATCCCAATGAAACGCTATGGAGTCAAGATGTATCAGTCGATGTTGTTTCGATCTAAACTAAGGCATATATCTATGCATCTGGATGCACAGATATATGCCTGAGAAGCGCCTGTATAAGGCGGGAGTTGGGTGGGGAAAAAAAGAAGAGGGTTGGTAGAAAAGAGCAAAAAATGGAGAAGGGAGGGAAAAGAGAGGGGAGTAAAAGAGAGATTAAAATGATATTAAATAAGGCAGGTAAAGTAAAAGACCCAGACCAGTGTGTAGTGTGGAACACATATGCACATTTAGTGGAGCGTGAGTCTGCTACATGGAACTGAGTGATCTGAAATCAAGACACAGGCAGGTGAGTAGTGCACCAGTAAATACAAACATGCCTGGGACTGCTGTCTCTTATATTACATTGATTACCCTAGGTCCTTCTTGAATCACAGGTTTCCCTTGTCTCTTTACAAATAAGTACTGCATTGTGTGACATCCTTGTGAATCACCCTGTTTATCTTATATAATGGAAGGTCTACCATCACCATGTAATTACTTTTGTGTGAGCATTATGGGATACAAAATTGTATTTGACTGAATTGTGTTTCTGTAAAGATGCACTTGGGTGTGGTTTATTGACTTAGAATTTTCAAGTGCGTAACCATCTCTGAGTGGTTTAAGTACAAGGTACATTTCATTATCATTTGACTTTGACAGAGTGCACCAGCATACTGCAAAAGAACATGGGCCAAAATGTAGACTGCCCTTCTGTAGTTGTTATTGAAAGCCTCCAGGAATGAATATGGAAAGTATGATACTGTTTGCCCTTGAGGAGAAAGATGTGATCTAACTGCAGGCTAAGACTGTGCTTGACCTATCTGAAGTAATGTTAAGGTTTAGCTACAGCAAATTCTACTTTTCAGACTTCATTCTCAGTGCTTAATTGGAGCTGGTGGTTACTGGTGTGGACCATCAGCATTTATTTTTGGGGTCCAGCACTTATTTTTCAAATCAGAAATTTACAGAGAGTAAAATCTTGGGGTAGGAAACAGTAAAAAATGACTACAGGTCCGCCAATCTAAATTGGGCGGGTGGACATGTAGACATTTGTCTAATGGATTGTCTGATGGTGTTTACTCTCCAGGGCCATCAGAGACATTTGGCCATGGTGATGTGCCCAACCTACTGACCGCCTGAATTTAAGTTAGGCAGGTGGGTCTTTATATTGGTGGAATGTATACTCCGTTGTGATGGTGTATATTCTTTTTGTGAGTCTGGTCTCTCTATTCCCAGACTTCATCCTTAACCAAGCTGAAGGGTCATTTTCCTTTACTTTGGCTCTCAGATGGGAATCAAGGTATGCTTCTGAGATAGTGACATTCTGCCTGCACTCTACAATGGATATGTCATTCCCTAAAGTGAATGGCAATCTTTATGTATATCATTATGTATAAATTATCATTTATTATTCTGGAAGGAGAGGATACTGACCCTTGAATATTAGTCAAGAATGTTGTGCAATAACTTTCCAGTATACGTGTCCCATCAGCCAACTTGAAGGAGAAAGTGTTCCTTTTTCGGTTTCCCTCACCTACTCTTCCTGTTACACTTGGGCCCATCTCACTAGACTGGAGATGACAAGAGGGTAATGAGCTCTGTTGGGGAAGAATGAGGGGTTGGTGTGGACTTCCTCAGTGTGGCTAGCTTCAAGTTGTAACAACAAAATAGGACAGGACACGCACTACCAAATGTTTCAATGTTGTCGCGATGTAGCATGCTGCTGGGGATTCACTCTCTAATCCATAGAGTGTTAAGCTCTATGATTAGGAGATGTCCCCCTGTGCACAACTATGATGACCCAAAACGAATGGGTAAAAATGTAAACACAAATAAATCGTCCTCCAATTGAACCAATCTGTTCTTGTGTTGATATTTATTTTACATCAAAATGTGATATTCATTCATATCAAATTTCATGTCTGTTGAGGAGAGAATTCAAGCTCAATTTAATACATCAATTCCGGATCCATTTCGGGCATCCCAGTGCCCTTCGTCTGGGGAAAACATCTGTAGTGAGAACAAATACCAACACTTACATGAAGAATGCACCCCGAATGGGTGTGTCATGAAGTAAAAGACGTAATGACCTTATCTCCTGATATGGTGAAGCCTCAAACATAGGTAGCCGGTGAAACAAGGATAAAAACCCAGTGGGTATACACAGTGAAAAATGTTGCGCAGATAAGCCCATGTGAAACTGATGTAAACATTGGGGCCACGAATGATACCATAGTTTGTTAAACAAGTGTACTGAAAAACAAATGTGTTATGAAGTGAAAAACGAACCAACGGTCAGTTTGAGTGATGAAATTCAAAAGTGAAAACATGTGTCCAGAATAACATGTACAATACATGCGAACGTGTAAGGTGCAGGCGGCATTTTAACCAAAGAATCAATATAAAAAAAAGAAGTTTAGACTTACGTTGCCATGATGGATAACCATGGACGACTCTCGTTCAACAAATGCACTGCCGCCTATAAGGCAAAACAAGCCATGTGTCAATCTATAGAGCTCCCGCAGACAAAAGAAACGGGAGTTCTGTAATCAAAGTGCACTTACAATGATAATGTTCCCGTGCTTTTTCAAAAGTCTGTGGCCAGCAATATGTTTAAGACTCAGCCGGTATTTGTTGAGATAAAAAGCAGCGGAGTAGGTGGGCGGAAACTTATGTTTTGTGACGTCAGTAAGATCACGTGGTGCGATGTAGTGAACAATACATAAAATGGAGCACCATCAAATAGTGAATCCTGAGTTAAGTATGAGTGTACTGTGAATAAAACAAAGTGAAAGTGACAGCTAAAGACAGCAATAAAACGTGCAGTGATACAAAAGATGTTCAAAAAGAAACTGTAAGTCACCAACATATAAGGATGTCAATATATGTAAAAAATAATAATAGTACTACACGTGTGGAGGCACCAAACTTGAGAGATAGTATGCATGAGTCCAAATAAACAAAGTCATATATATTAGCAACAAGGTTAAAGAAACAAAGTACATCATGCAATGTTACAGATACCACAAAAATTCCATGCATTCCTTTAATCCGTAAGGCTTTATTGTGTTAAAAAAACGGATTCCAAGGTTCTCTCTTTGGAGTAACCTGTTATTATTGTCCACTCCTTTTCTCTCAACTACTTCAAGCACGAGAAATTTCAATTGGCAGATGTTGTGTTGTTTATCTATGAAGTGGGCCGCCACTACTGATTTAAGGTTCTTGGTATGTATGTTACTTTTGTGCTCCAAAATACGAATACGAATTTTCCTCTCAGTTTTACCTACATAGCTTAAGACACATGGGCATTTCAACAGGTAGATCACATTTGAGGTGTTACAGGTAGCAGTGACCTTCAGCTTGATTTTTGAGCCCGTAATTAGGTGGTTTATAACAGAGCCTTGAATTATATTGTGGCAATCGCACCAAGAACCTTTTTATCAGTGGTGGCGGCCCACTTCATAGGTAAACAACACATCTGCCAATTGAAATTCTTCGACCTCCTTTGAGGTTTACCAGAAGTGTTCTTTTGTAGAAAAATAAGGTATTTTCACAATTAAACCCAAGTTTGATCTGGGTAGTCTAACCATGCTCTGTGTGAATGAGTGAGGGTGTGTGTTATTATGTATAATATCACCAGGATATAAATATTGTCAAATGGGAGTTAAGAATAATGTATATGTTTTTTTCTAAATCTCCCCTTTTTTCTGTGCTTTGTATAGAACATATTGAGGCTGGGAGATAGCGGGTTTCCTGAAGAAGGTAGCTGTCAAATATTAGTACCCACCAAAACGCGTCGATGCTTTAGAAAGGACATTATTTTTACAGCAGATCTTCGGAACATTGGTTAAGCGAAGATAACATAGCAGATGAGATATTCTTACTTTTAACAAATGATCTGTTACAGACTGATGACTGTTTAATGACATGAGACAACTGTCTAATATGTTCTGCTGCTGTGTTTGTCTAATTAAAAGGCTTTTCTGATTTGGGGTGTCTATGTTTGAGCTGTCTAATAAAATGCTTTTTATGCTTTTTTAATTGTATGCAACAAATTGTTGTTTTAAAGTTTGATATTATTGGTACTGTTTTGTAATGAATTCATAATAAACTGTGAAAGAAATGTGACCCTCACTGAGTTTAGTAAAACTCATTTTAATTCCTATTTATATGTTGGTGATATTTCTTTTTTTATTTATGTGTGAGAGTGAAGTGACTGAAATTGCCAAAGTGGATCTTTATTTCTTGACTGAAGTTTAGGTTTGAACCACGTAAACAGCTTGGGACAGAGAGGCAGGCTGTGACCAAAGACAGACAGGCTGTGAGACACGCATTTCCATAACTAACTTTATGAAGATGCATACTGTGCAAGTTTCAGTTCACCCAGAAACTGCAGACATACATTTATTTGAAGTGGATTTCTGGAACACTTTTCTTCAAGGACACATACAAGAAATCCTCACTATAATTATAAAGGCTTTACTGATTGTTAAAGGCCCTAGTTTCACACAGAGCATATAAATAAATGTAGCTGCAGATATGAACATTTTAGTGAATACAACAAATGCAATACATGAAAAGACAATGAGAATTAGCAACAAATTAGATGGTAATTTTGAAATGATGCACACATCTGTTTTGAAATGTGACAGACCCGTGGAGTGTGTTCCTTTTAGGAAGATATGTTGATCTTTTCCATGCAGTGAAATATATTTTAACAATTTCTTTTAAACATATCCAATAGGGTGGCAAATGAGGTTACTCTTGATATATTATGGGGTCTAATGAATGTTACAGGCTACCCAATTTGGGTCACAAGTTGGATACAACATATTTTTGATACTTTTGAGGGGCTCATTCGGCTTGGCACTTTGGAGTAAGCATATACATCATTGTGCTTCCTTGCAGTATTTGCATCCTGTGTTTTTGGGACTCTCCACTACACGGGACGATCAAACTAAGATCCTTTCTAAACACATTTTTTTTTTATAATTGGCACATTGACCGAACTGCGGCTTGGCCAGGTTCAGGATTGGGAACGACAGACGTCCTGAAGAAGACCGCGATGACCTTTTGAGGCACAGTACGTCGGTCGAAACATGTTGGCACAAGCAGTATCAGGAGGGGTGTTTTTGAGAACCTTATTTCTCCTTTAAACACTACCCATCCTTTTTTCTTTTTAATCCTGGTTGTGGAACCTACGAATGAAGGTTTTTGATTGGCATCCCCAAACCAGTTTTAGAGCACTTTCCCTTTAACTGCACTTTTGTCGTATCACCATTCCCAGTCACAGGGTGAGAATTGGCACCTGATCACAATGTTTGTCATTTTGTGTATATGTTGCGTCTTGTGATTCTGTATTATTTATTATATATTTTTTCCCCCTCCCTTATGCTCCGCCCTGAGTGTGGCTACACCAGGGCGTATTGTAAGCAGACCCGATGATGAAGCATGTCACACACCTTGGTGTGTGAGTGAGGGCAGTTTTTCAAAACAGATTAATTTTTCTCTGTCTTGTATTATTATACGTGTATTCTGGTCCTGCCACCCCTTCTTTGTGTGTGCATAACTTGACTTTGGGGGTTTAAGGGTGTTAGAGTTTATGTTCAACCCTCTCCCCTTCTTTGTGAGTGATAATATTGAAATGATGTCAATCTATTGTGGAGCCTGTTCTTCACTACCTCCTGACTAATGTTTAAGTTAGCGCTTCAAGGGCATTAATAGGAGTTTTTCTAAGTAGATGGGCACACAAATACCCTTACATAATTCAATGTTCTTACAGTCTGTAGTCTGCTAGGGAAGCAATGTCAACCTTCCTTGTCTTATGGCATAGGTGTTTCTGCAGGGAGATAGCCAACTAGCCAGCAAGGCCATTGAGCACAAAAGTGCAATCTTCCGGGATGCGATTTAAGAACTCAATGTTATTTGTGAACATGATGTTCCCTTTAAGATTGCTAAAGTTTATTCTAGTTAAAATGCCACAGACAGAATGTACAAATTGTTTCTCAATGTTGTTATGAAAAAAATGAGCCTTGTGAAATGTAATGTTTGCTGTGAAAATAAATGTGTATTCTCTTGTATATTTTTCTAAAACTACTGGGTTTCTTTTTAAATATCATACTGTATGAGTATGTATATCCTACAAACTAGTGATTTAAACTGCCCTGTAATAGAGCATCATTGTTACATTATGCTGATTTGTGAGCTCTCTGTCATCCTGGATGGAATCCTGGACTGAGCAGGTGTGGTTCAAGCCAACCATAGGGCCTAATGGGACTACTCAAAGAGCAAAGTCTTCAGCTTCTTTCAGAAATCAAGTAGTTAGGATGAGGCTGTTAAGTGAAACAGCAGGTCATTCCACACTTTAGGAGGGATGTAGGAGAAAGATCTAGTTTTGGGTATGCCTGGGATGTGTGCAAATTGGAGTCCGAATGAGGGGAGGTGTCTGGAAGGTTTGTAAAAGCAGATTTGTAATACCATAAATACATGCAAACAAAACAGCAAACAAAATCTTTCATTTTAAGCTATAAACATAAATGATAAAATGCAGATGAATAAATGTGTGGACTTAGAGTAAAACACATGACATTGCGGAGTTTGTTAAATACCACGCTAGGAAGTCAGAGTATTGCCAGATTGGGTTGGCTTGGCGTAACAGTGTAGCTATTGTA
Source organism: Lissotriton helveticus (assembly GCF_964261635.1). Taxonomy (NCBI): domain Eukaryota; kingdom Metazoa; phylum Chordata; class Amphibia; order Caudata; family Salamandridae; genus Lissotriton; species Lissotriton helveticus. The sequence goes on along the minus strand of NC_136063.1, from coordinate 1,358,630,284 downwards.
ATAATACTACGCTTTGGAACCCTGATTTGAATAATATAGTATAACCAATTTTCCAAACATACCACTAACTGGACGATCTATTTATTAGATGCTATTTATATGCTATAACCATTGAGGCATTTGCACTTCCAATACCATTATTATTATTCACTGCTCATCTGACCTCGCTTCCGCCTGAAGGCCAGAGCCAAAAAAGGAGACTTTTGTGAGCTTGCTTTACCTTTAGTGCCTGTGGCTTTCGAGACAACTCACCACATTTTTCATAAATATTGCTCCTTCCCTCCCGTCCCATGTTTCCAAGCCTTATTGAAATATTATGATTATTGGGAAGTCAAGGAAACAAGACGGCCAGCATAGTGGCTCACTGAGTTAAATGCTTGCCGCTAAGATATGAAGCGATCTGCAGTTCACTAGTGTGAATCTCATGAAAACAGCCACTGAATTTTCCCTCCGTCCTTCGCCATTAAATTGAGTACCATTAATTTGTCTAAATGGATCACCTATTATTGATAGTGCTTCGAAACAGAAGTGTGGTATGAAGTACTTTATGACATACAAGTTAATATTAAGTGGATAATAGTGCAATTTCATGACTAGGAGAGCAGTTCTGTATATCCCTATAAGAGTCAGTCCATTGTCGAGCAGGATGGTGCAACCTATATCCACCTTTTGTTACTAATTTGAGTGCCGGCAAGATGTATAATATCACAAAGGTCTTAATATCGTGCTTTATAAATTCAGCCTATGCCTTTTGTTAATGATCATCATTACATTATCTGCTAGTATAATTAAGCCTACAATTATCACAGGGAGCATAGATCGTTCCAGGATAAAAAGGCGTGTTGGACAAGAAAAAATGAAGATTAATGGTGTCACAAAATTCATTGGGCTATTTGCAGTTACAAAAAAGTAGTGCAGACTATGACCTGTTCAGTTGTTTCATGGAAACATATTTTGATAAAGATAAAAACTACGGGGCTCATTTACGAGCCCTTGCATCACTTGTGCACCACTGGTGCGTCACTTTTTGTGACGCACCAGCAGTGTAAAAAATGTGCATTGTTGAGCCATATTTACAAAATGACGCATCTAGGTAGATGCATCACTTTGTAAACCCCTGCCCTACATTATACCTGCGCCAGGTATAATGTATGCAGTGGCGGGTGTTCCCACGCAAGAAAGGGTCGTAGAAGTGACACAGTGAAATCTACCAGATTTCACTGCGCCACTTACTCGGACACAAATGCGTCAAAATCTTACGCCTGCTTCACAGCATGCGTAAGACTGACGCAATCCCTTTCACATGGGGCTGTGAAAGGACACATTGCTGGAGTTGCGTCACTTTTATGACACACTCCAGCAATGCATCACTTTTGCACCATACCGATACGTCAGAAATACTGATGTATCTGTAACTCCTTGCGACATGATGCGTCATACAGTAAATATGACGCATCAATCATCGCAAGGAGGGCGCACTGAGAAGTGACGCATCACTATTTTCACGCAGCGATGCGTCACTTTCTTCTAAATGAGGCCCTACATTTTCATATTGCTCCCTATATGACAAAACAAGCACAGCCGCTACCCACACAATAATGCTCAAATCAGCCCCGCTCCCTTCATCTTCCTGGGCTACCTCTCGCTTCCCATCTGTTATCTCTCCTCCCCTCTCTCTCTCTCTTCTACTTCTCTAATAGCTCTCTTCTACCTAACCCCTCCCAATCTCTCTCTTGACACCTCCCCTGCTTGCTGCATGTAACCTTGGGGGGATGGGAAAAGTGACAGAGGAACCAAGAGCAGATTGGGCTTTCAAAACCGAGCTCCAGTCACTGGGGAAATGCCTGGTGGAATAAGCATGTCCGGCCCTGCACAGCAGCTGAAAGATTTAATTCAGACTAAAACAAATTATTTTCCCTGAATAGCTCGAGGCAGGAAGTTGTCTCTGCCGTTTTCACTCCAGACTTTACAGAAACCTTCAGCTGGTAGAAGGGTCACAAACTTATATGCACCTGATTCACACAAAATTACGGAAACTGAGGATATCACAAAAACGTGGACATTTTATATGGAGGAAACGATTATTTGTAAATAACAATAATTGCTAATCTTTTTCTCTCTAACTAACATTTATAACTTTTTTCAGCTAAGCAAGCTTGATCTGACCCTGCTTTTAACTGTGGTTCTGATACATGAAGTCGTTGTGTCATTGTCTTGCTCAGAGTTTTCCATTCCTCAGTCGTCTGTCATGAAGCCCTCCCCCATCCTCCCCCAACACCCTTCGCAGCAGGCTGTGATGACACTAAACCTTTTTATATAGCATTGCTTTTTCTAGCAGCAAAACGAATAATGTGCATACTGAATTCGGCTGTGCATGAACATGGATTGGTCATGGGAGCCATTTTTGAAGCAGCACTCCCTCGAGGAGCCGCCACTGCTTTTCAGGTTGGCATGGTAATGTTTATGTGCCAGTCTAGTCATCCAGGAGGAAGGTATGCCATATTTATGTCACTGTAATTCATTGCATTGTGTTGCAATGGATACCTGACCACTGATAAATCATGCATTTTAGCTTAAGTGTGGTTGAACCTCATTCGTTCCTTATTCTGCTGTATTCACGTGTTCCTGGGATGATTTCATGAGGTTATAATACGTTAAATGTGCTTCTGGTGGCTAACTATTAAAATGTATGAAAAGGGCAACAAACAAAAAAACGATATCAAGAAGTAATAGCTGTCATCCTTCATCGTCAAGTTCATTTTAAAAACTTGAGTGAAAGAATTCATAGGTGAACTTCTTTTTATTTTTATCAAATGTTGTACTACCAAAATATTGTTTTGATGGTGAACTGTGTGCAAAATCAGTAAGGACAACCTTTTTTTCCATTTTTTAATTCACAGGCTTTATGTGATGGAAATGTGTTTTTTTCTCCTATTTAACCAAACTTGCAATAACCCTTTAAAATCGAGTAATCGTGATCTTATGTTTGAATAACTATTTTCTTGCTTTATGAGTTAAATTTACTTGAAACAACGTGAAGTTGGAAATTATCTCAGTTTCTTTCAACCCTCCTAGAGTAACATGCTGATGGGCAACACGGGTGAGTTGGAATGACCTAGGGGGCCATTAGGATGGCGGGCGGGCAAACGGGACCGCCCGCCTTGAGGGCGGGGGTCCCGAAATGTGCATTAGGATACGCCCGCCACACAGGCGGGCGCATCCTGAATTGTTGCCATTGCGGCGGGCGGAGCAGTAATCTCCGCCCGCCGCCTTGTTAAACGTGCACGTTGTGCATTTCTAAGTGCAACATGACAGGCACCGCACGGTGCCTGCCATGATGCACTTTGAAATGCGGGGGGGTACCATAGGTACCCCCATGTGCAACCCCCCAAGCCAGGGACTCCCAGGGGGCCCGCAACGGGCCCCTGCAGGGAGTCTCCGCATGCCTTGCCGCCACGGAAATGCATTGGTGTAAGCCCATTGTAATATGGCGGGCGGTGTCTAACAGACACCGCCACCATGTTACTCGTTTTCCGCCCCGGCCGCCAGGCGACCGGGGCGGTAAACATGTGGGCGGTGTTTCTCACCGCCGCGGTCCACCCCGCCATACTAATATGGCGGGGGGGATTTGGGTTGTGGATGTCGGGCGGATTTCCTCCGCCAAGCTGGCGGTAGCCACCGCCAGCCTGGCGGAGGAAATCCGCCCGACATCCTAATGGACCCCTTAGTGTTTTGTGAGACACATGCGCACCATTATTGAGTTATATATATCTCAATAAAATGTCTTTGCCCTTTAAATGAGAGATGCATTCATTCTAGGGATGTTATACTTTCAGATATGACACCCCTCGAGTGTGTTAAGGGTTGAGTCAGTAGGGCTTTATCTGTTTTCAGACACACAAAAATAAGAGAAGAAACACTTGCTTTTTATCTTTCACATATGCATTTTTGTTTTTAGCATACTTCACAAACAGGTTCGGGTATTGTTACTTATGGGTGTATTGGAGCTGTTTGAAAGCAGACCCCTATATATGCAGAGTTCTTTTGCCCTGTAGATTCATTCAGGCTGTGACACCACTGTGAGTTCTAGTTTTACTTGCGTGGTGAGCCTAAGGCATAGTTCACTCCTGAAGTAAATGATTAAATCTCTTGAAACATATTATAGGCTGAACATGATGTATTTCCTTACAGCTCACCAATTCATATGTGAGCTATAGGGATGCTTTCAATACAAGATAGAGCCACAAAACCTTGATTGTGAGATCTCTTGCGACAGTCCTATGGTATGTTATATGATCATACTCTATAACCTATTAGTAGCACTAATGGACACACGTTTAATTGTCACACAATAGGTTGAATTAGATATTTTTATTTGCAGCTTCCCAAATCACATGAAAGCAGCTTTGATTTTTTCCATGAAAGACTGATACACATAGCATTGCTTGTGAGAGGGGGTGTGGCTTGATGCCAAGAGAAGATGGCTGCTTGCTAGGGAAGCTCTGTGGCGGCTCAGGAGAGGTGACAGCTTTCCTCGCTGACTTCTGACGCTTTGCCGCCTCTGGGTGGTGTTCTTCTTTGAGGGAAGGTCCCAGGGTGCCCTTTTGCCTTTTTTTTATAGTGTGGGTGAGCATTTTTAACCTTCAAAATAAGGTGAGAGCATTTCCCTCACGGGACTCGCACACGCCATTTTGTTATTTCCCGATGCTACACACACTTCTTTAACAATAGGAACCCGAACATTCAGGATTATTTTTTTTAAAACTGAACTTTCTTCAGAATTTCAACATTTCCTTTAATAAGGTGCAACTTATTTACCTTTATAAATCTGTGCAAGACAGTTGGACTATGAACGGCACTTTCTTACGGACCTTCATTTTTTCACTCAGTTAATCTGGCATTGCTTCAAATGTACATGGAGCTGCAGGGAAGGTCCTAGGATGAAATGTATTTCTTTTAATGAAAGGCTGTCACTAAAATTAGCTGTTGGAAGGTCCAGGCTATGCTGTTGGGGAAACACTTTTTTCCACACAGATTTTGACGCTTCCCATTCTATCTTATTTATTTCTCATGTCCAATAAAATTGGTTAGAACCATATTTTCTCTTTTATTATGACTTGGGGTCTTTGCCTACCTAGACACTTTTGCTGTTTTTTTAAATGATCATTTTTCTTTGACTGCACCAACCTGCTGTCTTTATGCGCCTACACCGAAATTACATCCCAGCAATAATTGTGCATGACTATCTTATTGTTTTTCAGTGTATCTAACTTTTTATTCAACATTTTATGGGGAGAACAAAATCTACTCGTCGAGTTACTGGTTTTTCATCACCACTGTCTTCCCTGGCAGATCATAATCCTTATTTGGTTCTCTCAACGAATATTAAGAACTCTGACTGCAATTTATCAATTTCTAATAAGGAATCGCTAATAGCTGCATCTAGTATTCTACTCCATATCAACAAACTCACTCCTAAATCGGCCACATCGTCTTCATTGTCCTCTGGTAAACGTATCAAGAAGGACCCTCCTTCACCTACTGCGTCTTGAGGAGTTACGAGCTCTTCGTCCTTACATGGAAGAAACAAACAAAAGGCTCCAAGTTTTGGATGATAAATGGTCTACTATGGAGAACAGATTAATGCAGATTGATCAACGAGTGGACTCTGCCCAGGTTGTGGTAAACCAGATCCTTTCAATGAAATCCAAAATTGCGCTACTCAAGAAACACGTGGAAAATTTGGAAAACCACAACAGCCAGCATAATCTGTGCATTTATGGCTTGGAAGAAGGTTTGGAAGGCCCAGACGCCATTTCATTCTTTAAATCATTCCTTTCTCAAATTCTTGGTCTACCTACTTCCACTGTCCTGAACATTCAAAGAGCGCATTGTTTGGGTCGTATTCCATCCATAACAACGTCTTCAGCCAAACCTCGAGGATTAATTATATAGTTCTTGGAATCCACTGATTTATTGAAGTGCTTGCAATCAGCCAAACTCAAAGGCCGTATTTTATGGCAAGGTTCTAATCTCTTCTTTACACAAGACCATGACAAAGAAACAGCAGATCGAAGAAAGAAATTCCTAGATATGAGGTCTGCACTCCGTTCTCTCGATGCAAAATTTGGTCTTTTTCATCCTTGTCTTTTGAAAGTGGCATATAAAAATAGACCTACGAATAATGAAGATCCTGCTTTATTACAACAATTTTTGGAACAGTGCAGATTAGAAGATATGGATGTGTCCAGACATGTTACTGTTTAATCTTGTGTTGTTATTGGTCTAATATGCTCTGTTGTCCAGACTATGTTGTTCCTGTTCCTGTCTAGTTAAGTTTCTTGGTTTTTCCCATGTTATACTTACTTGTTATGCTTCTTTCTCCCACTAGGTGCAGTAGTTCCTTCAGATATATCTTTGTTATCCTTGGTCTGCTTGGATGGTGTCCTCTCTCCCCGGTAAGCCCTGAGTTGTCAGGGCCCTCATTTTATTCATGTTTTTTGTAGTTAGTAATTACGTTTTTGAATTCTTTGATGTATGTCTTTCGTTTATTGTAGCTGTGTTACTTTTTATTCTTTTCCAAACTCCTTCCCTCTACAGATGATTCTTCCTTTTAGCTCTTCTTTCCTTACACGTTCTCCTCCTTACTGGTTCGTATTTGTCTTTTCTGTATTTTTCTTCTTTTTCATAACCACTCATTCCCTTCTCTATGCTTTTAATTTTTATTGGTTTGATTTTGCAAGTTTTTTGCCGAATTTTATTATGTATATCATATTGTTAATTTGTAGTTGTTCTAATCATTATTACTTACATTTTATGTATTTTCAATTAATGTTGATGGCTGTGAAATTTGGTATATGGAATGTTAAAGTTTTGGGTTCTCCTATAAAACATCAACGGGTACTCTCCCATTTTTCTAATTTAAAAATGTGATATAGGTTTATTACAGGAAAATCATGTTTTAGAAAACAAAATCCCTAAACTTAAACAACAATGTGTGGGTCATGTTTTTGCCTCCCCGGGTACCGGTAATCGTGATGGTGTGACCATTTGATGTCATAAACGTCTTAACTTATAAGTTCTCTCACAAGATGCCGATGATGTGGGTAGATAGGTTTCTGTTTCATTGTTATTAAATAATATCCCCTTGACTCTTTCCAATCTATATGCTCCTACTGCTCCATATGTTACTTTTTGGTCTACAATATTGTCTAAACTGATGTGTTTTATGAGGAATATTTGTTAGCCGGTGGGGATTGTAATCTAGTATCGATCCTATTATTGACAGTCACTCTCAATCCAAATCCATTCCCTCCCCTATGCATTCTCAATTTACTTCCACTATTCATCAAAGATCTCTTGTAGATGCTTGGCGATTATGCAATCCTACACTCTGAGAATGCTCTTTTTTCCCTCCAGTACACTCTTCCGAATCCCGCTTAGATTATTTATTTACTTCAAAAGCGCTCACACAACATATCACTCATTCAGATATTGGTTCTATTAATTTCTGACCATGCTGCTGTCACCTTAGATTTGGATCTGCTTCTTCCTGCTCAAGGTACTCGAAGATGGAGATTCAATAACTCTCCCCTTTTAGACTCCAAGTTCACATAACAATTTGAAACATTTATCACCCCTTTCTTTCTTGAAAATTAAATGCCAAATATGTCACCACAGATTATCTGGGATGCTTTTAAAGCTGCTTCCTTCTAGATATTCTATTATGTCCTTTGTGTCCCAGCATAAGAAAGCTTCTTTATTTACTTTGCACTCACTTACGATATGCATTAAACAACTAGAAAATTCCTATTTCCACACAAATTCTAAAAACTGCTTGGATGAGCTAATTATATCCAAATTCGAATTCAATAAAAAATCTACTGAAAACGCTAACTCATTTCTCCTCAAATCTTCAGCCAAATACTATGGGAGTCAAAATAAAGCATGGAAACTTTTAGCTAATTATCTTAAAGTTAAAAAAGAACACACCAAGATTGATTCTATTCTTTCTTCTAACAATCACATAGTTTATAAAAATGAAGATATTCTAACTAAATTCACTTGATTTTTTCAAACTGTTTATACTCCTGAGTCCTTAGTTCCTCAAGACGATATTCATCAATACTTATCCTCCATTAATCCTCCTACTTCGGCTGATCTAGATTTGTCAGTGTTAGACGATGATATCAAAGAACTTGATATCCTTTCTGCTGTTCGCTCTATTAAACATGGTAAAGTTCCAGGACCTGATGGATTTACAATTGAATTTTATTCTTACTTATCTCGAGCTCTTATTGCTAAATTACATAATCCTCAATATTGTATAATAATCATCTTAAAATCAACAATAGAACTATTTTTTGGAAAGATTGCCATGTTAAAGGACTTAACTGGGTTCATCAACTTTGCCAGAATAACACATCTCTCACTTTTTCAGTGGCTTAAGCACGTTTTTCTCTACCTACCTCAAGTGCATCTAAATAAGCATCCTTAATCTCTTTAATTCAAACAATATACAATAGTTTAGCACTTAATACCTCCTCGACCTCTTCGCCTTCTACTATCCTTCCCCTCCCATCTCTTTCCCCTTCCGCGTCTCAATTTTATAAACTTTTATCCTCTTCTCCAGTCACTCGAGATAAATCACAGGTGGAACTCTTTGGGGAGACTGCTTTCCAATTATCCCTCTCTATTCCTACTTAGAATAAGGTTTGGAGTAAAATGAGGAAATCTTGCAGGCCTGCTAATACTACCCAAACTTTATTTTATATTTATAACAGACTTTTATTGACATCTGTTTCATTACACAAAATAAATCCTTCTATCTTTCCCTCTTGCTGGACCTGTATTATATCCCCAGCTGACTTGCATCACATGTTATTCTCCTGCCCCCTTGTTCATAATTTCTGGAAACAAGTTCGGAGGCAAATCAATAATATCTTTCACACGCAAATACCTTATACTTTTTTTTAATATATTTCTAGGTAGTATATCTTCTGACTGGGAATCACATTAAAATTTTTTCAACCAATTACTAAGGCATGGGAAAATACTACCAATATTTCTTACCAAGCCTGCTGGCATGGTGTTTTTTATAGTCACAGGCTAGATAGAGCGTATGACCACCCCATTTCTCTTGCTATAAAACGAGAATATCGATGGTCGCCTATTACTCATTTTCTAGATATATCCGTAAATTCAACACAAACCCATAATCCCAGAGTTGGAGAAGTACCTAAACCTCCATGATCTCATTTTAGCTATTTAATCACCTGTTTTTGTATCAATAGTATGTTAGTTCTCTATATTCTTCTTTTCATTATGCAATTCAAATGGATATTAATAATTATACAAGTGGTTACGTTAAAATTAATATTACAAATGTTATTTCCATCCCCCTCTCTTCTCCTCCTTTTACTTTCCATTTTTACCCTAAAAGAGTATACAGTTAATATTGTATTTTCTATTTCTGTATTTTATTGAATTGGTTTATACTAGATCAATAAACTCCTTATCAACAAAAAAAATCATTGATTGTTAAATCATTTGCCACAATCCTATCATTTGTTAGAAGATCATACTCCGTAACCCTTTATTTGAATAAATACACAGTTCTGCAATTGAATTTATGCATGATTCTTTCATTCCCAGGTTTCTCCTCTGTATATTTTCAATCCTGATGATGACCCTTCTCTAAATAATTGGGTATTGGGAGTCAAAACCTTGACCTACAACTACTACAGTGGACTGTTAAAATTGATCTAGGGTCTGAATGCTCCCATTGGGAGCGTTTGCTTTTTCATCTAAATGTCAGTCACATGTAAATTCCTGCAAAATGTATAGCATTTGTGCACAATTCATTCACCTCACCTCATCACCTTCACTGTGTCATCACATTTTTAGGAGCATCCCTTCTAAAGATTGATTCATAAAATCGAGTTCTTGTTTGCGCAAATTCATTTTTATTCTGGAAAAAACAATACAATTGTATATCACATTCTAAACCCTATTAGTGAGGTTTTATGTAACTCCTGCTGTGGAAGTCAAGGGCTACACTTTCCCCATAGGTACCTATTTATTTCTTATCCTACCCAGGTCCAAGGATTACTGGGTTGCCACTTATTTTTTAGAGCTCCCTGAGAAAACAGTATGAGAGTTCTAAGCCATATTTGGCTAGTTAACACAAAATGAGAGTGTGACTGCTAAAGCTGCATGTGTACATCCTTATGACAAAACATTTCTTTTTAACTAAGTGACCTAATTCTGTGAGTATTTAAGTATCTAAACTTTCCTTAATAGCTCAGCTCAGAGAACCAAGAATCTCACAAATTCTCGCAATATTTTCTTTGTGTTTACATGTGTTTAAGTGAGTTTTGAAGAACAACTATGGCACGTGTGCACTGCATTACAGGGAAAGGGTAAAAATGCCCTGTATTTAATACAATACAGTGCATATCAGCCTTTTCCCAGAGCTGGTATACAATGTGCTGCCTAGCGCGAACGCAGGCACTCTTGCACCATGGTGCAAGGGTGCCTGAGTTGCAAGCAGGAATATTTTGTGCAAGAAGGGGCACATTCCTGGCACAAAAACAATCCCTTGAGACATTTAACTCTTTCTATGTGTGCTACATAATGCAGCACACATAGAAAGATATTTCTCCTTGTTACGTCTCTCCTGGGAAAGCTTAGCATTTTGGCACATTCCCAAGTCTAAAAGTAATGCTAAATCTGGGAATGCATCCAAATCCATGGGTGTTTTGCGGGGACACCCATGCAACACCCATGAAATGAAACCTGGTGCAGAATAACGCAACACAGTATTTTGCGCTGTGTTGCTTTACTCCAGATTTATCAAGCCACTAAAGGCCATGCAAAGCGTCCTTGCGTGGCTTGATAAATCACATTTTTGGGTTGCTTCGTGAATGCACCCTGTTGCATGGAGGAAAAGCAATGCAACCTGTACATAAATATGGCCTTCAATGTATACGCAGGAAGTATCCAACCCCTGTTGAAGGACATAGGAAAGTTTTTTTGCTTGGTCACTACTATTTTATGTTGACTAATATTTCTGTGTTTTTTTACTTAATCGACTTTTACTCTTTTACTAGGTCTCGGTGCATGTCTTCTGACCCTTAAAACATGTTCAAATTGGATATACTCCTAATCAGCATATTTAACTTACCTATAGGTCCCAAGTAAATGGTACAACGTGTAGCAAGGGCCTGTAAGTTAAATGTCACGAGTGGCCTGCAGCACCTATTGTGTCATCCACTACACTGACTGTGGCAGTTTCAAAATACTGCAATTGAACCTGTTAAAATAGACCCTTTCAATAGGTCTAAACCCTCCTTTTAATTATTAATGTAATTCCGAAGTAGGCTCTATTGCACATAAGGTAGTGTGCATGTAGAAAGGTGATATGAAACATGTCTTTTCAGTGACTAGCATCTAAATGCAATTTTCACTGTAACAGGACTGGCTGTTTCACAGGGAAACACTAGGGTGCACTATTAATTTAATGATGCTATCTTCTGCTAGGAAACTTAGAAACGTTATAATATTTCTCAAAAGCTCAATTCACAGGCAAAGTCTGATTTATCTTAAAGAAAGGGCACTTTTGGGAGTCACCTCTTCCAGGCCTAGGGCCTCTGGAGGCTAATATGCATTAGCCTAGTTCTGCAGCTCTCTGAAT